>NC_086445.1:772002787-772335912 GCF_028390025.1 Pseudophryne corroboree
CCGCGAGTATGTGGTGAACCGGATGAGCCGCCAACTGTAATGTTCGATTTACTTACAAGGAAAAGCAATACCTAATCACACTGTGGTTCGGACCGCTGCGGCCGCTTAACGTGAACAATAAACGTTAAGATGTGTATGCACGTTGCGTATACACGCCGACCTGCTGTTCGCACAATGCAGCAACACGTGTGGCTGAATACACCTTATTCCCCAAACAAGAATGGAATGCGACACCAGTAGTTAAATGTTATGTTGTGGTCCAACGCATCAACAATATTTACTCAAAAGATACAAGTAAAGATACAACAATATTACAGAGAAGAGCTACAAACAATAGTATAGACTTTTGTTTGCCAGCGCTCCCGGATCAAGGCCTCAGTAATTCTTAGCAAGATGACCTTCAGAGAATAGACTAGTGCCTGGTCAGGGAGACTTTCTTTTATACAATGGGTCCAAATACAATATAATAGGAAATGTAAGCTCTTCTTCCATAGGTCAAGGGGCAGGTCATTTACAGTACATGAGGGGTCATAGGTTGGTTTGAATGAGTGGGCGATGCTTGGTCCAGGTGTGCTTGCAGGTCTCCACCACCGGGTTCCCGCCGAATATCATGAGTACAGTATTTACAATATTTGTGAATATTACAATTCTGCGCATATCTATGCGCAGAAACATGCGATTAACTGCACATAACAACTGGAACATAGATTTCAAATTACTGCACATCTGGATACCAAACACTATGTCCTAACCTTGCTCTGTCCCCTCACATCCTGTAAAGCTGGAAAACTATTGTTCTACCCTCTGAGTAAATGTAACTTGCTGGCAATGTGTGTGGAGACTATGGCCCTCATTCCGAGTTGATCGGTCGCAAGGCGAATTTAGCAGAGTTACACACGCTAAGCCGCCGCCTACTGGGAGTGAATCTTAGCTTCTTAAAATTGCGACCGATGTATTCGCAATATTGCGATTACTAACTACTTAGCAGTTTCAGAGTAGCTTCAGACTTACTCTGCCTGTGCGATCAGTTCAGTGCTTGTCGTTCCTGGTTGACGTCACAAACACACCCAGCGTTCGCCCAGGCACTCCCACCGTTTCTCCGGCCACTCCTGCGTTTTTTCCGGAAACGGTAGCGTTTTCAGCCACACGCCCCTGAAACGCCGTGTTTCCGCCCAGTAACACCCATTTCCTGTCAATCACATTACGATCGCCGGAGCGAAGAAAAAGCCGTGAGTAAAAATACTTTCTTCATAGTAAAGTTACTTGGCGCAGTCGCAGTGCGAACTTTGCGCATGCGTACTAAGCGGATTTTCACTGCGATGCGATGAAAAATACCGAGCGAACAACTCGGAATGAGGGCCAATGTGTAAATTGTGCACTATATGAATTGAATTTTGAATGTGTCTTTGTAGCTTTTCTGTGCGAATGCGTATGCTACTGTATGTACTCATACCACGCGCCAATATGCAAGGCTCGCGACCCAGTGTACGTAGCGTGCATGTATGTGCACGCACGGCGACCACGCGCAAGCACAGAGGCCACTCTGTGTGGTGTGTGCACGTGGTGTATATGTGTGATATTTTCGACTTCGACAACACCCCGATGTATTCCCTGTGGAACACAGTGTACCCCGCTGCAGAAAAATAAATAAACAGCCTCAGAAAAAAGTCCACAAATAATGTATTAAGATGTCATTTCTGTACGCACTGATCAAAATCGCTGTCCTATTTAAATATATATACATAGCACACGTGTTAAATGCAATTTACTTGTTGCTACACGCAGCTGCTGGGTATATAGAGAATACAAGGAGATCCATTGTCTCAGAGCAATGTAGTACCCTCCACAGAATAACCTGATACAGCAGCAGCACTGTAGTGTGTAGCTGGGATTAGCTATATATGTCAGCAGAGAGCGCTTACATAGATGTGTGTGAATAATGCATACAGCATGATAAGACTCTTTCTGTGTAATAGCAAAAAGTGATATATGTATTTGTGAGCTCTGAAATGGCTGCGAAAAAGTCTGTGACAGCATACACATGAATTATATATCTGTAAGGAACAGCAGAAATAAAGCTGCACATCCTAGGCTGCCGCTGTACTAAAGCTGTACTGAAAGGTTTATAAAAGAAAAAGTAAAAAAAGAAGCATTTTGAGGTGAGATTCCGGTCAAGATATACAGCAATTTGCATAAGCAGCTTTGCTAAGGGGAAAAAAACCACCTTCTATCTAGCAGGCCTACTATAACTGGATCAGACTGACGGCTCTATTGGCTGTTACTATAATCGCTGTTATTGGCTGGTGACATACAGTAGGCAGGGAGGCTGGTGGTAGAGAGAGATCCTTCCTGGTTTCTATGGCAAGAAAAAAAAGGTCAGAGTGCTGGAATAACAAATGTTTACTGCAGCTCAGGGCTGTGTAAGAGCTGGCAGGGCTCAGAGAATGATACATTCTTCTCAGTGCTAGGGTGGAGAGAGGGAGAGCAGCCTCTGTGCTGCATTTGTCCTTTCTATTTCCTGTATGCTGCAGCCAGCACGCTTCTGTATATGCTGCCTTCGTAGCAGAGACTTATTGTATTGTATTTGCTTGCACACTCTTTATGTTTTGATATTTTAAATATTATATACTGTATGTGTGTGTATAGATAAATAGATATGTTTTTTTTAATAATGACAGAATTTTTAATAAAGTAAGCAGTAAGTAAGATAATGGAAATATATTTCATTTAGGCACAAATAAGTAAATAAATACTGAGCTTGATATGGGAATAGAATTTCCTTTTGCTCCTGTTTAATGTCAGCTTTGGGATGGCTCGCCTAATGTGGTTTATTCTAGGTGCAGAGAAACAGCTGGTCCCTTGTTCAGGTTTACATGGCCTCTATTTGCCTACATTCACAATACAAAATATCTTGTTTTACTGGACAAAGTGCTATATAATCTCTATAACATGACATCCTGTTTTATTATTGTGCTCAGTAAGATCTTCTTAGGATCGTACAAATCAAGTACATTTTGAAGTGGATTAGAGTGCAGTCTATTATTATCACGTTGCTTAGAGAATAATAGAGATGTTTCCAATTCACTCTACATGCTTTTTTTTATTTTGTAGGACACAATGAACCATTTAAACCTGTCTTTTGCTGCTTGTGGATTTCTTGGAATATACCACTTGGGGGCAGCATCTGCTCTATTAAAACATGGTGGGACAATGCTGAAGGCTGTGAAGGTCTTTGCTGGGGCTTCAGCAGGATCCCTGGCTGCTACAGTGCTTTTAACAGCTCCAGACAAAATAAAGGTAATTAAAGGTGTAATCTAAAAGTCTAAATAGATTTAATATTATGTGTGGAGTTAGCTGATACATTAGATAATCCTTATCAGGATTTATACATGTTTTATGTGCTTAATTAAAATCCTTTGGTTAAACTCAGTACAGTACAGAAACTAACATTAATGCACAAGATTATACACAGAATCATAACATCTAGCTCCACATACATTATATAACAGTATTGGTACATGTAGAATGCTTTCTGTATGAAGTTAATTAAATGTGAGAATCAAAGAAAGCTATTTAAGACTGTAATTGCCGGTGTGCCACCAAAGGTTTTAGTTGAATTTTAAAGGCGAGATTACAGTAACTAAAGTAAATAATAGAAAGAAATCTGTTAATAAGAAAATATGAATTCTTATGGGAGTTTAGGTTTCTGCTTTTTGGTGAAACAATTTATTAAGTAAAAACCTATGGGGGTAATTCCAAGTTGATCGCAGCAGGAAATTTTTTAGCAGTTGGGCAAAACCATGTGCACTGCAGGGGAGGCAGATATAACATGTGCAGAGAGAGTTAGATTTGGGTGGGTTATTTTGTTTCTGTGCAGGGTAAATACTGGCTGCTTTATTTTTACACTGCAATTTAGATTGCAGATTGAACACACCACACCCAAATCTATCTCTCTCTGCACATGTTATATCTGCATTCCCTGCAGTGCACATGGTTTTGCCCAACTGCTAAAAAATTTCCTGCTGCGATCAACTTGGAATTACCCCCATATTTTCTTTTTCTCTGACGTCCTAGTGGATGCTGGGAACTCCGTAAGGACCATGGGGAATAGCGGCTCCGCAGGAGACTGGGCACAAAAGTAAAAGCTTTAGGACTACCTGGTGTGCACTGGCTCCTCCCCCTATGACCCTCCTCCAAGCCTCAGTTAGATTTTTGTGCCCGGCCGAGAAGGGTGCACACTAGGGGCTCTCCTGAGCTTCTTAGTGAAAGTTTAGGTTTTTTATTTTCAGTGAGACCTGCTGGCAACAGGCTCACTGCATCGAGGGACTAAGGGGAGAAGAAGCGAACTCACCTGAGTGCAGAGTGGATTGGGCTTCTTAGGCTACTGGACACCATTAGCTCCAGAGGGACCGAACACAGGCCCAGCCTCGGAGCTCGGTCCCAGAGCCGCGCCGCCGGCCCCCTTACAGAGCCAGAAGCAAGAAGAGGTCCGGAAAAATCGGCGGCAGAAGACATCAGTCTTCAACAAGGTAGCGCACAGCACTGCAGCTGTGCGCCATTGTTACTCAGGCACACTTCACACTCCGGTCACTGAGGGTGCAGGGCGCTAGGGGGGGGCGCCCTGAGCAGCAATGTAAAACACCTTGGCTGGCATAAATACACCACATATAACCCCCAGGGCTATATGGATGTATTTTAACCCCTGCCAGAACTCACCAAAAAGCGGGAGAAAAGGCCGCCGAGAAGGGGGCGGAGCCTATCTCCTCAGCACACGGGCGCCATTTTCCATCACAGCTCCGCTGGAAGGACGTCTCCCTGACTCTCCCCTGCAGTCCTGCACTACAGAAAAGGGTAAAAAAGAGAGGGGGGGCACTAATTTGGCGCAGTTTTGATTCTAACAGCAGCTATAAAGGGAAAAGCACATTTTATAGTGGTATTCCTGTATATATATAGCGCTCTGGTGTGTGCTGGCATACTCTCCCTCTGTCTCCCCAAAGGGCTAGTGGGGTCCTGTCCTCTATCAGAGCATTCCCTGTGTGTGTGCGGTGTCGGTACGATTGTGTCGACATGTTTGAGGAGGAAAATGAGATGGAGGCGGAGCAATTGCCTATTATACAGTTGTCACCCCCTAGGGAGTCGACACCTGAGTGGATGAGCTTATGGAAGGAATTGCGTGACAGTGTCAGCTCTTTACGACAGACAGTTGACGACATGAGACAGCCGGCTACTCAGCTTGTGCCTGTCCAGGGGTCTCAAACGCCATCAGGGGCTTTAAAACGCCCGTTACCTCAAATGGCAGACACAGACACGGATACTGACTCCAGTGTCGATGATGAGGAGACATACGTGACTTCCACTAGGGCCACACGTTACATGATTGAAGCAATGAAAAATGTATTGCATATCTCTGATAATACAAGTACCACTAAAAAGGGTATTATGTTTGGTGAGAAAAAACTGCCTGTAGTTTTTCCTGTATCCGAGGAATTAAATGAAGTGTGTGAAGAGGCGTGGGTTTCCCCCGATAAAAAACTGATAATTCCTAAAAGGTTATTGGCATCGTACCCTTTCCCGCCAGAGGATAGGGCACGTTGGGAAACACCCCCTAGGGTGGATAAAGCGCTCACACGCTTGTCTAAACAGGTAGCACTACCCTCTCCTGATACGGCCGCCCTAAAGGAACCTGCCGATAGAAAGCTGGAGAATATCCTAAAATGTATATACTCTCACACGGGTGTTATACTGCGACCAGCAATCGCCTCAGCCTGGATGTGCAGTGCGGGCCTGGCGTGGTCGGATTCCCTGACTGAAAATATTGATACCCTAGATAGGGACAGTATATTACTGACTATAGAGCATTTGAAGGATGCATTTCTATATATGCGTGATGCACAGAGGGATATTTGCCGACTGGCATCAAGAGTTAGCGCGCTGTCCATTTCTGCAAGAAGAGGTTTATGGACGCGGCAGTGGTCAGGCGATGCGGATTCTAAAAGGCACATGGAAGTATTGCCTTATAAGGGGGAGGAGTTATTTGGGGTAGGTCTATCAGACCTGGTAGCCACGGCAACTGCTGGAAAATCCAAATTTTTACCCCAGGTAGCTTCTCAACCTAAGAAGACGCCGTATTATCAGGCGCAGTCCTTTCGGCCCCATAAGGGCAAGCGGGCAAAAGGCGCCTCATTTCTGCCCCGTGGCAGAGGGAGAGGAAAAAGGCTGCAGCAAACAGCCAGTTCCCAGGAACAAAAGCCCTCTCCCGCCTCCGCAAAGTCCTCAGCATGACGCTGGGGCTTTACAAGCGGACTCAGGCACGGTGGGGGCCCGTCTCAAGAAGTTCAGTGCGCAGTGGGCCCACTCGCAAGTGGACCCCTGGATCCTTCAAGTGGTATCTCAGCGGTACAATTTGGAATTCGAGACGTCTCCCCCTCGCCGTTTTCTAAAGTCTGCTTTACCGACGTCTCCCTCAGACAGGGAGGCAGTATTGGAAGCCATTCACAAGCTGTATTCCCAGCAGGTGATAATCAAGGTACCCCTCCTACAACAGGGAAAGGGGTACTATTCCACACTATTTGTGGTACCGAAGCCGGACGGCTCGGTGAGACCAATTTTAAACCTAAAATCCTTGAACACTTACATACAAAGGTTCAAATTCAAGATGGAGTCACTCAGAGCAGTGATTGCAAACCTGGAAGAAGGGGACTATATGGTGTCTCTGGACATCAAAGATGCTTACCTACATGTCCCAATTTACCCTTCTCACCAAGGGTACCTCAGGTTTGTGGTACAGAACTGTCACTATCAGTTTCAGACGCTGCCGTTTGGACTGTCCACGGCACCCAGGGTCTTTACCAAGGTAATGGCCGAAATGATGATACTCCTTCGAAGGAAGGGAGTTTTAGTTATCCCTTACTTGGACGATCTCCTGATAAGGGCAAGATCCAGGGAACAGTTGGAAGTCGGGGTAGCACTATCTCAGATAGTGCTGCGCCAGCACGGTTGGATTCTCAATATTCCAAAATCACAGCTGATCCCGACGACACGACTTCTATTCCTAGGGATGATCCTGGACACAGTCCAGAAAAAGGTGTTTCTCCCGGAGGAGAAAGCCAGGGAGTTATCCGAACTAGTCAGAAATCTCCTAAAACCAGGCCAAGTCTCAGTGCATCAATGCACAAGGGTCCTGGGAAAGATGGTGGCTTCTTACGAAGCAATCCCATTTGGCAGATTCCACGCAAGAACCTTCCAGTGGGATCTGCTAGACAAATGGTCCGGGTCGCATCTTCAGATGCATCAGCGGATAATCTTGTCACCAAGGACAAGGGTGTCTCTCCTGTGGTGGTTGCAGAGTGCTCATCTTCTAGAGGGCCGCAGATTCGGCATTCAGGACTGGGTCCTGGTGACCACGGATGCCAGCCTGAGAGGCTGGGGAGCAGTCACACAGGGAAAAAATTTCCAGGGCTTGTGGTCAAGCCTGGAGACATTACTTCACATAAATATCCTGGAGCTAAGGGCCATCTACAATGCTCTAAGCCTAGCAAGACCTCTGCTTCAAAGTCAGCCGGTGCTGATCCAGTCAGACAACATCACGGCAGTCGCCCACGTAAACAGACAGGGCGGCACGAGAAGCAGGAGGGCAATGACAGAAGTTGCAAGGATTCTCCGCTGGGCAGAAAATCATGTGATAGCACTGTCAGCAGTGTTCATTCCGGGAGTGGACAACTGGGAAGCAGACTTCCTCAGCAGACACGACCTCCACCCGGGGGAGTGGGTACTTCACCCAGAAGTCTTCCACATGATTGTGAACCGTTGGGAAAAACCAAAGGTGGACATGATGGCGTCCCGCCTCAACAAAAAACTAGACAGGTATTGCGCCAGGTCAAGGGACCCTAAGGCAATAGCTGTGGACGCTCTGGTAACACCGTGGGTGTACCAGTCAGTGTATGTGTTCCCTCCTCTGCCTCTCATACCCAAGGTACTGAGAATCATAAGAAGGAGAGGAGTAAGGACTATACTCGTGGCTCCGGATTGGCCAAGAAGGACTTGGTACCCGGAACTTCAAGAGATGCTCACAGAGGACCCGTGGCCTCTACCTCTAAGAAAGGACCTGCTCCAGCAGGGACCCTGTCTGTTCCAAGACTTACCGCGGCTGCGTTTGACGGCATGGCGGTTGAACGCCGGATCCTGAAGGAAAAAGGCATTCCGGATGAAGTCATCCCTACCCTGATCAAAGCCAGGAAGGATGTAACCGTACAAAATATGTTGCGTGGTGCGAGGCCAGGAAGGCCCCTACAGAGGAATTTCAACTGGGTCGTTTCCTGCATTTCCTGCAAACAGGACTGTCTATGGGCCTAAAATTAGGGTCCATTAAGGTTCAAATTTCGGCCCTGTCAATTTTCTTCCAAAAAGAACTGGCTTCAGTTCCTGAAGTTCAGACGTTTGTCAAGGGGGTACTGCATATACAGCCTCCTTTTGTGCCTCCAGTGGCACCTTGGGATCTCAATGTAGTTTGGGGGTTCCTAAAATCACATTGGTTTGAACCACTCCCCACTGTGGACTTAAAATATCTCACTTGGAAAGTGGTAATGTTGTTAGCCCTGGCTTCAGCCAGGCGTGTCTCAGAATTGGCGGCTTTATCCTATAAAAGCCCTTACCTAATTTTTCATACGGACAGGGCAGAATTGAGGACTCGTCCTCAATTTCTCCCTAAGGTGGTTTCAGCGTTTCACTTGAACCAGCCTATCGTGGTACCTGCGGCTACTAGGGACTTGGAGGACTCCAAGTTGCTGGACGTAGTCAGGGCCCTGAAAATATGTTTCCAGGACGGCTGGAGTCAGGAAATCTGACTCGCTGTTTATCCTGTATGCACCCAACAAGCTGGGTGCTCCTGCTTCTAAGCAAACTATTGCTCGTTGGATTTGTAGTACAATTCAGCTTGCACATTCTGTGGCAGGCCTGCCACAGCCAAAATCTGTAAAAGCCCATTCCACAAGGAAGGTGGGCTCATCTTGGGCGGCTGCCCGAGGGGTCTCGGCTTTACAACTTTGCCGAGCAGCTACTTGGTCAGGGGCAAACACGTTTGCTAAATTCTACAAATTTGATACCCTGGCTGAGGAGGACCTTGAGTTCTCTCATTCGGTGCTGCAGAGTCATCCGCACTCTCCCGCCCGTTTGGGAGCTTTGGTATAATCCCCATGGTCCTTACGGAGTTCCCAGCATCCACTAGGACGTCAGAGAAAATAAGAATTTACTTACCGATAATTCTATTTCTCATAGTCCGTAGTGGATGCTGGGCGCCCATCCCAAGTGCGGATTGTCTGCAATACTTGTACATAGTTATTGTTACAAAAATCGGGTTATTATTGTTGTGAGCCATCTTTTCAGAGGCTCCTCTGTTATCATGCTGTTAACTGGGTTCAGATCACAGGTTGTACGGTGTGATTGGTGTGGCTGGTATGAGTCTTACCCGGGATTCAAAATCCTTCCTTATTGTGTACGCTCGTCCGGGCACAGTATCCTAACTGAGGCTTGGAGGAGGGTCATAGGGGGAGGAGCCAGTGCACACCAGGTAGTCCTAAAGCTTTTACTTTTGTGCCCAGTCTCCTGCGGAGCCGCTATTCCCCATGGTCCTTACGGAGTTCCCAGCATCCACTACGGACTATGAGAAATAGAATTATCGGTAAGTAAATTCTTATTTTAAGTGCCACATGTGCTATGGAGGCCACTGTAGCAAGACTGATAATGAGGTGACAAGGCTTTGAAAGGACTCATTGACATGCATTACGTGCCCTACAACCTATATTAGGCCCAATTTTTGTTATTTGACTATAAATCAGGTTGCAGAACAACTAAGAACCTTGCTGACCGCAAATTCTTTAATAGTTGTGTTTACGGTGAAAGAAAATGTTTACTTTCTCCCTAACCTAGATTGTGCCCTGGAAGAAACCCTACACCCCAAAATAATGGCAGACACCCCATACTGTTCATGTGGCCATGCTAGGATTCTATATTTGGTGATGACAGTAATATGTCTAGGCTGAGGAACTGAAAACGATTAGGCTGGGATTACACAAGCAATTTTCAGTCACATGAGTAAATGTCATGCGATTAATCGCTTGCAAAACCAGAGTGTGATTTAGCGTGACTTTATGCAATTCATCACATAAGATTAGTCACTTAAAACAAAAATCTGCCTCTACAGTATTCTGTTTTTATGTAGTTAATGCTCAGAATATCCTTACATCTCCTGGGATCAGCGATTAATTGCTCGTTCCATTAGGCTCTATGGCCAAAATGTATCATCTGAAGCTCATGTGAGGTGATTTAATTGTAACACTAGGAGATGGAATATCATTATAGCACTAAAGAGTGATTAAAAATTGCTTATGTAGCAAAGTGTATTGGAAACAATTTGTTGCGAAACAGGTAATAGCATTTAATCAGTTATCATTGCGTGACCCAGCCACCACCAGCCAATTGCAGAGATACGTGGGTAGTCAGTTTGCCTTATTGTACAGCTTTTTACAATCCCTTTAAAAATAAAACACATGTAATGTGAGTGTGGTGCTTCTAACATCACTGGATGTAAAATGCCAATGTGTACCTGGCTTGTTAGTGTGTTACATAACCAACGTTTTCTATATCATTTGGTGGGTTCCCATGCACTGATTGATGATCCTTGCTGTGCAAGCCTGCATGACTGATATGCATTATGATGAGTTTATTTTTATCCCTATATGTAGTAGTGTATGTGGCACCTTATTTGGCTGCTCACTCGCACAATCCAACCATGTGCCCCATACCCTGAACTCTGTATGGGTAAATACTAGCTGCTTAAATATTTATTATACAGTAGATAAATTGGGTCCCATCTAAGCAAGCTCTCATGTGTTTGCTGTCACATAATGAGTATGGTGAGGCCTGTCTACAGGCAACGCTTATGGGGACCCACCGAAGGGCTAGATTGAATAAGAGGTTTTGTAAATGGTATGCAGTTAACATACCGCCTGTCGGCATCCCGGCGATCGCAATACAGGTGCCGCTATCCCAACGGGTACAATTCCGCCGCCAGAATTCCGGCGAGGTAGGTGATTATCCCTCTGTGGGTGTCCACGCCAGTGTAGTGAGCGCAAGGGGCCTCAATGTGCTTGCCCTGATGCTGACATTCTGGCGGGCGGGAGGCCAATGTCGGTATACTGATCTCAGTTGTTCTTCCCTTACACAAGTGTCATATTTAAAGAAATAATAATAATCTGCAATGATTACAGCAATGTGTAGCACCATAACACACCCAATACTATTCTGATCAAAGTATATTGGTTATAATACAACATGTAATGTGTATGACCATCTTTCAACTGCGCTAATGGGAAAAGTAAAGAAATAAAAGATCCTGTTGCTTGGGCTGTACTCAGAATGGCTGAATGATTTTTACTTTGTTATTTGTATGGTCATTGGGCACATCCTGTATCTCAGCATCCAGGCTGAAATGCAGAATGGTAAGGTATGTCGCTATCATTGTTCATGCAATTATTTCATTGTGTAACACATTTTTGTTTTAAGACGCCTTGCACACTGGTGTCCACAGGGCCGAAACTAGGATTTTCATCACCCGGGACAAGGCAGCAATTTGGAGCACCCCTACCCCACCCCCCACTCACCCCCACAAAAAAAAACCCTATCAGACTAAAATAATCAGATTATCAAACATTTTGAAAAAAGGTGATACTGCTGGACAATATTCCCCTATGTGCCTCAAATGCCCTATGCGTCACATGCCCCGCCAGCGTGTTCAATTACATGCTTCTCTGTGTGTTCCCATACATTGCACTATATCATAACACTTCATCACTGCACTACATTCCCCTATCCACTGCACTACATCACTATACTACATCCCCTACACGCTGAACTACATCACTACACTACATGCCCCTATACACTACACTACATACCCTATATGCTACACTACATCACTACACTACATCCCCTTATATGCTATACCACACTGGTGCACTACATGCCCCTATATACTGCAATACATGACCACACTACATACCCTATATGGTACACTACATCACTGCACTACACCCCCCTATAAGCTACACCAAATCCCCCCCCCCATCTGGTAAGCAAAGCGTAGGTTGATACTGCTAATTGGGTGCACAGTGCGCTTCTATAGTAGCTCGTATGGTGCACCGAATGCTAGTCGCAGCATTGCATGGCAAAGAAGAGAGTTTAAGACAGTAGCCAACATGGGAGAGATCTTAGGTACTGGAGCTCACCCGCACAGCGTCGGAGCCAGCTGCGGGCAGACAGGTGAGTCATATACATTGCCCTGGGAGCTGTCTGTTGTCTCACTGGAGCAGCACAGCACTGCCGGTAAAAAAAACCAAAAAAAAAAAACCTGCTACCCTGTAACTCCTCGCATGCCCCCTTAGCCCCCCCCCCTAGTTACGGCCCTGGTGTCCAAATGTCTAAATGTTTTTAGTCGTATTTGATAATTCTGTAAACACGTTGATTCAAATGACCCTAATCTTATTAACTTATATTTATAAGGCGCCACAAGGTTAAGATGGCATAGGACAAAGGGGTGAAACATGCAGCAGTTTACATGGGCACAAATTAATAAAGACAAGCACATGACTTTGCAAATATACATAATTGCATCACTAAAGTGCTCAGATTACATAATATACTTAGAGAATACAAGCGGGAGAGGACACTGCTTGCAAGATCTTACTTTGAAACCAGTAGCAATTGTTTTTCCAACACTTGCTACACATTTTTAATACACCACAAGTGAGGTCAATAGTGACCCTCCTTAGCGCAAGCGCCCTCTAACTACCTTGTCTTGCATGATTGTAATTCATTGGTGTTTAAAGTAACACCAGTTGGTAAGATGTACAGTTATCATGTGCACTGTACCATATTATGGTACATAATTGCAGTAACCCAACCCCATCCATAAATACTGCAACACAATAAATACTATACTGTACCTCCTAAACGCCTCACTTTAGGGCTTCCCTATGATAACCACAACAGTCGATGTAATTTTTTTACAGTACTAGAACAGAGGATTATGGGCGTGCGCTGAGCAACTGGCAGGTATTTTTACTAAGATTTTAAATTTTTCATTGAGTCAATGTATTTTCCCGCAGTGTTTAAAACTTCAATTATTGTTCCAATTCCGAAGACTGCAGTAGTCACTGGTCTGAACGATTATAGGCCGATTGCTCTCACTTCGTTGATTATGAAATGTTTCGAGAGAATTGTTTTGAATCATTTAAAAAGTGTTATTCCATTGGGATTTGACCCCAATCAGTTTGCCTATCGGTCGAACAGATCAACTGAAGATGCAGCTCTTATGGTCCTCCTATGCTAGATTGTTATTCGTGGATTATAGCTCCATTTTTAACACGGTAGTGCCAGCGGTGTTAGTAAAAAAGCTTTTAGAGATCGGATATGATACGGCCATATGCAACTGGCTGTTGGATTTCCTGACAGATCACCCGCAGACAGTCAGACTGGGCTCTGACTTGTCTTCGGAACTGGTATTAAACGTAGGAGTTCCGCAGGGTTGTGTTCTAAGCCCCTTCTTATATTCCTTGTATACCTCCGACTGTGAGTCTAATTCGGAAACAATCTCTGTGATAAAGTTTGCGGATGACAACACTTTGGTGGGTTTGATAACTGGCGGAAATGAGAGTAGTTATAGAGAGGAAGTGAGAAGACTCGCTGAGTGGGGGGTAAAAAATAACTTGTTGTTAAACGGTAAGAAAACTAAGGAGGTTGTGGTAGATTTTAGGAAATCTAAAAAAAAACTAGCATCTGCCTCTTGATACTGTACGGTGAGGAGGTGGATAGGGTTACCGATGTGAAATTTTTGGGGATTAAATTTACAGAGGATTTATCATGGTCCTTGCATATCACGTCAGTGGTCGGGAAGGCTCAGCAGCGTTTTTTTTGCTTACGGAAGATCCGAGCAGCAGGTCTGCAGCAATCAACATTGTTAAATTTTACCGCTGTGTGAATGAGAGCTTGCTGACCTACGCGATTACTGTGTGGTATGGTAATGCCAAGTGTTCTGATCTTGTTGCCCTGGAGAGAGTGATCAAATCTCCAGAGAGTATCATTGGCCAATCCTTGCCTAGGTTGATGGATGTACTCACTGCAAGGAGTCTAGTGTTCACTCTAGGAGTGAAAAGGGGCAGGGCGCCAGACTCCGGGGGCACACAAATTAGGGGGCGTGGCCACGCCTACGTCATTTTAGGGGGCGGTGCGGCCCACAGACGCTACTATAGAGAGCGTCTGTGGCCGGCGACGTCACTGTTGGGGGCGTGCCGCCGGCCCCCTTACAGAGCCAGAAGCAAGAAGAGGTCCGGAAAAATCGGCGGCAGAAGACATCAGTCTTCAACAAGGTAGCGCACAGCACTGCAGCTGTGCGCCATTGTTACTCAGGCACACTTCACACTCCGGTCACTGAGGGTGCAGGGCGCTAGGGGGGGGCGCCCTGAGCAGCAATGTAAAACACCTTGGCTGGCATAAATACACCACATATAACCCCCAGGGCTATATGGATGTATTTTAACCCCTGCCAGAACTCACCAAAAAGCGGGAGAAAAGGCCGCCGAGAAGGGGGCGGAGCCTATCTCCTCAGCACACGGGCGCCATTTTCCATCACAGCTCCGCTGGAAGGACGTCTCCCTGACTCTCCCCTGCAGTCCTGCACTACAGAAAAGGGTAAAAAAGAGAGGGGGGGCACTAATTTGGCGCAGTTTTGATTCTAACAGCAGCTATAAAGGGAAAAGCACATTTTATAGTGGTATTCCTGTATATATATAGCGCTCTGGTGTGTGCTGGCATACTCTCCCTCTGTCTCCCCAAAGGGCTAGTGGGGTCCTGTCCTCTATCAGAGCATTCCCTGTGTGTGTGCGGTGTCGGTACGATTGTGTCGACATGTTTGAGGAGGAAAATGAGATGGAGGCGGAGCAATTGCCTATTATACAGTTGTCACCCCCTAGGGAGTCGACACCTGAGTGGATGAGCTTATGGAAGGAATTGCGTGACAGTGTCAGCTCTTTACGACAGACAGTTGACGACATGAGACAGCCGGCTACTCAGCTTGTGCCTGTCCAGGGGTCTCAAACGCCATCAGGGGCTTTAAAACGCCCGTTACCTCAAATGGCAGACACAGACACGGATACTGACTCCAGTGTCGATGATGAGGAGACATACGTGACTTCCACTAGGGCCACACGTTACATGATTGAAGCAATGAAAAATGTATTGCATATCTCTGATAATACAAGTACCACTAAAAAGGGTATTATGTTTGGTGAGAAAAAACTGCCTGTAGTTTTTCCTGTATCCGAGGAATTAAATGAAGTGTGTGAAGAGGCGTGGGTTTCCCCCGATAAAAAACTGATAATTCCTAAAAGGTTATTGGCATCGTACCCTTTCCCGCCAGAGGATAGGGCACGTTGGGAAACACCCCCTAGGGTGGATAAAGCGCTCACACGCTTGTCTAAACAGGTAGCACTACCCTCTCCTGATACGGCCGCCCTAAAGGAACCTGCCGATAGAAAGCTGGAGAATATCCTAAAATGTATATACTCTCACACGGGTGTTATACTGCGACCAGCAATCGCCTCAGCCTGGATGTGCAGTGCGGGCCTGGCGTGGTCGGATTCCCTGACTGAAAATATTGATACCCTAGATAGGGACAGTATATTACTGACTATAGAGCATTTGAAGGATGCATTTCTATATATGCGTGATGCACAGAGGGATATTTGCCGACTGGCATCAAGAGTTAGCGCGCTGTCCATTTCTGCAAGAAGAGGTTTATGGACGCGGCAGTGGTCAGGCGATGCGGATTCTAAAAGGCACATGGAAGTATTGCCTTATAAGGGGGAGGAGTTATTTGGGGTAGGTCTATCAGACCTGGTAGCCACGGCAACTGCTGGAAAATCCAAATTTTTACCCCAGGTAGCTTCTCAACCTAAGAAGACGCCGTATTATCAGGCGCAGTCCTTTCGGCCCCATAAGGGCAAGCGGGCAAAAGGCGCCTCATTTCTGCCCCGTGGCAGAGGGAGAGGAAAAAGGCTGCAGCAAACAGCCAGTTCCCAGGAACAAAAGCCCTCTCCCGCCTCCGCAAAGTCCTCAGCATGACGCTGGGGCTTTACAAGCGGACTCAGGCACGGTGGGGGCCCGTCTCAAGAAGTTCAGTGCGCAGTGGGCCCACTCGCAAGTGGACCCCTGGATCCTTCAAGTGGTATCTCAGCGGTACAATTTGGAATTCGAGACGTCTCCCCCTCGCCGTTTTCTAAAGTCTGCTTTACCGACGTCTCCCTCAGACAGGGAGGCAGTATTGGAAGCCATTCACAAGCTGTATTCCCAGCAGGTGATAATCAAGGTACCCCTCCTACAACAGGGAAAGGGGTACTATTCCACACTATTTGTGGTACCGAAGCCGGACGGCTCGGTGAGACCAATTTTAAACCTAAAATCCTTGAACACTTACATACAAAGGTTCAAATTCAAGATGGAGTCACTCAGAGCAGTGATTGCAAACCTGGAAGAAGGGGACTATATGGTGTCTCTGGACATCAAAGATGCTTACCTACATGTCCCAATTTACCCTTCTCACCAAGGGTACCTCAGGTTTGTGGTACAGAACTGTCACTATCAGTTTCAGACGCTGCCGTTTGGACTGTCCACGGCACCCAGGGTCTTTACCAAGGTAATGGCCGAAATGATGATACTCCTTCGAAGGAAGGGAGTTTTAGTTATCCCTTACTTGGACGATCTCCTGATAAGGGCAAGATCCAGGGAACAGTTGGAAGTCGGGGTAGCACTATCTCAGATAGTGCTGCGCCAGCACGGTTGGATTCTCAATATTCCAAAATCACAGCTGATCCCGACGACACGACTTCTATTCCTAGGGATGATCCTGGACACAGTCCAGAAAAAGGTGTTTCTCCCGGAGGAGAAAGCCAGGGAGTTATCCGAACTAGTCAGAAATCTCCTAAAACCAGGCCAAGTCTCAGTGCATCAATGCACAAGGGTCCTGGGAAAGATGGTGGCTTCTTACGAAGCAATCCCATTTGGCAGATTCCACGCAAGAACCTTCCAGTGGGATCTGCTAGACAAATGGTCCGGGTCGCATCTTCAGATGCATCAGCGGATAATCTTGTCACCAAGGACAAGGGTGTCTCTCCTGTGGTGGTTGCAGAGTGCTCATCTTCTAGAGGGCCGCAGATTCGGCATTCAGGACTGGGTCCTGGTGACCACGGATGCCAGCCTGAGAGGCTGGGGAGCAGTCACACAGGGAAAAAATTTCCAGGGCTTGTGGTCAAGCCTGGAGACATTACTTCACATAAATATCCTGGAGCTAAGGGCCATCTACAATGCTCTAAGCCTAGCAAGACCTCTGCTTCAAAGTCAGCCGGTGCTGATCCAGTCAGACAACATCACGGCAGTCGCCCACGTAAACAGACAGGGCGGCACGAGAAGCAGGAGGGCAATGACAGAAGTTGCAAGGATTCTCCGCTGGGCAGAAAATCATGTGATAGCACTGTCAGCAGTGTTCATTCCGGGAGTGGACAACTGGGAAGCAGACTTCCTCAGCAGACACGACCTCCACCCGGGGGAGTGGGTACTTCACCCAGAAGTCTTCCACATGATTGTGAACCGTTGGGAAAAACCAAAGGTGGACATGATGGCGTCCCGCCTCAACAAAAAACTAGACAGGTATTGCGCCAGGTCAAGGGACCCTAAGGCAATAGCTGTGGACGCTCTGGTAACACCGTGGGTGTACCAGTCAGTGTATGTGTTCCCTCCTCTGCCTCTCATACCCAAGGTACTGAGAATCATAAGAAGGAGAGGAGTAAGGACTATACTCGTGGCTCCGGATTGGCCAAGAAGGACTTGGTACCCGGAACTTCAAGAGATGCTCACAGAGGACCCGTGGCCTCTACCTCTAAGAAAGGACCTGCTCCAGCAGGGACCCTGTCTGTTCCAAGACTTACCGCGGCTGCGTTTGACGGCATGGCGGTTGAACGCCGGATCCTGAAGGAAAAAGGCATTCCGGATGAAGTCATCCCTACCCTGATCAAAGCCAGGAAGGATGTAACCGTACAAAATATGTTGCGTGGTGCGAGGCCAGGAAGGCCCCTACAGAGGAATTTCAACTGGGTCGTTTCCTGCATTTCCTGCAAACAGGACTGTCTATGGGCCTAAAATTAGGGTCCATTAAGGTTCAAATTTCGGCCCTGTCAATTTTCTTCCAAAAAGAACTGGCTTCAGTTCCTGAAGTTCAGACGTTTGTCAAGGGGGTACTGCATATACAGCCTCCTTTTGTGCCTCCAGTGGCACCTTGGGATCTCAATGTAGTTTGGGGGTTCCTAAAATCACATTGGTTTGAACCACTCCCCACTGTGGACTTAAAATATCTCACTTGGAAAGTGGTAATGTTGTTAGCCCTGGCTTCAGCCAGGCGTGTCTCAGAATTGGCGGCTTTATCCTATAAAAGCCCTTACCTAATTTTTCATACGGACAGGGCAGAATTGAGGACTCGTCCTCAATTTCTCCCTAAGGTGGTTTCAGCGTTTCACTTGAACCAGCCTATCGTGGTACCTGCGGCTACTAGGGACTTGGAGGACTCCAAGTTGCTGGACGTAGTCAGGGCCCTGAAAATATGTTTCCAGGACGGCTGGAGTCAGGAAATCTGACTCGCTGTTTATCCTGTATGCACCCAACAAGCTGGGTGCTCCTGCTTCTAAGCAAACTATTGCTCGTTGGATTTGTAGTACAATTCAGCTTGCACATTCTGTGGCAGGCCTGCCACAGCCAAAATCTGTAAAAGCCCATTCCACAAGGAAGGTGGGCTCATCTTGGGCGGCTGCCCGAGGGGTCTCGGCTTTACAACTTTGCCGAGCAGCTACTTGGTCAGGGGCAAACACGTTTGCTAAATTCTACAAATTTGATACCCTGGCTGAGGAGGACCTTGAGTTCTCTCATTCGGTGCTGCAGAGTCATCCGCACTCTCCCGCCCGTTTGGGAGCTTTGGTATAATCCCCATGGTCCTTACGGAGTTCCCAGCATCCACTAGGACGTCAGAGAAAATAAGAATTTACTTACCGATAATTCTATTTCTCATAGTCCGTAGTGGATGCTGGGCGCCCATCCCAAGTGCGGATTGTCTGCAATACTTGTACATAGTTATTGTTACAAAAATCGGGTTATTATTGTTGTGAGCCATCTTTTCAGAGGCTCCTCTGTTATCATGCTGTTAACTGGGTTCAGATCACAGGTTGTACGGTGTGATTGGTGTGGCTGGTATGAGTCTTACCCGGGATTCAAAATCCTTCCTTATTGTGTACGCTCGTCCGGGCACAGTATCCTAACTGAGGCTTGGAGGAGGGTCATAGGGGGAGGAGCCAGTGCACACCAGGTAGTCCTAAAGCTTTTACTTTTGTGCCCAGTCTCCTGCGGAGCCGCTATTCCCCATGGTCCTTACGGAGTTCCCAGCATCCACTACGGACTATGAGAAATAGAATTATCGGTAAGTAAATTCTTATTTTAAGTGCCACATGTGCTATGGAGGCCACTGTAGCAAGACTGATAATGAGGTGACAAGGCTTTGAAAGGACTCATTGACATGCATTACGTGCCCTACAACCTATATTAGGCCCAATTTTTGTTATTTGACTATAAATCAGGTTGCAGAACAACTAAGAACCTTGCTGACCGCAAATTCTTTAATAGTTGTGTTTACGGTGAAAGAAAATGTTTACTTTCTCCCTAACCTAGATTGTGCCCTGGAAGAAACCCTACACCCCAAAATAATGGCAGACACCCCATACTGTTCATGTGGCCATGCTAGGATTCTATATTTGGTGATGACAGTAATATGTCTAGGCTGAGGAACTGAAAACGATTAGGCTGGGATTACACAAGCAATTTTCAGTCACATGAGTAAATGTCATGCGATTAATCGCTTGCAAAACCAGAGTGTGATTTAGCGTGACTTTATGCAATTCATCACATAAGATTAGTCACTTAAAACAAAAATCTGCCTCTACAGTATTCTGTTTTTATGTAGTTAATGCTCAGAATATCCTTACATCTCCTGGGATCAGCGATTAATTGCTCGTTCCATTAGGCTCTATGGCCAAAATGTATCATCTGAAGCTCATGTGAGGTGATTTAATTGTAACACTAGGAGATGGAATATCATTATAGCACTAAAGAGTGATTAAAAATTGCTTATGTAGCAAAGTGTATTGGAAACAATTTGTTGCGAAACAGGTAATAGCATTTAATCAGTTATCATTGCGTGACCCAGCCACCACCAGCCAATTGCAGAGATACGTGGGTAGTCAGTTTGCCTTATTGTACAGCTTTTTACAATCCCTTTAAAAATAAAACACATGTAATGTGAGTGTGGTGCTTCTAACATCACTGGATGTAAAATGCCAATGTGTACCTGGCTTGTTAGTGTGTTACATAACCAACGTTTTCTATATCATTTGGTGGGTTCCCATGCACTGATTGATGATCCTTGCTGTGCAAGCCTGCATGACTGATATGCATTATGATGAGTTTATTTTTATCCCTATATGTAGTAGTGTATGTGGCACCTTATTTGGCTGCTCACTCGCACAATCCAACCATGTGCCCCATACCCTGAACTCTGTATGGGTAAATACTAGCTGCTTAAATATTTATTATACAGTAGATAAATTGGGTCCCATCTAAGCAAGCTCTCATGTGTTTGCTGTCACATAATGAGTATGGTGAGGCCTGTCTACAGGCAACGCTTATGGGGACCCACCGAAGGGCTAGATTGAATAAGAGGTTTTGTAAATGGTATGCAGTTAACATACCGCCTGTCGGCATCCCGGCGATCGCAATACAGGTGCCGCTATCCCAACGGGTACAATTCCGCCGCCAGAATTCCGGCGAGGTAGGTGATTATCCCTCTGTGGGTGTCCACGCCAGTGTAGTGAGCGCAAGGGGCCTCAATGTGCTTGCCCTGATGCTGACATTCTGGCGGGCGGGAGGCCAATGTCGGTATACTGATCTCAGTTGTTCTTCCCTTACACAAGTGTCATATTTAAAGAAATAATAATAATCTGCAATGATTACAGCAATGTGTAGCACCATAACACACCCAATACTATTCTGATCAAAGTATATTGGTTATAATACAACATGTAATGTGTATGACCATCTTTCAACTGCGCTAATGGGAAAAGTAAAGAAATAAAAGATCCTGTTGCTTGGGCTGTACTCAGAATGGCTGAATGATTTTTACTTTGTTATTTGTATGGTCATTGGGCACATCCTGTATCTCAGCATCCAGGCTGAAATGCAGAATGGTAAGGTATGTCGCTATCATTGTTCATGCAATTATTTCATTGTGTAACACATTTTTGTTTTAAGACGCCTTGCACACTGGTGTCCACAGGGCCGAAACTAGGATTTTCATCACCCGGGACAAGGCAGCAATTTGGAGCACCCCTACCCCACCCCCCACTCACCCCCACAAAAAAAAACCCTATCAGACTAAAATAATCAGATTATCAAACATTTTGAAAAAAGGTGATACTGCTGGACAATATTCCCCTATGTGCCTCAAATGCCCTATGCGTCACATGCCCCGCCAGCGTGTTCAATTACATGCTTCTCTGTGTGTTCCCATACATTGCACTATATCATAACACTTCATCACTGCACTACATTCCCCTATCCACTGCACTACATCACTATACTACATCCCCTACACGCTGAACTACATCACTACACTACATGCCCCTATACACTACACTACATACCCTATATGCTACACTACATCACTACACTACATCCCCTTATATGCTATACCACACTGGTGCACTACATGCCCCTATATACTGCAATACATGACCACACTACATACCCTATATGGTACACTACATCACTGCACTACACCCCCCTATAAGCTACACCAAATCCCCCCCATCTGGTAAGCAAAGCGTAGGTTGATACTGCTAATTGGGTGCACAGTGCGCTTCTATAGTAGCTCGTATGGTGCACCGAATGCTAGTCGCAGCATTGCATGGCAAAGAAGAGAGTTTAAGACAGTAGCCAACATGGGAGAGATCTTAGGTACTGGAGCTCACCCGCACAGCGTCGGAGCCAGCTGCGGGCAGACAGGTGAGTCATATACATTGCCCTGGGAGCTGTCTGTTGTCTCACTGGAGCAGCACAGCACTGCCGGTAAAAAAAAACAAAAAAAAAAAACCTGCTACCCTGTAACTCCTCGCATGCCCCCTTAGCCCCCCCCCCCTAGTTACGGCCCTGGTGTCCAAATGTCTAAATGTTTTTAGTCGTATTTGATAATTCTGTAAACACGTTGATTCAAATGACCCTAATCTTATTAACTTATATTTATAAGGCGCCACAAGGTTAAGATGGCATAGGACAAAGGGGTGAAACATGCAGCAGTTTACATGGGCACAAATTAATAAAGACAAGCACATGACTTTGCAAATATACATAATTGCATCACTAAAGTGCTCAGATTACATAATATACTTAGAGAATACAAGCGGGAGAGGACACTGCTTGCAAGATCTTACTTTGAAACCAGTAGCAATTGTTTTTCCAACACTTGCTACACATTTTTAATACACCACAAGTGAGGTCAATAGTGACCCTCCTTAGCGCAAGCGCCCTCTAACTACCTTGTCTTGCATGATTGTAATTCATTGGTGTTTAAAGTAACACCAGTTGGTAAGATGTACAGTTATCATGTGCACTGTACCATATTATGGTACATAATTGCAGTAACCCAACCCCATCCATAAATACTGCAACACAATAAATACTATACTGTACCTCCTAAACGCCTCACTTTAGGGCTTCCCTATGATAACCACAACAGTCGATGTAATTTTTTTACAGTACTAGAACAGAGGATTATGGGCGTGCGCTGAGCAACTGGCAGGTATTTTTACTAAGATTTTAAATTTTTCATTGAGTCAATGTATTTTCCCGCAGTGTTTAAAACTTCAATTATTGTTCCAATTCCGAAGACTGCGGTAGTCACTGGTCTGAACGATTATAGGCCGATTGCTCTCACTTCGTTGATTATGAAATGTTTCGAGAGAATTGTTTTGAATCATTTAAAAAGTGTTATTCCATTGGGATTTGACCCCAATCAGTTTGCCTATCGGTCGAACAGATCAACTGAAGATGCAGCTCTTATGGTCCTCCTATGCTAGATTGTTATTCGTGGATTATAGCTCCATTTTTAACACGGTAGTGCCAGCGGTGTTAGTAAAAAAGCTTTTAGAGATCGGATATGATACGGCCATATGCAACTGGCTGTTGGATTTCCTGACAGATCACCCGCAGACAGTCAGACTGGGCTCTGACTTGTCTTCGGAACTGGTATTAAACGTAGGAGTTCCGCAGGGTTGTGTTCTAAGCCCCTTCTTATATTCCTTGTATACCTCCGACTGTGAGTCTAATTCGGAAACAATCTCTGTGATAAAGTTTGCGGATGACAACACTTTGGTGGGTTTGATAACTGGCGGAAATGAGAGTAGTTATAGAGAGGAAGTGAGAAGACTCGCTGAGTGGGGGGTAAAAAATAACTTGTTGTTAAACGGTAAGAAAACTAAGGAGGTTGTGGTAGATTTTAGGAAATCTAAAAAAAAACTAGCATCTGCCTCTTGATACTGTACGGTGAGGAGGTGGATAGGGTTACCGATGTGAAATTTTTGGGGATTAAATTTACAGAGGATTTATCATGGTCCTTGCATATCACGTCAGTGGTCGGGAAGGCTCAGCAGCGTTTTTTTTGCTTACGGAAGATCCGAGCAGCAGGTCTGCAGCAATCAACATTGTTAAATTTTACCGCTGTGTGAATGAGAGCTTGCTGACCTACGCGATTACTGTGTGGTATGGTAATGCCAAGTGTTCTGATCTTGTTGCCCTGGAGAGAGTGATCAAATCTCCAGAGAGTATCATTGGCCAATCCTTGCCTAGGTTGATGGATGTACTCACTGCAAGGAGTCTAGTGTTCACTCTAGGAGTGAAAAGGGGCAGGGCGCCAGACTCCGGGGGCACACAAATTAGGGGGCGTGGCCACGCCTACGTCATTTTAGGGGGCGGTGCGGCCCACAGACGCTACTATAGAGAGCGTCTGTGGCCGGCGACGTCACTGTTGGGGGCGTGCCCAGCACCTCCGTCGGTGCTGGGCTTCCCCCAGCCCTCTCCCAATGCGTGAATGGATGCCGCGCGCATGCGCACGGCATCTATACACGCCGGGAGGGCAGGAAGCGGGCGGCTGTTCTAGCAGGGCGCCGCAAAAGGGGCAGGGCGGGTTTTGCCTGCTAAAAAACGGGCAGGGCGCGGCGCCCTGCTAAAACAGCCTACAGTGAACACTAGAGTCTGTCGAAGGCAATAAAGATGATTGAAGATAGGGGTCACCCCTGTAATGTGTTTTTTTCCCTTCTGCCATCGGGGAGACGTTATAGGTGTTTAAGATGTCGTACCACTAGGTTAAGGAATAGTTTCTTCCCTTCTGTAATTGTTAGCTTAAATTCTCAACTTTGCTAAATTTTAAGTGATATATTTTATCTGGTGTATATGATGCGAGAACTGCATGTAATTTCGCTATACATGTTCATGTAATAGTGACAATAAATTATTCTTATGTTATCTTACCTATTGATAGTCATCCATAGGGAGCATAAACAAGAATAATTATACAAAGGAAACACTGAACATTCTGTAGTTTTATTCTGCAGAATACAAAACTATTAAGAACAAGATTTCATCAACTTCATGTTCACGGATTGCAGCTCTTTTGCCTATGTCCTCTTCTCTTCTCTTTTTAGCACCATCAGCTTAAAACTGTCATTTTGGCTGCCATCTATGCTAGTCACACTAACAACTGACTGGCCCTCCCACCCAACCAGTCATTGGTGGTTCCTGTCACTGTCTTAAGGCCCGTACACACTGGCCGATATATCGTTGTTCCGTCAGCCAGTGTGTACTGGCGATATGTCTGTGAACTCCATCATTCACAGATATGTCGCGTCTGCCCTGCAGTAAAGCCAAAGGCCAATATATCTACTGATATATTGGTGCATCGCTGTGTGTGTACGGGCGACCAGCTGACCGCCCGTACACATGCTGCGGCAGCCGGCGGTGATTGTCAGTCCCCGACTGATTGGGCAGTGTGTATGCACTGCCGTCCATAGATATATCTGCAGATCAATTGATCTGCAGATATATCTATCAGTGTGTACCCACCATTACTGCTCGGCGCATAGACATGAGTCAGCACTGACAACAGAAGAGAGCAATGTGTCTAGTCAACCATTCAGACATTTAGAGCAAGGCTGTAACTAGGGGTGTGTGAGCAGTGTTGCCACACAAAGCACAGGACCCTGTGGGTGGTACCGTTGCTGCCCCACAACACCTGCATGTTTCTTGTAGGGTGCTTGGAATGAAAAACCGCAGCCACTAGCACTAGTGCAGAGCTGCACTCTGGGTAGTCACTTGGCAGCCTGTGGATTTGCCTGAATTGTTTTGCTTTAGGATGCTCCTGTCAGAGCTTTAATTACCGGAACTGGATGTGACATCATGATGTAACAGGTTTAGGGGTTGTGGCTGGCACAGGGCATACTACCGCACTGTTACAGCACTGATGCAGAGTACTAGCTTAAAAGCCCCAACAGCTTAAATGGTGTGAAATAATCAACATTTAAACACCTAAACGTTTCATCATTTACACAAGAAAAACACATTAATATTCACATGAAAAAGTCTGTTTGTCTTTATATTCATGTTTTCTCACTCTTGAACTGAGCAGTTGTACCTGGTGAGCTCTCAACTGGGGCCCAGCATCTACTGCCACCTGGGCCCCTGAAACCATCTGGAGTAGCCTAAGTAGCTCCACCTCATCCACCGGTCTGTCATCACTGTTCCTGCTCTGACATAATAGGTAATTGATGCCAAGGCTTCGGACTTGTCTAATAATTTTTTTAGTAATGATCATCCACAGCCCCCTTTCTAATGGCAATGCTGAGCAGTGTTGTTTGATGAAACACTGTTGACATCACAGGTCCAGGTCCACTGTGACTTCATGTTCTGCTCTCCTTGCAGAACGGCTACCCATTCCATTTTGGCTCCCACCATTTCCTGCACCATTCCATTGATCCAGCCCACAAATGTGGCAACAACTTCAGCCTAGGCCCTTCCTCTGGCTGGCCTCCCTGGCTCCCACCTGCATCCCAGAACTAGCTTCCTTCCCCAGATTCTGCCATGGGGCACTCTAAGCAACATCCAGGGCCTCTGTCTGAGCTTCATCCAATCTAGGCCGCAGTGTCGGTCTGCTACTATATACCTTTACTCAAGCTTAGCATGTATTTTGTATGTTTTATTTGTATCTACAGTATGTTAGTTAAATGCTTCATGTATTGCATATTTCACCTATTGCAACTATCGATGAGCGGTCAAGATTTCAAGGAATCTGGACTGCTCTGAACTACAGACTCCCATCCCTCGTCGAGGCCGAACGTTATACTCCCAGCGTCGGATTCACATGGGACTTGAATTCTATATAAAGTGTCACAGCTGGGGCTTTGCGCCATTTCACTCTAATGCATGCTGCCCTATACTGACTGAGCTAAGGCTCAATACTCACAAGTGGCTGTGCTAATCGACAGTGTGCGGGCACACTGCACGCTGATGTTTGCTGCGCTGCACTCTGCTATACTGGCTGTGCTGTGTTCAGACTCACAAGTGGCTGTGCTGTATAAGTGACTGTGTACAGGGGGCATGCTGATGTAAGCTGCTTGAACCGAGCTGCAGGTTAAGAAAAACAGAAGAAGAAAAAAATATAATATATATATATATATATATATATATATATATATATATATATATATATATATATATTCGCCTGTTTCGTGATAGGCAATGATTCACCATCCTATCCATAAGAACAGCATTGGCTGTTGGACATTCAGATAAGCCTGTAGCTAGGCATTTTTATGAGGCAAGACAAACCCTGGTGTCCTTTAAAATGCATGATAATTGATCAGTTACCCCCCCTAAAAAGAGGAGGTGATAGAGCAAGGCTATTGCTCCAATGAGAAGCATCATGGATTCATCGATTAGACACCGTACGCCCCCGGGGCTAAAATGCATTCAATATGGTATTTAAAGGCATTCAATATGGTATTTGTTTGGAGTGAATAATTAAAAAAAAATTCAACATTTTATTTTCATTTATTCTGTTTTGTTTATTTTTCATTTTTTAATTTCTTTGACTTCTATAGTAAAACAATCTGTGTCCATGGTAATTTTTTTTCTATTTTTTGTTTTGCTTAATATTTTTCCATAATTGTTTATTATTATTACTAGGTGATTCATCGCGCCCTACGGGCGCTCTTCACACCGTCGTAAGGGGCTACGCCCCCTTAACCCTTGCACACCCTTGTGGCGTGCAATATTTTTATTATATGGAGTATTACATCCAATCATAATTGTGTGAGTGGTCAAATATTGCACGGACAAAGGGCGTGTGATGGTTACGGGGTCGAAGACCCTTGCAACGGCATGAACAGCGCACGCAGGGCCTGGTGAATCACCTAGTAGGTGCTGTGGTTGGAGGAGTGGCAGGTGCGGGGAAGATGCGGATGGGACCTTAGGGTGCCGCGGGAGGGGCGGTTGCGGTGGTGATGCAGGTGGGGGAGGGTCTGGTGCGTGGGTGCAACGGGTGGTGGTCCGGTGCCACTGCGGGTGGGGGAGGAGCAGTTGCGGGGGTGCCCCGGGTGGGGGAGGGGCGGATGTGGTGGTGCGGCAGGAGGGGCGTGTGCGGAGTTGCTGCAGGTGGGGGAGGGGGCCCGGAGCTACCGCGGGTGCTGGAGGGTGTGTGTGGGGGTGCCACGGATGGGGCCAGAGGTACTGTGAGTGGGGGAGGGGGGAGTAATGCTTATCATGCTTCTCCTCCTGGAAGCAGCTAAGCTGCTGTCCTCCCTTTGGTAGTGGCTCTCCCGGAGACTCGCACAGCAGCCAGTCACTATTGTTAGCGCCGGTGTCCCAACGCACCGCATTACAGGGAATTTGATGCACTCAATAAACTACAGCTCCCAGCAGCCCTAAGGGTCGGAATGCTTCGGCACTAAGGGCTGCTGGGAGCTGTAGTTTATTTAGTGCGCCTACTTCTCTGTAATATGGCGCGTTGGGACACTGGTGCTAACAATAGAGACTGGCTGGCAGAACTGAGTGACTGGCTGAATCAATGTAAAAGGTGAAAGTGCTGTGCAGTGACACTGCAACCCGGCGCTAGCCGCTCAGTAAAGGGATGCAGTGCAGGGAGGCACCAGGAAGGAGAGGCGTTCTCCCTGCTCTGCATCCTTGTGCTGAGCTTCTGCTGCTATCCCTGCTGCTGCTGCCGGCTGCTGTCACACATGCAGCGGCGCCGGCAGCACAAAACCTTTTCTCCCCCTCAGCGCTGGCAGCACAAAGCCTCCTCTCCCCCCTCCCCTCCCCTGTGTGACATTCAGTGGCCGGGAGGGAGGCAAAGTGGGCGGAGCTAGATGGGAGTAAGGGGCAGAGCTACACGGGACCATGCTGCAGCAGGAGGATGAGCTGCTACAGCTTCGGCCAGCCAGACTTCATTAGATAAGTGTCTGGAAAGAGAATGAGTGTGTGTGTGTATATACAGTGTCTGTGTATACTGTATATATGTGTGATTGTGTATGTGTGTAATGTATGTACCGTACGTATGTGTGTGTGTTTGTATATATATGTGTCTGTTGTGTGTGTATGTGTGAGTGCTGCATAATATGTGTAAGCGACACTGGTACAGGGGGTGTTACGTGTGTAAGCGACACTGGTACAGGGGGCGTTACTTGTGTAAGCGGCACTGGTACAGAGGGCGTTATATGTGTAAGCGGTACTGGTAGAGGGGGCATTACGTGTGTGTGAGCATCACTGGTACAGGGGGGCATTACGTGTGTAAGTGTCACTGGTACAGGGGGGCATTACGTGTGTAAGCGTCACTGGTACAGGGGGCGTTACGTGTGTAAGCGTCACTGCTACAGGGGGCATTACGTGTGTAAGCCTCACTGCTCTAGGGGGTGTTACTTGTGTAAGCGTCACTGGTACAGGGGGCGTTACATGTGTAAGCGGCACTGGTACAGGGGGCGTTACGTGTGTAAGCGGCACTGGTACAGGGGGTGTTACGTCTCTAAGCGGCACTGGTACAGAGGGCGTTACGCGTGTAAGCGTCACTGGTACGGGGGGTGTTACGCGTGTAAGCAGCACTGGTACAGAGGGCGTTACGTGTGTAAGCGTCACTGCTACAGGGGGCATTACGTGTGTAAGCCTCACTGCTCTAGGGGGTGTTACTTGTGTAAGCGTCATTGGTACAGGGGGGGCGAGACATGTGTAAGCGTCACTGGTTCAGGGGGCATTACATGTGTAAGCGTCTCTGGTACAGGGGGCATTACATGTGTAAGTGTCTCTACTACAGGGGTCATTATGTGCGCTGTGCGTTTGTAAAGTATGCAAGGGTGCAAATTTATAGTTTGCAGGGGGCCGGCGAACACTCTAGCAAACGGCCCTGACTGCACACCCACTGCACTGCACAGCACTGTCACCTTTTACATTGATTCAGCGTCCAGACATTACCCTCCGTGATATCACCCACTCTATCCGTTACATTAGCCATATCGGGGCTTCCAGGCCGGCAGCCCAGGTGCTGTGTTGCGGAGTCAATGCCTCTGGGGATCTGGACGCGGCTGTGGCGGGGAGGCACTTCTGTGACATCACGCGCAGAGGAGGCTCCGGGGCTCAGAGAGTATGCGGCGCAGGGAGGGCTATGAAAGCCTTCCGCTGCGCCGCTTTCATACACATCCTATGCCGGTGGACGCAGCAGCTTTTGTTCCACCTGCGGCGCGGCTAGGGAGTGGGGATTGTTGATGTCGGAGGGGCAGGCGGACTGGCAGGAAGACATTGGTGGTCATTCCGAGTTGATCGCTCGCTAGCAGTTTTTAGCAACAGTGCAAACGCAATGCCGCCGGCCACTGGGAGTGTATTTTAGCTTAGCAGAAGTGAGAATGAAGGGATTGCAGAGCGGGTACAAAAATATTTTTTATAGTTTCAGAGTAGCTTCAGACCTACTCAGCGCTTGCGATCACTTCAGACCATTCAGTTCCTGATTTGACGTCATGAATATGCCCTGCGTTCGGCCGGGTTTTTCCGAACACTCCGTGAAAACAGTCAGTTGACACCCATAAATACCCTCTTCCTGTCAATCACTCTGCGGCTGCCTGTGCGACTGAAAAGCATCGCTAGACCCTGTGTAAAACGACATCATTCATAGTAATAGTACGCCGCACGTGCGCATTGCGCTGCATACGCATGCGCAGAAGTGCCGAGTTTTTGTCTGATCGCTGCACAGCGAACGAATGCAGCTAGCGAACAACTCAGAATGACCCCAAAAGGACGCTGCAGTAAAAGGATGTTTTTTCCCCTATCTACAGTGCAGAGACTTGCTGCAGATGCAGTGGCATACCCTCCAGCTGCACCTTTCTGGCAGGTACAGTCCTTTTTTTTTTTTTTTTTATGGTCTGTACCGTTTTTTGACTCTCCAAGCTTCCATTGAAAGTATAGGAAAAGGGGCGTGGCCACAGTGTTGTACCCATGGCCACGCCCCCTTTTCGATTTTGTATCAATGTTTATGTGTAAAGTGTTGGAGGGTATGATGCTGCAGATGCAGTGGGCCTATTTTGGGGTGTGGGGCTGGAGCTGCAGCTCCATCAGCCCCATTGCTAATCCTGCTCTGTGAAAACACAGCAGGCAAAGGGCAAAGCCTCCCATTGGATGTAACCTGTGTGGGAGGGCATTTCTCACCCAATCAGCTGTGGACTGGGTGTGATAGACCTGCCACTAACCCAATGAGAGCTCCTAGCCACGCCCAGCGTTAGAGACCCAGGCACAGAATCACAGGGCTATTATATAGGAGATTATTAATATTACTTTAGTCGTTAAAATTAGTATGGAGTTTTGGTTCATAATACTGTATGCCTAATATGGCTTTCTTTGATCTGTGTGAATCCACAGTGTAATGTCACGTAGATTACATGTTTTAGATTAACCAATAATATATGTGACACTGCAGCTGTTATTACAAGATATCAGATACTGTCTCTACCCTTGATGGGTGATATGTTGCTTTAACTCTAGTCACGGTGGTTTGGTTGCTATGGGAACTGGACTGCTAGACACTGGTTACTAACAGGATGTATCTGTAATGGCGCGCACTTCCGGTCACATGATTGGAACTTGCGTTCCAGTTACTGGAAGAGCGGCGTGCAGTGGAACGCATGCCGCGTCTCTGCTGATCTGCGGACAGTCTGCTGTGGATTTTCTCATTATTGAGTTTCAGTATGTGCTATATGTTGTCTTTGTCTATATGGTGTGTGTATATGTATGTTGTAATTGATCTTTGTATACTTTTAAATACTATTGGGTGTTTCTCAGCTGTTAATTGGGGGAGGGCTATATGGGTATATATGGGGGCCATTTACAATGATGTGTGCTCTTTGTTCAAAGCCCTGTGACTCCACGCTGTTTGAACCAAGCTTTTTTTCTTAAAAAAAAAAAAAAAGTCTATTGTTTGCTCTGTTCTGTGCACTGTACTCCAGGTCGCTGTGGCAATGTTTCATAGATGTGCTATAAACTGCCCTTAGTAACCAGCCAGCTCACTGCACCCTTTGATCAATATTGATAAGCCGTCCATTGATTTTATTAACGGCCTCGCCGTCCACCCCCTACCCCCCCTTTTTCTCCCCAATAACCACTCGGACAACTGAATTGCGATTTAAAAGGTCACAGCCAAATTTATTGATTGGATTAGAATTGGTACTCTATAAGTGGGTGGCGAGAAAGCAGTGCATACCCCCGGCTACAGCCTCCATATTAATTTCTCCTAAATTAAACAACGGGGCGGAACCTAAGTCCCGCCCTTGCGCAAGTTAGCTGAGCGGTACCACTTCCCACCATTGGCATAGCACCGGTCCACCCTTAAGATGACGACCGTGTCGGCCCTTGAGGCCACGACAAATTCGCCGAGTATCTGGGGAAGTGCCGGCCAACCGACGTTGCGCTACTACAGACCGCCGAGGAGCACTGCTTGCCGCGCCTGCTGGACCTCTTTTGCCAGACCATTCTTAAAGCCAGAATTGGCCTGACGTTGCCTCCACCGGGCGTACTTAATTTCAATTCCAGTTACCTCACCCTCGCCCTGGTGATGCTGAAAACTCTGGACTGGCCTATCGGTGCCACCACCGAAATGACTAATTAAACAATTCACTACCCAATTACGAGGGCCTATTGCCCTATCATTTGGGCGGGCGGGTGGGTGCCTTCTTGGATCCTTAATCAGCAATGAAAGAGGGAGCCTGCCTGGTCTTCCTGGTCTTTTGTACCTCCCAGGTAACTCTCCTCCCCTTTCTCCTATAGGACCCTACTGTGCTACCTGCTCTATTCCCCCCCCCCCCCCCCCTCCCCCCTTTCCCTTAATCCCTGCCCCAGGCTCCTTCTTTTAAAAAACCCAGGACGCTTATTTATTCTTGGGCCTAATTTGTCCCTCGAATTCTTTAAGCCGTCCATTGATTTTATTAACGGCCTCGCCGTCCACCCCCTACCCCCCCTTTTTCTCCCCAATAACCACTCGGACAACTGAATTGCGATTTAAAAGGTCACAGCCAAATTTATTGATTGGATTAGAATTGGTACTCTATAAGTGGGTGGCGAGAAAGCAGTGCATACCCCCGGCTACAGCCTCCATATTAATTTCTCCTAAATTAAACAACGGGGCGGAACCTAAGTCCCGCCCTTGCGCAAGTTAGCTGAGCGGTACCACTTCCCACCATTGGCATAGCACCGGTCCACCCTTAAGATGACGACCGTGTCGGCCCTTGAGGCCACGACAAATTCGCCGAGTATCTGGGGAAGTGCCGGCCAACCGACGTTGCGCTACTACAGACCGCCGAGGAGCACTGCTTGCCGCCATAGCCTGGTTCCTAGAACCCAGGCCCGCCACCCCCTGCTACCTCATGCCTTCCACTGACGCTTTCTGCTATGTCGCCCAAGAATATAGCTAAACCTTCCTCTGTCAGGTGTACTCCGTCTTGCCTGAACAGCCCCTCCTCTCCGAACCTCAACAACGGATGCCTGGCGATTGTATCGCCTTCTTCCGTTAATAGGCGGGCTACCGCTTTGTTCACCTTCCTTCTGACCCTTTCTAACCCCGGGCCCCCCTGCGCCCTTTGGACTATATCGGACCAAGTGATCCCTGTATTGGGCCACCTTCCCTTCAGCCATTGAATGTCAGCTTGTATTGCCGCAATCAGCTCGCTCCCCTTGCTTTTTCCCAGATCGTTGCCCCCTAGGTGTATTACGACCCTCCCTGGCATCCCGTGTGCCCTCTCGTTCCTTAGCAACGTGTCCCGTAGCCCTTTCCACCTCAAACCCCTGATGCCTATCCATTCCACTTCTGCCCCCCACTTTTGTGCTAAATCCCCGGCTGATTTGTGTCTGCTGGCCCAGTAAATATACGAGTGGCCGACCATCCAGACTCTCCCGTCCTTCCTTTTCCCTCCTGAAAAGCAGAATTACACATGTACGTTACCCCCTGTTCTATGCGGCCTTTGCTTGCGAACTTTCACGCGACCCATATGAAGGTGAAAACCACAAAACCTCAATTTGTTTGAGGGCAAAATTGGAAAAAGTCCTTCATTCCCCCATTTTAATGGCGGGCAGCTTAAGGCCTTGGGTTTCGCGAAAGACGCCGCGCTGCTTTCTAGTCGTGCTTTTCCGCGCGTAAGTATACCTTGTACGCTCCCGACTTCCACCTGCCTAGCTTTTTGATCTCGCTTGCCGGCAGCCCCTCCGCCTCCGCGCAGGTTGCCGCCCCTATCCTAAAGGAATGGGTACCGTATTGCCCCACGGGCAGCTGCAAGGCCCTCAGGCCTCTCTTGAATATGCTTTGGAACTGAAATTTTGTCAGGGGGGATCCGCTCTCGTGCACTAGCCACTGCGGCCAGGGCCCTTGCGGGCGTTTCCCCTCGTAATCACTTGCTAGGGCCACTGCGCATGTGCTTTTTTCCTCCTGTCTGCCTATCGCTACCCAGCACCCCCGGCCTAACTGATCTGTTTTAGACTTGTGTATCTTGCAGAGCACCCTATCTTTTTCCACCGCTACGTTGCCTGCCAGTAGGCCCGAATCTTTTGAACTCTTGGAGCTTGCTACCAGCTCGCCTACCCTGAAAGCTCCGAAGAATGCGAGGGAAAAAGCCAGGCGGAATAGCCCTGCTTCGTACTCATCCGCTGCGATGCGACTGACTACTTCTATTAAGCTCCTAAGCATGGGGCGTCCTATGGGCCTGCGCGCGTCGCCTGGCGTTGCCTGCTCCCTTGCCCACCCTTTTAGCGCTTTTGATAACAAAATTGACTTTGTAGGGTCCTCCTCCCCTCTAAGCTTTGCGACGTACGCTATCCCTGCGAGTGTTGCGGACATTGCTGCCTTAGATCTCCCCTGGCTATACCCCTGCCACACGTACTCCAACAGTTCCTCGCGAGCGTTCTTACCCGCCTCTCCTTTTCCTATCCTGAACGCCTGCCATTCGCTGAAAGCCGACTCGTACGTCCTCAGCGTCCGCGGTGCCACTGCCTTTCTTGCTAGCCTTGCTAGCCCGGCTTGATAATCTGCCAGATATAATCAGGACAGTGTAAACCTTCCGACCTGGCTTGTGGTGCGAGCGCCCTGAATCTATCCCACTGGAACCTGGAAAGCGCATCCGCAATCTCATTTTCCACCCCCGGGACGTGGCGCGCTATGAAGTCTATGTTCCTTTGCAAGCAGCGCAGCACTAGGTGCCTCAGTAGCCTGAGCGCTTGCGGCGATTCCGCTTTCTGGTTGCTTATCGCCTGTACCACCCCTAAGTTATCGCACCAGAATACTATGCTTTTGTTCGCCAACCTGTCTGCCCATAACTCCACCGCCACTACTATGGGGAAGAGCTCCAGCAGCAACATATTTTTTGTCCACCCGGCCTCTCGCCATGCCTCCGGCCAGGGCTGCGCGCACCATTCCCCTGCCAAGTAAGCCCCAAAGCCAACTGCCCCAGAGGCGTCGGTGTACAATTGTAGCCCTGTGCTGTGCACCGGCTCGGGCAGCCATACTCGGACCCCATTGAACTCCTTTAGGAATTCCAACCATACCCGCATGTCCTGCCTCAGCTCGCTTGATATGCGTATCTTATAACGCGCTTTCCTGACCCCGCAGGTCGCCCTCTCTAACCTGCGACAAAACACTTTGCCCATGGGAATGACCCTGCATGCAAAATTCAACAATCCTAACAGCGACTGCATCTGTTTTAGCGTGACTTTTTCCGCCCCTGCGCATTCCTGCAGCCTGCCCCTCAGTTTTTCTATCTTCTCAACCGGTAGTCTGCACAGGCCAAGCTCCGTGTCAATCTCTATGCCTAGAAATGTTAGCCTTGGTGTGGGCCCTTCCGTCTTCTCTGCTGCTATCGGGACCCCTAGCTGCCTGAAAAGCGCCTGCGTCGAGAATAACAGCTCCTTGCACTCCTTGCTGCCCTTAGGGCCCATTAGCAGGAAGTCGTCTAAGTAATGCGTTACCCCGCTCGCGCCTGTCCCTGCCTTCACGCACCATTCTAGGAATGAGCTGAACCTCTCGAAGAAAGCGCATGAGATAGAGCAACCCATTGGTAGGCATTTGTCTATGTAGTATTGTTCGCCTAGCTTAAAACCCATGTACCTGAAGGAATTTGGGTGGAGTGGTAGCAGGCGAAACGCGGACTCGATATCAACTTTTGCCAGCAACGCCCCTTCGCCGCAACCCTGCACCATGGCTAGCGCCTGCTCGAACGATTGGTATGATACGCTACACGCCTGGGGGTCTAGGGCATCGTTTATTGATTCGCCCTCTGGAAAAGATAGGTGCTGTATCAACCGGAACTTTCCTGCCTCTTTCTTAGAGACGACCCCTAGCGGTGAAACGCACAGCCCTTCTAGGGGCGGCGAGGGGAATGGTCCAGCCATGCGCCCCAACTGTATTTCCCCGTCTATTTTGGCCCTGACCACCTCCGGGAAATCTCTTGCTGACTTTAAATTCCTCTTTGCTACTGCTGACACTGGCCTCTCTAGTGGTAACTTGAAACCCTCCCTGAACCCCTTTTCCAAAAAGGCCGCCTCCCCTCTTAGCGGGTAGCGGCCTAGCCAACGCTGTAGCGGTTCAGTATTTATTGGGGAGGGCGCCTTGCTTATCCCCCCCTTTACCTTGGGCGCGACTGCAGTCTTTGGCTGAATGATTTGCGTTGCAGCGCATGCATGTGTGCTTGTAACGGCAACCCGCTCCCCTGCTGCATGTGTGGGAATTAAACGCGTAGCATTTCCCTTTTGCTGCGGCGCTACCGCCTGCTTTTGGCAGAAAGGGCTGCCTGCGCTCTGTCGGTTGCGTCGCCTGATTTGTGACTTCCAGCCAAACCTCTACGTCTTTTACCCCAAAGCTAATGACCTTCAACCCTTCTTGCTTTTCTCTAAATTTCTCGTCATATTGCCTCCAAACCCCTGTTCTGGCCGTCATGTACATGGTATGTATCATGTGCATGTAACGGAGGATGTTCAAGGCCTCGGCCGGCCTTGTTTCAATGTAGCATGCTGCGAAAACATACATACCCTCCGTCCAATGCGCGTAATCTCTCCACGCCTCCTCTTCCCTTGCGCCCGCTGCCTTAGCCGCATTTAGACCGCGCTTCGCTTCCTCCGTCATTGCGAAGACGTCCACGAACTTTCCCTTACGTATACCATCCTTTACCTTTGGCCTAACCCCCCTCAATATTGCTGTATTAGCGCAGTGCACCATACTCTCCTGCGAATCTGGCCCTGCGTCCACCTTCTTCCCCGCCTCCCTGCTGCGCTTCTTGCTACTCCTTTTGCGTTTAAAATATTTTCTGAACTGTCGCCGCCTTTCGGCGGAGCTAGATGAGTCGCTCGAGTCAGTGTATGATTCGCTACTGCTAGAAAAAGACTTTCGCTCACCTGTTCCTGAAGCCTCGGGTGTCCGATTGACCATCTCTGCCGCTCCGTTCTGTCCCTCGTCGCGCAGCGCGCCCGCCGGGACTTGATCTGATGATGGCCCTGGTGCCGGCTGTCTATCTTCTATGGAGGCTGGAACCTGTAACCTCACAGAGGATATGTGTAACGTATCTGCTGGTTGCGGCCGAGGCTGCTCCACTGGGTGCCGCTGCTGCCCCTCTAGCGGCTGGAGGGCCTGCGCCCTACTGTTCTGTCCGCGGTCTCCTGACCCCAAACTTCCGCTGCTCCCTGTCCCCATTGCCTGACCCGGATGCTGCTGCGGGCCGCTGTCTAAGGTGAGGGGCAGCCCGCATGACTGGAGGGGGGTTGCCCTGTGGAGGGCTCCTCCCGGGTGTGTGTAATGGCTTGCTGCTGCGGGCTGCGACGGGGGTGGGTACCATGGGGTTTGGGCGCTGGTGGGCCAGCAGCTCGCCCATTGCGGGTAATGGGCCGGGGGAGGGTGCAGCCCTGCCTGCCACCAGGGGGGGGGGAGCGCTGTGTGCTGTTGCCCCCACCCCATCTGCTGCACCGTTGCGTATTGCGGCTGGCTGCACGCCGCTTGTTCTGCCTGTGCGTGCGGTGTGAGGGAGCTCCGCACCAATATTGGTGGGTACGGGTGGCTCATGTGCAGCGTCGCTGGGGGTGTATGCCATGGCTCCGGCGGTGGGGCCTGTCCCGCCGGAGGCGTGCTATGCGGCTGCTGTGCATGCCCCATCATGTGTGGGTGCATGCTGCTAATGCCTAGGGATGCGGGGGGGTTACATGTGGGCTCCGGCGGTGGTGCCTGCCCCTGGTTTGCACGTCCCAACATGTATGGGTACGTGCTATACATGTCCAGGGATGCGGGGGGTGTACGTGCGGGCTCCGGCGGTGGGGCCTGTCCCTCCGGAGCCGCAATCTGCTGCTGCCGCCTATTGTTTGCGCGCCCCATCGTTTGTGGGTTCGTGCCAGTGCCTAGGGCTGCGGGGGGGGGAGTCTGTGTGTGCTCCAGCGGTGGGGCCTGCACCGCCGAAGCCGGGGTTCCAGGCTGCCGCTGCTGCAGAGCGGCGCCGAGCGTGACGCGTTCGCTCGGCGCCGGAAGGGGAGGGGCTTGCGTGCCGAGCGACGGGATGTGCTGTATCACATCCCGCGCCGGGCTGTGCGTTGGCGCGCCGGAGCCTGCCTCGAGGCCGCCGCGCGCCAGCCAGGTATGGAGGGGGGAAGCGGGTGGAGGTCTCGCCGACCCCGGCCGGGGCCCGTGGCCGCGTGCAGTACCGCCCGCTGTCGCGGACTTCGGTGCGTCTGCTTGTATGAGACGCTGGGGGGGGGGCTGCATTCCTCTTAGGCCTGGGCATGCTGTTTGTGCAGCGATGGGTCTTAAATGCACTTGGGCTAAACTGTGTATGGATGCTTGAATGGGGACTGCAGTGTGTGTATATACCTGCAGTTTGGGAGAGGGGGAGCGCAGGGGGGGTTAGTAATGTAAATTGTACTTAGTCTTTCCCTTGATTCCAGGAGCTGTGATGGTGGGTGCCTTCTTGGATCCTTAATCAGCAATGAAAGAGGGAGCCTGCCTGGTCTTCCTGGTCTTTTGTACCTCCCAGGTAACTCTCCTCCCCTTTCTCCTATAGGACCCTACTGTGCTACCTGCTCTATCCCCCCCCCCCCCCCTCCCCCTCCCCCCTTTCCCTTAATCCCTGCCCCAGGCTCCTTCTTTTAAAAAACCCAGGACGCTTATTTATTCTTGGGCCTAATTTGTCCCTCGAATTCTTTTAAAATAGTATTGTGAGGTGGACCAGAATTTACTAGAAATGGCTGGAAATGAATCTTATTGAGGTTCATAATACTCTAGGAACAACAAAAACAAATGACAGTATGTTGTTTTAGCTTTTTTTGTCAATTTTTGAAAAACAAAATGCAGGTCTAAAACTAGTCACAGCTGTTTTGCAAATCCAAAGGCGGATAACAAATCAGAGCCAAATCCAGCAAAAATGGTCCGGCGCACAACTCTAATTGCAACCTATATAGTGCTCCCAAAACTGCTGTCTTCCCTGGCACTGACATGAGTTGGATGAACAATTCATAGAATGTATGATTCTGTTGGTATCTTGTAGTATGGGCCTAATTCAGACCCAATCGCGGCAGCAAATTTGTTAGCTAATGGGCAAAACCACGTGCACTGCAGGTGGGGCAGATATAACATTTGCAGAGAGAGTTAGATTTGGGTGGGTTATTTTGTTTCTGTGCAGGGTGCAGGGTAAATACTGGCTGCTTTATTTTTACACTGCAGAGAGAGTTAGATTTGGGTGGGGTGTCTTCAAACTGAAATCTATGTTGCAGTATAAAAATAAAGCAGGCAGTATTTACACTGCACAGGAACAAAATAACCCACCCAAATCTAACTCTCTCTGCAAATGTTGTATCTGCCACACCTGCACTGCTCATGGTTTTGCCCATTAGCTAACAATTTTTTTGCCGCGATTGGAATGAATTAGGCCCTATGTATTCTGTACCATGTGTATCTGAGAGTGTAATCACATCACTGCACATTGCTCATCACACCTGTTGTAGCCTGAGTGCAGCCAATTTAACTGCCTCATCCAAGACTGGATTATCCACAATGCAAACCACCTGGGGCTTGTGGGCAATAGAGGGTCGCCAGCTGGCCAAATGACAAAACATTTTTTTTCTGCAGCAGGGTACACTGTGTTCCACACAGGGAATACATCGGGTGTAGAGAGGGATCTTGATCCAGGCACCAACAGGTTAAAGCTTGAACTGTCCCAGGATGCATTGGGGCCTCCTCTATAACCCCACCTCCAGGCACTGTGAGCCCAGTTTTCGAGTTTGTGCCTTTGGCAGCCCTGAATAAAGCTTTATAAGAAGACTTCAAGGGCCGCAGCACTTACATGTCAGAGTGACATTCTGTGCTGTGGCTCTGTCACCTCCCAAGCAGCGTCGCATACTGCCGCAACTCGGTTCCCGGGTACTTGCAGCGGAGGTGCTCTGGCTCTAGGCACACGGTTGCAGACGCTCTCCTGTTTCGCGTGGCTGCTATGGGGAGGAGGTAAGAGGGTCCCCCAGGCGGGACCTGCTACTAAATTGCATTCTAGTCGCAGTCTAGGGAGACGGACTGCAACGCTGGCATGGACACGGCTATGCACAGGGATCCCACTATATCTGCCAGGGCATAGGAGTACAGGTCAGGTGTACTAACACCCAGTTTAATAAGACTCCGTAGTACCAGGCGGTGAGGACCAGCATAGGAGAGCCGGCGCATGACCTGTAGCCCCTCCTCCGGCCCAGGGCACCATCTCTGAGCAGATTTTTCCTGCCCTGGAGCTGCTCTCCACTCTCCCTCACTCCCTGACTGAGATGCTGGGCGCCATCTTAGGTATAGCTGCGGCTGATCTCCGGGACTGCAGGGCAAGGTCTCCCTTGTAAAGCCGCCTGTATACAGCGCTGTGACTTTACAAACACTTAAGTATTCTACATGTCTATTTACAGACAACGTTATTTAAGAACAAGTGTATCTGTTACAGAATAAATTGTACGAGTATTCTGATATATACCTCCGGTCTAGGACCGCGCTGTATATTATATAGCATTGCACTGTCTGTTTTGCTTAGGTAATCGAAACAATTACTATAACTCTCACCAGCTGCACAGTGAACTAGGATACTATAGCATTGCACTGTTTGTTTTGAATAGGTAATCTGGAGTTATTGTTATAAGTAGAATTTAGCCTGTTTAATTGTTAGATATTTGAGGAATTTGGGATGGCCTCCTACCCTATCATTATTTGTTTGTTTTAGCTTATATTGCCCACCAGTGGGTGTTGGGTAATGGGTGAGATTTTAATCAGTGAACCTATACCTTACACATGTTTGTATTAGTACATATTAGAGTATAGCAGGCTGATTAATCCAGCGTGTAGGACTCTAAGGGAGTAGGCTCAAAGGGAGACAATATATAATTTTAATATCAAAGCCTGGACTTAGCCTGGACTTAAACTGGACGAAAACAGAATGAAAACATCCAACAACAAAAATAACAATAGATGAACTACTTATCAATATCAACTGTATGGTGTAATGGTTAGCATTACCGCCTCACAACACTGAGGTCATGGGTTCAATTCCCACCATGGCCCTAACTGTGCGGAGTTTGTATATACTCCCCGTACTTGCGTGGTTTTCCTCCGGGTACTCTGGTTTCCTCCCACAATCCAAAAATATACTGGTAGGTTAATTGGCTCCCAACAAAAATTAACCTTAGCGTGAATGTGTGTGTGTGTGTGTGTGTGTGTGTGTGTACATGTGGTAGGGAATATAGATTGTAAGCTCCACTGGGGCAGGGACTGATGTGAAGGGGCAAATATTCTCTCTAAAGCGCTGCGGAATATGTGTGCGCTATATAAATAACTAGTAATGAATAATAATAAATAAATAAATAAATAAATATGCAAATTTTTCACCCTCCAACCTTCACTTTGTGAACACTATGCAACCCATTTGCAGAAAGGAACATATATAAGATCGAGTTTCCATCCATAATCAGGATCACGAAGATCTTTATTGGCACAATTGTGAGTTCACCTTCTTATCACACCTAACAAATCTTGTCTGTGTAACCTGGACAATAAGCACTGTATTTCCATGTTTTTGACGCACCTACAATTTTTAATTTCTCCTTCAGTTACTTGTATTTGCAGTATTCACAAACATCTTCATGCACATGCTGAACCTATATCATTTTGTCTTTACATACTTGCAAATCCAGTCTGAATTACCTTTGCTTTTTGCTAACCCTCTCATGTCCTCTCATTTCTAACACATACTTCAACTTCAATTTCTGCAACTACATAAACTTTCTGCTGTAACCAAATTTTAATGCCACTGTACTTTCACTTGCATTTCTGCAATTCTACTGCTCTGTTCATCTTACAACCACCACTCCTATTTCCAAATGTATCTTGCTATTTATCTAATCCACACTACAGCATGTCTAGCCTGTCACTATCACCCCCCAACACTCCTTGTCTGCCCTATCCTTTTCTCTGTCCCCTGCTCCCACCTCTATCCTTCTCGCCTAGTCTCCTACATTTCCTTCTCTGTCCCCTCCTTTGTCTCCCATCCACTTCACCATCTCACTTCCACTCCTCCTCTGACATCCCACTGTCATTCACCATAACCCTACCATGGGCCCAATCGTCCACCACTCTGCCCTGCTCCCTCCCTCTCTCCCTACCTCACCTCATAACCCTCTGTGCCACACTTTACTCCCTCCATGCTCAACTGCTGCAGTGTCCCTTCCTAGCCCAGGAGCCAGCACCCTCACTACATCCTCTGTATCCCTGTCTTCTAAATCCATCTCACTTCATTGCTACAGCAACCCTGATAATCTCATTCACATGACTCCCTCAGACTCTCTCCCTCTCTCCTGTGCCTTCTGGATCGCCAGATCTGTCTGTAATAAACTGGTCCCCACCCATGACCCTTTCATCTCAAATTCCCTGCATCTCCTAGCCATCACTGAAACCTGGATTACTCCCTCTGACACAGTTTCTCCCACTGCTCTCTCTGCTGGGGGTCTCACATTCTCACACACAACCCGACCTGTGGGTCGCCACGGTGGTGGTGTTGGGCTCCTACTACCCTCTAGCTACTCATACCAACTCATACCACCAGAACCATCCCTTACATTCTCTACATTTGAGGTCCATGCCATACGTCTCTTCCAACCTGTTCATCTTCGAGTAGCTGTCATTTACCGCCCCCCTGGCATGCCCTACAAAATCCTTGACAACTTTGCTTCCTGGCTTACTCACTTCTCTCTTCTGACATTCCCTCCATTATCCTAGGTGATTTCATCATCCCTGTAGATATCCCCACAAAATCACCTGCCTCTAAACTCCTTAATGTCACCTCTTCTCTTGCTCTCTCCCAGTGAACCTCCTCCCACTCCCATGTGAGTGGAAGCTCACTGGATCTGGTCTTCACTCACCGCTGTGATCTTTCTGATTTTTCCATCTCCCTGTTCCCCCTCTCTGACCATCACCTGCTCACTTTTAACCTATCGCTATCTGCTTCTCCATCTTTACCACCTAAGACTACCATCACAAAGCGTAAGATTGAGGCTATTGACACCACTTTCCTATCTATCTTCCTTGTTTGACTCGCTGCTCTCTCGTATTCTCTCTCTTTCCTGCCCTGAACAAGCTACTTCCCTATACAATGCATCCCTTACCTCTGCTCTTGACTCTGTTGCCCCACCAACCACTATTCACTCTCGCAGATCGACACCTCAACCCTGGCACACCAAATGCACCATATGTCTGCAAAAATGCTCATGTACCGCTAAGTGACAGTGGAGGAAATCACGCTGTAAGGCTGACTCCCTCCACTACAAATTTGTGCTCTCATCCTACTTTGCTGTCATTACCCTCTCTAAACAATCTTACTTTAAAAACCTCATCTCCTCCCAATCCTCTAACCCCCGGTGCCTCTTTGCCACTGTCAACTCGCTCCTCTGCCGACCCCTGCCTCAACTCCCCTCTTCACTTTCTGCTCTTGACTTTGCCACCTACTTCACATCAAAAATTGACTCCATTCGTCAGGACATAACATCCCACTAGAACCTGAGCAACCCCCCTCCTCCATTTCCCGACACCCCCCCCCCCCCTCTCCTTCCCTCCTTCCGAATCTGACATCTTTCTTCCCTGTATCTGGAGAGGAAGTCATGGTCCTCATCTGGTCCTCACCTCCCCTCCATCTCCCCACTTGACCCTATTACCTCCCGCCTTCTCCGCTTCCTCTCTTCTGCCTGTTCCCATCTTGCCCATCTACCCAGTCTCTCACTCTCATCAGGCACTGCCCCTTCTGCCTTCAAGCATGCACTTGTCTCCCCTATTCTTAAAAAAACTACCCTTGATCTAACCAATCTCCAACTACTGACCCATCTCTCTTCTCCCTATTGCCTCCAAACTCCTTGAGCGTATTGTCTAGTACCGCCTCACTTTCTTTCTTCCCACTCACTGCTTGACCCTTTCCAGTCTGGTTTCCATCCTCAGCACTCCACTGAAACTGTCTTCACGAAAGTCTGCAATGACATCCTTGCTGCTAAATCCAGGGGCCACTATTCTCTGCTTATTCTCCTTGACCTCTCTGCTGCTTTTGACACTGTAGACCACCCTCTTCTACTGCAGATCCTTTAATCACTTGGTTTGCGTGATACTGCTATCTCCTGGCTGTCCTCCTACCTTTCTGACCGTTCCTTTTCTGTATCCTCTCATGACTCCACCTCCCCCCCACTTCCTCTACCAGTAGGTGTCCCACAAGGTTCTGTTCTTGGGCCTTTCCTTTTCTCTTTCTACACATCCTCATTAAGTGAGCTCATTAGCTCTTTTGACTTAAAATATAATCTCTACGCTGATGATACTCAAATCTACTTTTCCTCCCCTGACCTCTCCCCTGCTCTCCTCCAACTGTCTCTCTGCTGTCTCCTCCTGGATGTCCCAGCGCTTTCTTAAACTTAACATGTCTAATACTGAGCTGATCATCTTCCCTCCTTCCCGCATAACCTCACCTTCCACAATTTCATTATCCATTGATGGCACAACTATCTCCTCTAGCCCCCAAGTGCGATGTCTTGGAGTAATCCTTGACTCCTCCCTCTCCTTCAAACCACACATTCAGTACCTCTCACAAACCTGCCATTTCCATCTCAAAAACATCTCCAGGATCAGACCCTTTCTCACCCAGGACACTACTAAGACCCTCATCCACTCACTAGTCATCTCCAGAATGGACTACTGCAATCTCCTCCTATCTGGCCTTCTTCAAAAATGCCTCTCTCCACTCCAATCTATCCTCAATGCTGCCGATCATCTCATCTTCCTCACCAAACGTACTACATCCACATCCCCTCTCTTGCAGGACCTTCACTGGCTACCCTTCCTATTCAGAATCCAATTCAAGCTTCTCACACTCACCTACAAAGCCCTCACCCACTCTTCTCCCTCTTACATCTCTGACTTTATCTCTCTTTACATTCCCACCCATCCTCTTCGCTCTGCTAATGCACGCCGTCTCTCCTGCCAACTGATTACCTCTTCCCACTCCTACCTACAAGATTTTGCACATGCTGCTCCCTATCTCTGGAATGCTCTACCTGTCCCCATCCAACTCTCCACCTCTCTACAAAACTTCAAACGGGCTCTCAAGAACCACGTCTTCACCAAATTCAGCCAATTCTCCTCCTAACCCTCTTGTCTATGCTCACTGTCTACCCTTTCTGTGTCACTCCGGACTGTTAGCGCCTCACCTTTTAGATTGTAAGCTCGCAAGAGCAGGGACTTCTTTTCTCATGTGCCTTTCCTTTTCTTACTTACACAATCTTATACTCCTTACTCCCTTTGATGACACCTAATCCCGGGTTTTCTATACCTGTCCTATATTGTCTTGAACTGTAAGTGGTGTTTTCTTTTTTGCTCATTTGATTATGTACTATGTAATGGGCACTGCGGATCCCTTGTGTCGCCATATAAATAAAGGATAATAATAATAAATATATATTATATACTAGTCCAGTGCAGTTTTATTGTCATACTAATAATTATCTGCATTGTCACTGTGACTGTGTGTGCCTGTATCTGCTGTGCGGATTTCACTTTCAGTGTTTCCCAGATATATCTATCGCTGTATTCTGTACCCTAAGGTACTAGGTGCGTCATGGTCTATTATATAGTGCTTCACAGTATTTATCTATTACGTGTATTATACTGTGTACTCAGTCACATAATACCGGATTTCTTTGCAGGTGCTGTGTACTGGGGACTTAGTCACATACTAAAGAATTTATTTGCAGGTATTGTACTCTGTCTGGCTTTATCGTACTCATACGCTCTACTGTTGTATTTATTGAAATGTCTAACAAAAAGGGCAGTAAGTGCGGGGACGCTCCCACATCATGCAGGGCATGCATCAAAGATTTACTTGAGGGGAAAGTTTTATATGATGGTCTGTGTACTGTGTCATACCTCTCACAGTCAGTCCACAGCTCCTGCAACCAATCAGGAGCCACCCAGAAACCGACAGATAAACGTGTGGAGGGATGCCTGAAATCTATTTACTCCCTAACAGGTGCTGTACATAAACCCACTATTGCAGCCTCCTGGGCTGCAAAATGTATTGAAGCATGGGTACAGGTACTGGAGGAAGAGCTACCTAATGAATTATCTGACAAGGCCAGACAATACCTGTCTCACATTACCACCGCCACCTATTATATACAGGAGGTGTCCTCTGAGGCAGGTGTGTTGGTGGCTAAGGCATTGACTACATCTCTCCTAGCTCGCCGTATTCTGTGATTGAGGTCATGGAAAGTGGACCTGGACTCCAGAAAGACCTTGGAGGTATTCCCTTTTAAGGGAGACAACTTGTTTGGGGAAGACCTAAATAAAATTGTTTCTGATTTAGCGGCTTATAAAACTGCATTTCTCCCAATTCCTACTCCCTCTGCACAGAGGGCAAAAGGTACCAGTTTTCATTCCCTTCGGCTTCATGGAAAAGCGAAAAGTCAGGCATACCTGAGACAGTCTCGTGCTACCAAAACCACAAAGCCCAAGACAAAACAGTCCTGGGCGATCCGTCAGCCTGCTTCTAAACAAGACAAGCCTGCCGCATGATGGGATGGGCATCCCCGTGGGGGATCACAGGGTGACTTCTACAGTTCACCCAGGTCTGATTAAAGACCACTTCAGATGCATGGGTGCGGGATGTCATCTCTCACGGGTACACAGTCTCTTCCAAGAGATGTCCCCCTCGCCAGTTTTGCACCACGGTTATCCCTTCGGATCCATTAAAAGCGCAAGCTCTACAAATGGTTTTGAGTTCCCTCCTGCATTCAGGAGTGGTGGTGTCGGTTCCTTTGTCCCAGAGAGGCAAAGAATACTACTCGACCCTGTTTCTAGCTCCGAAACTAATTTCAATTTAAGTTCTTTTCGGTCTATACTCAACCTCAAATCATTGAACAAGTTTGTGAGAGTGTCCAAGTTCCATATGGATACTCTGTGCTCCATCGTACTTGCCATGGAACCCAGAGACTATATGGTATCCCTGGATAGACAAGATGCATACCTGCATATACCTATTGCCATGTCGCATCAGCAGTATCTGCGGTTTGCTATTGGCAACATCCACTATCTGTTTCGGGCTCTGCCATTTGGACTGGCTATGGCCCCTCAGATCTTCTCCGTCGCCAGGAAGTCAGGATCCTGTCATTTCTGGACGACTTGCTGATCCTGGCAAACTTCCACGATGTCCTTCTCAGTCATCTACAAATGACAGACCGTTTCCTACAAGCCCACGGGTGGCTCATCAGTTGGAAGAAGTCCTTGCTGGTCCCATCTCAGAGCATGGTGCACCAGAGGGCACTGCTGGACACGCACAGTCAACAGCCGTTTCTGTCTCCGGAGAAGGTCCTGAAGCTTCAGGATAAGATAAGATGCTTCCTTTGTCATCCCAGAGTGTCAATACACTCGGCGATGCAAGTACTTGGCCTGATGGTGTCTGCATTCGACATGGTGGAGTACGCTCAATTTCATTCCCACCCTCTGCAGAGGTTAATTCTTTCTTAATGGGATGGCCTACCTCATCGGATCAGGTCTCATATGATCACTTTGACTCCAGAGGTTCGTCTGTCACTGACCTGGTGACTTCAGGACCAGCAATTAAGCAGGGGCCGTCCCTTCTGGATCCCCGACAATGGATGACAGTCTGAGGGGTTGGGGTGCATTGTGTCAAGAATCCTTCAATGGGCGGAACTCAATCTGCCAGCAATATCGGCAGTGTTTATTCCAGGTGTCCTCAACTGGGAAGTGGACTTCCTCAGTCGCCAGGACGTGGACGCCGGAGAGTGGAGCCTTCATCCAGAGGTCTTTCAACTCCTAGTGGACAAGTGGGGCCTACCAGATTTAGACCTGATGGTGTCTCGACACAATCACAAAGTTCCGGTCTTTGGATCAAGGACCAGGGATCCTCAAGCAGCGTTTGTGGATGCACTAGCCATTCCATGGAACTTTCGGCTGCCTTGCGTGTTTCCTCCAGTGTCACTCCTGCCCAGGGTCCTGCAGAAGTTCAAGCAAGAAAGAAGAATACTACTTCACTCCAGCGTGGTCCAGATGGCATTGGTTCTCAGACCTGCAGGGTCTATTGACAGAGCATCCGCTTCTACTTCTTCAACGACCAGACCTCCTTGTACAGGGCCCTTGTCTCTATCGAGACCTGGCCAGACTGGCTTTGACGGCGTGGATCTTGAAGCTTCACTCCTAAGGGCAAAAGGATTTTCTGAGACGGTCATCAAAACTTTTTTGAAAGCCCGCAAACCGGCATCTGCCTGGATCTATTACAGGGTCTTGAATTCTTACTTCACCTTGGGTGCTGAGAAGAACTATGATGCATACAAATTCAAAACATCCAGAATCCTGGCTTTCCAGCAACAAGGCCTGGACTTAGGCCTTTGGCCTCCCTCAAGGTTCACATATCTGCCTTGTCAGTGTGGTTTCAGAGAGAGATTGCGTCTATACCTGACGTTCATACATTCACTCAGGGCATATTGCGGATTCAGCCACCCTATGTCCCTCCTGTGGCTCCATGGGATTTATCTGTTGTCCTTAATGCCCTGCAAGAGTCTCCGTTTGAACCTCTTGAGTCATTGGACCTTAAATGACTTACAGCTAAGGTCCTGTTCTTACTGGCTATTGCCTCTGCCAGATGGGTGTCGGATCTAGGCATTTTGTCCTGTCGTCGAGCCTTTCTGATATTTCATTGTGACCTAGCAGTTCTTAGAACTCGCCGTGGTTATATACCTAAGGTGGTGTCCTCTTTTCACCTTTAATTAAGAAATTGTGGTTCCAGCCTTCATCTCTTCTGAATTGTCCTCCAAAGAACGGTCTTTGAATGTGGTATGGGCTCTCCACATATATGTGGAGAGAACTGCCTCTATTAGGAGGTCAGATACCCTTTTTGTACTGTTTGGTTTCCACAAACGTGGCTGGCCTGCGAATTAGCAAACCTTGGCCAGATGGATTAGAATGGTGATTGCACAAGGTTATGCGCAGGCTGTAGTTAAATCCCATTCTACTCGGTCTGTTGGACCTTCTTGGGCGGCCTGCCATGGCGCGTCCGCAGAACAATTGTGCAAGGTGGCTACGTGGTTCACAGTGAACACATTCATTAAGTTCTGTGCCTTTGATATTTCCCCCTCCCATAATGCTTCCTTTGGATACTGGGTTTTCTGCGAGGTACACTGGGTTCCACAGGGTGCCCACCCTGACGCACCTTGCTTCTATGGGTTTTTATGGCATTAGCTGCTGGTCCCTTCTCCTGTTGTGGGAATGTGGTTCTATGTGACTAACATCTCCATTCTCTTTTACCTGCTCATGCATTGGACTGGTTAACGAAACTGAGCTCACAGTGCCTGGAGGCGGGGTTATAAAGGAAGCCCGAATGCATCCTCGGACAGCTAAAGCTTTAACTTGTTGGTGTCTGGATCAAGATCCATCTCTACACCCTATGTATTCCCTGTGGAACCCAGTGTACTACGCAGAAAAAGATTTAACAATGGTAAGTCTACTATAAATCTCCTTTTTCTTTTAAATAAAAAGGCCGTCAGAGCACTTGGAGTGCAGGGGTAGGGCTCAAGTGCTTGTTAAGAGAATTTTACCAGGCCAGCACTTCTGTGGCACTGGCAGATTGCAAGCTCACCATCTCTACTTAAAATCAGTGTAATGGGGGCCAAGATTCTGGCACATCACTGGCTGTACTCTCAGTCAGTCACAGGAGCATGTGAAACCCTCCTCCAAAAGCTCCTCCAATCAGAACTGAAGAAACCTGAGACGTGAACTACGCATTGGTAGCCTGTGCTAGGAAATGCAGAACACAGATGGTATTGGGCCGTGGTCAGGTCAATGAGAATTTTCTTCTGTAATACAAGTGTTACTAAGTTACTCATTGCAAATATTTGCATCTCTCATTTTTAAGGCTATATTTCTTAAACTGTTTTTATGGCACATTCCCCCCCAAAAAAACATTTCAAGATAACATTGGAAAACGTAGGACTAATGTGGGGGTCCGTGCATCTGCAAGCGGAAGCTTAGTATCTCCTGACGGTCCGCCCATTTTCTTTCGCAAAGCAAGGACTGCTAAAATGATATTTTATCTTCCGTTAAGAGCTGTCCTTTGAGTTGTGAGGACTTCTGGATAAATGACCTAGGGGTAAATTTACTAAGATAGGAGTTCTATTTAAGAACATCGCGGGCGCAACCATAGCAACCAATCAGATTCTACTTCTCATTTATCTAGCACCTTCTAGAAGATAATACCTGGAATCTGATTGGTTGCTATGGGCAACATCCCATATTAAATAGAGCTCCCATCTTAGTCAATTTACCCCCTGGAATTCAGCCTGCACATGTACAAGCCACAAAGGGTTCAGATAGGGATCTGAAGGAAATTCTGTGTGAAGAAGTCTATAGGCAACACCATTCATAGATGGCTTTCCAGAGCATTATACATATGGGGAATGCGGTAAACCTACAAAATCTGTACTTATACTCTCAGCAGTGTCCGATGGAAGACAAATTGTTTCTACAAGCCATCCAATCACCAGAGAAAAGGTAAGGGGTCAGAGTGAGCATCTTTGGTATATAATTTCATATTAAAGGTATCAAAGAGAGAATTGCTGACTTGAGCTGATGGGTAAGAATAAAAAGTTGTTATGGTTTTAAGTTTAACCCTTCCATGCATGAATTATGTTAACCTAATGAAAGATTTTTCTGTTTCTTATTAGTCTTCAGGGCTTATTAAAAAATAAAATAAAATAAAACGTTTAGGTTTTTAAACTATAAAACTAAAGAAGTTATACTTATGTCCACTTGAGTGAACAACGTGCATCTGCGTCATAAAGCATTGTCCTATTATCATGGAACAGTATTTTAACTGAAAGGTTTTTTTTTAACAGAAAAAAAATGTCTGTTCTTATTATGTTGTTTACTGTATTTTCCTCCAGAAACAAAAAATCCTCTATCCTTATGGATATATTAATCGTGGCTTCATCTGTGCCTGGGCGTGCCCGCCATTGGCGTTTCTACCATGGGTGCAATGTGTGCAATGCGCACGGGCCCCTGGGTCCAGGGGGGCGCACACCACACACATTGCACCCATGCTGTGTTAAAACTCACCTTCTGGAGTCCCGTGACGGGCGCTGAAGCTGCAGCAGTCGCAGCAAAAATCCATCCCAAAGTGGCCGCTGCACATACGCAGTAGCAAATTAGTCTCCGGAACATCGCGGGCGCAATGTTTCCGGAGACTTGAGCATGCGCAGAAGACTCCGGCATATTGACGGACCCTATGACGCCGTGGAGATGAGGGGGCCCATCCGGAGTCCGCAAACGGGCCCCCTCCTCTCACAAAACGCACCTAGCGACTACAGAGTCATAGAATGGGAGAGCGTCTCTGTGCACTGACGGATCGCCTAGTCACGCCGGGAGTGCACGCCTGCAATGGAGCCGCCTCAGATGAGTGCGGCTCCCTCTGTGTTACACAAATATTTTCATTTGCTTACAATTTTGCTTCATACATTCAAAATTAGCCTTTTTCACACTGAATTTGACTGATTTTAATGCTTGGTGTTAAACTTAGCGAAGCACCCTGGACACAAAGGCATGCATATGTACTTAGTTTTCCATTGTAGCACCTGTTAGCATGTTTTGCATCTATAAGCTTTAGCCAGTGATTTCCCACACTGATCCTGATTTCATGGAGTGCCTCTGACACGGCTCTGCATTTCGATTTAGGTGGTGTCTCACTTGGTCTTCCTCTTCAACGTTGCTCCATAGAGCCAGCATTGATCAATACTCGAGCAATGGATCCTTTGAAATCTGAGGCCCTAATTCAGATTTGTAAGAAACTGAACAGCCGCAGGGAAGCGACTGTGTAATTCCATACAAATGCAAATGAAGCTAACTCTGGGAGATATACACCTCCTAAATGCATCTGCAAGATCTGAATGCCGTGTCTGAAGCTGCTGCCTCAGAGCACCATCGTGACCTTCCTATGACTTAGACCCTGGACACGCCTACAAAATGGGGGAGGCAGGCCCCTGTTTTGGAGAACGGTGCAGGTTGCCCCTGCTCCACCCCACAAATGCTGCAGAATGCCAATCTTGCTGCGGCTGACAGGGGCTTTGAGCGATATCGCAAGACCCATTCTGCACAATCGCACAGCAGGTGTTGCACCTGCATAGATACCTAAATATCGGATTTGTATGTACACCATCAGGTTTACTTAGAAATCTAAATTAGGCCCTGATTCTTGTCATTGAATCCAGACATTCGATGCAGCAGCATTTATACAAGTCACATCAAGAAACTGAAAGAACACCCGAATGTACCATCTCCTGTTGTTGCATTTGCGTGGGTACTTTGCGACACACTAATCCATGAGATCCACTCCCCCCATGTGTGTGTCATACTACTCTGTACCTAACTCTGTTGCTAGATACTCTTGATGAAAATAAAAACAATACTAATAAAGCATTCACCACTAATACCACAGCTGCTACTAATGATAATAACTTAAATATAAATTGTAAAGAATTTAAATTATCATATAATGCTATCGGCTATCAAATCTGGCATATATGTATGGCTATTATATGAGGAAAATTTTTAGGGTAGGCCTATATGCTGGGATAAGCCTTGCATGCAGTAAGGATCTTTATTTTGCACGATGTCCACTGAAGTAAGCATGTGATTTTATATCCGCTGTGAAAAAAATAAATTGAGTGTTTGATCAAAGCATTTACCAGATTATGCCCTAAATGTTACTTGAATTATTTTATGTACCTGCTCTGGTATCTTTGGGTAAAAATACTTTACAGAAATCCCGGAAGTGCTGGGTGCTGGTGAACTTTTCTCATCCATTTTATTTAGATCTTTTGCAGGAATTAAAAACTGCCACTAGGCGTCATACCTTCTAAGTTTGGTAGAGCCCCTGAGAAGAGGAGACAATGCACTAGTGTTGCCAAAGATAGTTTCTATAGGCGATAATGGCTTAACTACGTAACTGACATGGTAAGATCACATGCATCCGTGCTGCCCCACTGTGACCCCCCAGTTTTTGACAAGGAGATCTGTTCTGTAGATGGTATGGAGATGTGGGACCGGCATTTTTACGTTTTTCTGTTTTTTTTTTTGTGGTTGGGCCTTCGGACTTTCAGCTGTGCAGCATGAGTTATGTACTGAAAAGCAGAATGTGTATTCTCTCACAAGGGGATCAATTGGTTTCCATGGGTTTAACAGTAGGTGGAGTTTGAGAAAAATCATTAAGAGCTTTTGAGCATGCTCAGTGAGTTGTGTCACAGACTGAGATCTATCCAGACTGTCATCAAGGTCTAAACTGAAGTCTATCACTACAATGGCTTTACCTTTCCTGTCCTTAGATAGTTGTGAATCGAATTTAGCAAATAAATGGCCAGATTTATCAAGCCTTGGAGAGTGATTAATAACACGGAGATAAAGTACCAACCAATCAGCTCCTAACTGACATGTTACAGGCTGTGTTTGAAAAATGACAGTTAGGAGCTGATTGGCGGGTACTTTATCGCTGTGCTATTTATCACTCTCCAAAACTTGATTAATGGGCCCCAAAGTCTTTTGCATTTGTTATGGTGCATACATATTAATAAAAGCATAGAGAATATTATTAAACTTGCCCAATAAAATCAGGTATAACCCTTCCTTGCTTCTGTGAATTTTGGTTGCCACAAGGGCCGTAGGGGGATTGTAACTGTGATTAGGGGGGAAACAGCAGTCGGGCTATTTCCCACACTCCTGTGGAAGAGGGTGTGGGGTTAATAATGTTGTGCTTGAAAAACTGTCTTCCTACAGGTCCCAGCTATAGTAGTCCTATCGGTTCCAAACTAAGAACTGTAAGGGCCCATGGAGAACCAGAAGGGCCAGCGTGCTCTGGCAGAGTGAGCCTGCTGGAACCTGTAGTGTACTTGGAAAGAAAATATTACAATAAACACAGGACACCCAACATACCATATGAAATACAAAGGTTATGTGTTCTCAATTATACATACTAGGCAGTGAAGCAGAGTTGCCAAAATATTCCAGGATTTTTTTGAGTACATACTGTATATGATAAGTGATTAATGTATGATTATTGTGAAAGACAGTATTATCTAATTTAGGATGACAGAGTGAAAAATTAGTTTTCCAGATCAATTTTACCATGAGCAATTAATGGCTTCTGAGTGGGTTCAGTGAGAATTGTTGAAGCTTTCAGCAAATCAAGACTTATAGGATATCCTATAGTGGAGACTCTTCTCTGCACAGCTTTAGGGCTGCAAACGCAAGAGAGTTGGAATGACGTAGGCATATACGAATATATATATATATATATATATATATATAGATAGATATATATATATATATATATATAGAGATAGATATATAGATATATACACAATATAATATTGGTTTATTGTCTGAGCATATATAGGAGAAAACTTATTTTCATCGTATTACAAGACCCATAGCTAGGGTTTCCTTTCCTTTCTGATATAATATATTTCACATCATACCTTTTACTTAAGATGTTCTAATCTTCAAGAGACTCCAAGTTGATCTTCCCTTTCACTTCTTTTTGAGTCCCATCACACAGCAAATTCCTGGTGACATCATTATGATTAGCAATTGACCTGTCATTCTCATTCAGCACACTTCAGTTCAGTTATAGTGGCGTAATATTCTTCCAAAGCAATTATACGTCTTGTTAGAGATGTGGAGCCTGTATTCCCACATACATGTACTGTGGCTAAACGGCAACAGTGAACTAAGCCCACTTTTGGGACTAAGGAGCCAAGTTATAAGTCTATTGCATACATGTGCATGTATTATTCCAAAGCAGCTGTAGTTGCCTCACTAATATCATTTATGCAGATTACTACTACACTCATTAAAGGATGCGGTTATGTGACCAGCGGTCGGGAGACCAACGGTCACTATAACGATGGTCACTATACCGACGCCGGGATCCCGTATGGTGATTAGCCCGACGGTTGGCATGCTGACCAACAGGGACTATTCCCACTCGTGAGTGTCCATGACACCCATAGAGTGGGAATAGAATCTGTGTCAAGCACAGTGAGCCACTGAGCCCGGTGTACGACGACCACAGCGAGCCCGCAATAAGCTTCGTTGCGCCCACCCCGTCAGCCAACTAAAAGCCGGGATACCGCCGTTGCATGGACCCAACCCCTCATTAAGAATGACTTTGTCCAATACTGTTACTTCCTGTTTGCCGGTCTGTGTGTTACATTTGTTTTTGTTTTTTTATGATTCTAATTTTAGGAAAGTAAGGATTTCATCTACACATTTTCTGAAGATGTTAGAAAAGAGACCCTTGGAGCAGTTACACCAAGATATGATTTTATGAATCGCTTAAGGTATATATGACAACAAAGCATCATTTGTGAGAGTCTTTAATAAAAGTGTCGTTTGCAGTACATAGCGTCTACTGTAAAACAAACCATACACACAGACAGCCCTTTCACCACAATGAAAACACAAAAGGTTTTCCTCTCGCGCATACAGTTGAATGCAGAACACCTGTTAAATATTTATTGCATGCTAAATAATTAAATATGAGTAATGTTTATAATTTCTTTGCCATAGGGAAGGCATAGAAGCAATTCTACCTCATAAAGCTCATGAGATAGCTGAGAATTGTCTCTACATATCAATCACAAACACCAAAAGCAGAGAAAATTGCTTGGTTTCAAGTTTTGCCTCTAGAGAAGAGCTCATTAAGGTAACAATGTTGTCATCATTGACTTTGGCAAATGTAAATTTATTGTGTTGCACTAAACCTAATGAGGTTCTTGTTTTATTTATGTTATTCCCCCATTCTTCTTGACATAATCGGATGTCATGTAGACTGCTAACATACTTTTTTCTTCATTTCGGCGCTCATACTATCCATTGGGCGCTGTATAGTAAATTTAGATGAAGTTCAAACTGGCTTTATTCAGGCTGTCATTTTGCAAGTGGCACACTATGTGCACTGTAAATAACTGCTACACAAAATTACCATGTAGTGTAATAAGATGTGCTTGGCTTGGTTAAATTTAACATTGAGATCCTCATAGGTTGTAAATGCATGTGCTTACTGTAAATACCCATCTGCATATAAATGTTCTAAATTCCATTTAATAAATTTCCATCTTAGCTCATATAAACAAACTCATATAAACAAACATTACAAAACCTTTGCTGAATCACCTTGTAAAAAAGCATGTCATATATTTAGATAGATATAAACTCTACAATATTAATCTCTCCTAACTAAGGCAATTGCAGTATCGTTTTGAGTATATATTGTAATACTAAACTGTTGTATACTTGAGAGAAAATCGCAGAAAATGTCATTATTTAATATGATATTTAATATATGCCAAAGTCTCATTCTATCCTCACTTTAATGCCAGCTTTGGTCTGTGTTCCAAGCTGGCAAATTAAAATATGTCTGTATTTATTACAGGCTCTATAAAAATTGGTGACTTTGTGCAAGCTCTACTATGAACCTTATGTACATTCAAAATTATACAGTTGCCAATAGCCTTTTAGAATCTTTATTATAACTAGTAAATGGTCATTTCTTCAGTAGATTGAGTTTTAGCAATTTTCAGTGTAATGGGAATAAGTGCTAGGCAGTAGGGTTCAGTAGCTGCATATATAAAGAGATGCAGTTATGCTCTTAACTCTATGGTTATGTACAGTATGCACTATGTCATTTATCCTCACTCAGACTTTTTAATGTCTCCCTAATTGGAAATATTGAAAAGGACACTCCTTTTGCTTCCAAAGTGACCTTAACATTTTAATTGTATGAAACTTTCTTTATATGAGATCGCTCTTTATTGTCCAAAAATAGCCATTAACTTTTTATGTTGTTATAATTAGACTGGAGGTTTTGTTGTTTTTTGTGTGTTTTTTTTTTTTTTTAAGAACTTTATTAAGCCACAGTACAAATCTTACATCAAATAACTGGCAATAGAATGATGCAACTAAATAATATTTACATATACTAGAAAAAGACAAAACCCCTGGATTTTTTTTCTTTAAGTACAAGAGGAAATGCAAGAAGGGGAGGGGGGGGGGGGGGAAACTGGGGCAAATTGAGTGCAGACATCAGGTTGTCCTGAGCCCGACAGTTGTGGTAGAAGTGTGCCTGCCACCCGCATAGCATACTGTAGTGTTATTTCAGTTGTCCTATCTGAGACAGGTTTCTATCAACCCTTATAAGCATGTTGCTCATAAGATTAGTAATGTCCTACATCTTCTAAATACACCAAACTGCTTATCACAGCTGTAGGAGAGGAGGCTAGCAAGTGTTCCTTGTCGCAGCAGATTGGTAGGGAGCTGTATGAGTCAAATAAGTTTATTAAAGTACTTATGGGCTCCTAAAATTTGTGTTATTTAAAGAAATAATTCTGTCAAGTGAGAATTCTCAGAGCTATTTTACTTTTTTTTCAATGTCAATGTGTTGAATGCCAACATTCTACGTGGACCGGCTAGTCTACAGCCGTCTCACAAGCTACCTCTCTGACAACTCCATCCTCGATCCACTACAATCTGGCTTTCGCCCACTCCACTCAACTGAGACTGCCCTGGTGAAAGTCACCAATGACCTGCTTTCGGCCAAATCCAGGGGCCACTACTCTCTGCTCATCCTTCTGGACCTCTCTGCTGCCTTTGACACCATAGATCATCCTCTCCTCCTCGGCACACTCCAAAACGCTGGCCTCTCTAGCACTGTCATTGACTGGTTTTCTTCTTACCTCACTAACCGCTCCTTCTCTGTGTCTGCCTCCAGCACCACCTCACACCCTTCCATCCTTCCTGTTGGTGTCCCTCAGGGTTCTGTCCTTGGACCCCTTCTGTTCTCCCTGGGTGCGCTCATTAACTCATTTGGCCTTCAATACCACCTCTATGCTGATGACACACAACTCTACCTCTCTTCTCCTGATCTGTCCCCCTCTGTCCTCTCTCAGGTTTCCAGCTGCCTCTCTGCAATCTCCTCCTGGATGTCTGAATGCTCTCTAAAGCTCAACATGGACAAAACGGAACTCATCATCTTCCCCCCATCCAGAGCAACACCCCCGACCAATATCTCCATCATTGTTGACAACACCACCATCTCCCCCGTTCCCCAACTCCGCTGCCTGGGCGTCACTCTTGACTCCTCCCTGTCCTTTGCACCCCACATCCAAGCTCTGGCACAATCCTGTCGTTTCCAGCTACGCAACATTGCTCGTATCAGGCCATATCTCTCCCAGAGTGCAACTAAACTCATCATCCACTCACTGTTCATCTCATGACTTGACTACTGCAATGTCCTCCTCACTGGCCTCGCTTGCTCCCATCTTGCTCCCCTCCAATCTGTCCTGAACTCCGCAGCTAGGCTTATCTTCCTCTCCCGCCGCACCACATCTGCCACTCCCCTTCAACAAAATCTACACTGGCTCCCATTCCCCTACAGAATCCTCTTCAAACTCCTCACCCTCACATACAAGGCCATCTCTAATTCCACTGCTCCCTACATCTCCAACCTCCTTTCCCTTCATACTCCCTCCCGCCCCCTACGGTCGACTAATGACCGTCGCCTCTCCACCGCCCTGGTCACTGCTTCCCATGCACGAGTTCAGGATTTTGCCCGTGCTGCACCCCTTCAGTGGAACGCACTCCCCCGCTCCATTAGACTCTCCCCAACCTTGCAAAGCTTCAAACGGGCACTAAAAACCCACGTATTCATCAAAGCATACCCTCCCGATGCATAACCCAGTGCTGAAGCTGCGCCTCCACCCCCCTGCCTCATTCCGTGAACATCTCAGCTTTGCTTACATACTGCCATCAGGCTACCTCCCACTTGCCTGCACCTCTTGTCATCTGTCTGTCGCCCCTCCCCATTAGATTGTTAGCTCTTCAGAGCAGGGCCCTCTTTCCTCTTGTTATCTAAGCCCTCGTCTAAACACATTTCACTCACAGCTCTCCCCTACTCAACGACCATCTTTATCCTACTAGTAAAGGCTCATCTCCATCTATGGCCACCAGCCTCTAGTAGTACGATGATCACTCCCTCAATACTTACATCTTAGCTGTATTATGTCTTGAGAATGTGTGGTGCTCTGTTACCTGTACTCTATTTCTGTTATTTATTTACTGTAATGCAATGTTTTGTCCCCTGTACTGTCCTTTGTACGACGCTGCGAAACACATGTGGCGCCTTATAAATAAAATGTAATAATAATAATACTGTACTCCTTGACAATGTATAGTACCTCCAGCATAAAAAGGGCGGCTGCAGCGGTTTCCTCCTTATGCTGGAGGTACTATACATTGTCAAGGAGTACCTTATAGGAGCAGCATTCTAAAAAGGAGTGAGTCATTACCTTCCTTTCCTTATTTTTAAACTTTATCACTCGGGTGTGATTCTGATTATTTATATTAGAAATCACATTTTTAATATAGTGGTTTTTGAGACACTATAGGCACACAGCACTTTGTTATAAATATATATATTTTTTTATATTGGCACTAACAATTCACTGGTCACTTTATAATACTAAGAGCATTGTTGCTGACACATATCTTCCCTTTCTGCCTATATAACTGTACCTAAACCCCTCGCTGAGGGTGTCCGTACATGGAGTAAGAGGACAAGGGAAGACGACCATATAAAGATACCACTACAGGCACATCTTGATCATATCTCTGGTACGCATATATATTATTAGCTGCACATTGAAGGAATTTTCCACACCAGAGCACTGAAGGCGCAGAGACTTAATCCCTATTGAACATTTTTACCTATGACTCATTGAAATATGAGTCAATAAGAAAGTCTATACTGCAGCCCCTACACCTAGGAGTGCTGAGGGGAATTGACATAAATGTTTATGCACGAATTATGTTATATTAATTCACCCATTGTAAACGTATAAGGTGTTAAGCGCTTGTTTTACATCCCTATTGCACATATATATATATATATATATATATATATATATATAGTGGATGGAAGCAGGCGGCACTCAAGCAGACTCATAGGTGGTGAAAAAAAGCGGTCCGTTTATTGATCCGACATGTTTCGGGGAACACCCAGTCCTCAGGGCCCTGAGGACGGGGTGTTCCCCGAAACATGTCGGATCAATAAACGGACCGCTTTTTTTCACCACCTGAGTCTGCTTGAGTGCCACCTGCTTCCATCCACTATATAGAGGACTAGCATTGTCTCTCAAGGAGGGCACCGCAGCACATTGCCATTTGGAGAGGGAGTGCCGGGATTGTTTTACCTTGTGTGTGTGTGTGTGTGTGTGTGTGTATATATATATATATATATATATTGATGAAAATGTTTGCCAGTAAGTGATAGTATGGGTATTATGTATGCAAATTCAGGTAGAGAACCTAGTAAGGCCAGCTTGATGAAGACCCTGCTATGACCCTGTTCCCAGATTGAGAAAGCAATCTGATTAATTCTATATGGACAGTGTAGCCAACTTTGGGTGGTATCCAATTAGTTGTGGTAAATTACAGCGGCTAATTGTCTTGCCGGGGGCTATCCAGAAAGCCCCAATAAGCCGACGCGAGGTGCGGATTATCGGGGATTTTGTTTCACCTGTCTCAGGCAGGCAAAACCAAATCCCCGAAAGTGGTGCAAGCAGGGGGGGAGGTGGTGGTGGGGGGGGGGGGTTCTGAGTACCCAGAAACCCCCCCTGACCAGCCGAATTCTATCATTCTGAGACTGAGACAGCTGTGTCTTCCTCTCAGTACAAACCGCGGCCACTACTGCGATCGTGATCGCAAAAGCTGCTACTGCACTCTCATCCGCAGCGCTCAGTCTCTTCACAGAAGCACAGCAGAGCATGGTAAGTGCTGCTCCTTCTCCTCCTCACTGTCTGCCCCACGTATATATGTGTGTGTGTGTGTGTGTGTGTGTGTGTGTGTGTGTGTGTGTATGTATGTATGTGTGTCATATGTAAATATATTTTTATAGACACAATATATACTATATATTGCAACCCGCACTCTCGTCTTCCGTGTATTAACATCCACTGGGGTGTCACCCACGATACCCCAATCTGGGGTGTCCAAATATAGAGAAGACTGAAAGGGCACTCACCAGTTTTAAATGCACAATCGGTTTAATTCATACTTGATGGATCAATACATCATCTGTCCCAAACGTTTTCGATCTTTCAGGGGACACAACAAAACAACAGCATGAAGGTGCAATGCATCCGCCACTAAACAAATGGTCACAGGTCTCCCATATGCAGAATGCTTGGGACCAGGTGCATTCCAGATATGTGATTTTTCCGGACAACAGAATACTTGTTATCTGGGACGGGTCCCAGGGGACCGAAGCAGGGGGGGGGGGGGGGGATGGGGGAATCCCGGGGGTCCGCGGTGGGTCCTGACAGTAGTGATGGAATGGCTATAAAGCCAATCTCCCACCTGTCTGTGATTGGCCATGGACTCCAGTGATGTCATGACGCCGGCCACATCATGACGTTACTACAGGGCTGACATATTCTGGTTTTCTGAATATTTTGGTTAATGGATATCCGTATATATACTAATACGGAAACCCCCCTTACTAAATCCAGCATTTGCCCCTGAAAGCAGCCCCGTTTTAATGCGAAAATTAGAGATGAGCGGGTTCGGTTCCTCGGAATCCGAACCCCCCCGAACTTCAGCCTTTTTACACGGGTCCGAGGCAGACTCGGATCTTCCCGCCTTGCTCGGCTAACCCGAGCGCGCCCGAACGTCATCATCCCGCTGTCGGATTCTCGCGAGGCTCGTATTCAATCGCGAGACTCGGATTCTATATAAGGAGCCACGCGTCGCCGCCATTTTCACACGTGCATTGAGATTGATAGGGAGAGGACGTGGCTGGCGTCCTCTCCGTTAGAATAGATAGAGACACTTGAGTTGATTACTTAGTAATTTTGGGGAGCATTAGGAGTACTCAGAGTGCAGAGTTTTGCTGATAGTTAGTTACTAGTGACTGACCACTTTATTATTTAATATAATCCGTTCTCTGCCTGAAAAAAACCGATACACAGTCACATACCATATCTGTGCTCAGCCTCAGTGTGCTGCATGATAATATCATCTATGTATATCTGACTGTGCTGAGTGCTCACTGCTCACACAGCTGAATTGTGGGGGAGACTGGGGTGCAGTTATAGCAGGAGTACAGTGCACACTTTTGCTGCCAGTGTGACTGACCAGTGACCACCAGTATATTGTCTGCCTGAAAAAGTTAAACACTCCTGTGGTGTTTTTTTTTTTTTATTCTATAAACGCATTCTGCTGACAGTGTCCAGCAGGTCCGTCATTCATTATATTATATAAATATTTACCTGCAGTAGTGTTATATTTTTTTTGTTCATCTTTATCATCTCTATATTAGCAGACGCAGTACGGTAGTCCACGGCTGTGGCTACCTCTGTGTCGTCAGTGCTCGTCCATAATTGTATACCTACCTGTGGTGGGGGTTTTTTTTCTATCTTCTTCATACTAGTAGTTTAGGAGTCTGCTGACAGTGTCCAGCAGGTCCGTCATTATATTATATATACCTGCAGTAGTGATATATATATATTTTTTATATCATTATCATCTCTATACTAGCAGACGCAGTATGGTAGTCCACGGCTGTGGCTACCTCTGTGTCGTCAGTGCTCGTCCATAATTGTATACCTACCTGTGGTGGTTTTTTTTTTTCTATCTTCTTCATACTAGTAGTTTAGGAGTCTGCTGACAGTGTCCAGCAGGTCCGTCATTATATTATATATACCTGCAGTAGTGATATATATATATTTTTTATATCATTATCATCTCTATACTAGCAGACGCAGTACGGTAGTCCACGGCTGTAGCTACCTCTGTGTCGTCAGTCACTCGTCATCCATAAGTATACTAGTATCCATCCATCTCCATTGTTTACCTGAGGTGCCTTTTAGTTGTGCCTATTAAAATATGGAGAACAAAAATGTTGAGGTTCCAAAAATAGTGAAAGATCAAGATCCACTTCCACCTCGTGCTGAAGCTGCTGCCACTAGTCATGGCCGAGACGATGAAATTCCATCAACGTCGTCTGCCAAGGCCGATGCCCAATGTCATAGTACAGAGCATGTAAAATCCAAAACACAAAATATCAGTAAAAAAAGGACTCAAAAATCTAAAATAAAATCGTCGTCGGAGAAGCGTAAACTTGCCAATATGCCATTTACCACACGGAGTGGCAAGGAACGGCTGAGGCCCTGGCCTATGTTCATGGCTAGTGGTTCAGCTTCACATGAGGATGGAAGCACTCAGCCTCTCGCTAGAAAAATGAAAAGACTTAAGCTGGCAAAAGCACAGCAAAGAACTGTGCGTTCTTCGAAATCACAAATCCACAAGGAGAGTCCAATTGTGTCGGTTGCGATGCCTGACCTTCCCAACACTGGACGTGAAGAGCATGCGCCTTCCACCATTTGCACGCCCCCTGCAAGTGCTGGAAGGAGCACCCGCAGTCCAGTTCCTGATAGTCAGATTGAAGATGTCAGTGTTGAAGTACACCAGGATGAGGAGGATATGGGTGTTGCTGGCGCTGGGGAGGAAATTGACAAGGAGGATTCTGATGGTGAGGTGGTTTGTTTAAGTCAGGCACCCGGGGAGACACCTGTTGTCCGTGGGAGGAATATGGCCGTTGACATGCCTGGTGAAAATACCAAAAAAATCAGCTCTTCGGTGTGGAAGTATTTCAACAGAAATGCGGACAACAGGTGTCAAGCCGTGTGTTGCCTTTGTCAAGCTGTAATAAGTAGGGGTAAGGACGTTAACCACCTCGGAACATCCTCCCTTATTCGTCACCTGCAGCGCATTCATCATAAGTCAGTGACAAGTTCAAAAACTTTGGGCGACAGCGGAAGCAGTCCACTGACCAGTAAATCCCTTCCTCTTGTAACCAAGCTCACGCAAACCACCCCACCAACTCCCTCAGTGTCAATTTCCTCCTTCCCCAGGAATGCCAATAGTCCTGCAGGCCATGCCACTGCCAATTCTGACGAGTCCTCTCCTGCCTGGGATTCCTCCGATGCATCCTTGCGTGTAACGCCTACTGCTGCTGGCGCTGCTGTTGTTGCTGCTGGGAGTCGATGGTCATCCCAGAGGGAAAGTCGTAAGACGACTTTTACTACTTCCACCAAGCAATTGACTGTCCAACAGTCCTTTGCGAGGAAGATGAAATATCACAGCAGTCATCCTGCTGCAAAGCGGATAACTGAGGCCTTGGCATCCTGGGCGGTGAGAAACGTGGTTCCGGTATCCATCATTACTGCAGAGCCAACTATAGACTTGATTGAGGTACTGTGTCCCCGGTACCAAATACCATCTAGGTTCCATTTCTCTAGGCAGGCGATACCGAAAATGTACACAGACCTCAGAAAAAGACTCACCAGTGTCCTAAAAAATGCAGTTGTACCCAATGTCCACTTAACCACGGACATGTGGACAAGTGGAGCAGGGCAGACTCAGGACTATATGACTGTGACAGCCCACTGGGTAGATGTATTGACTCCCGCCGCAAGAACAGCAGCGGCGGCACCAGTAGCAGCATCTCGCAAACGCCAACTCTTTCCTAGGCAGGCTACGCTTTGTATCACCGCTTTCCAGAATACGCACACAGCTAAAAACCTCTTACGGCAACTGAGGAAGATCATCGCAGAATGGCTTACCCCAATTGGACTCTCCTGTGGATTTGTGGCATCGGACAACGCCAGCAATATTGTGTGTGCATTAAATATGGGCAAATTCCAGCACGTCCCATGTTTTGCACATACCTTGAATTTGGTGGTGCAGAATTATTTAAAAAACGAGAGGGGCGTGCAAGAGATGCTGTCGGTGGCCAGAAGAATTGCAGGACACTTTCGGCGTACAGGCACCACGTACAGAAGACTGGAGCAACACCAAAAACGCCTGAACCTGCCCTGCCATCATCTGAAGCAAGAAGTGGTAACGAGGTGGAATTCAACCCTCTATATGCTTCAGAGGTTGGAGGAGCAGCAAAAGGCCATTCAAGCCTATACAACTGACCACGATATAGGAGGTGGAATGCACCTGTCTCAAGCGCAGTGGAGAATGATTGCAACGTTGTGCAAGGTTCTGCAACCTTTTGAACTTGCCACACGTGAAGTCAGTTCAGACACTGCCAGCCTGAGTCAGGTCATTCCCCTCATCAGGCTTTTGCAGAAGAAGCTGGAGACATTGAAGGAGGAGCTAACACTGAGCGATTCCGCTAGGCATGTGGGACTTGTGGATGGAGCCCTTAATTCGCTTGACAAGGATTCACGGGTGGTCAATCTGTTGAAATCAGAGCACTACATTTTGGCCACCGTGCTCGATCCTAGATTTAAAACCTACGTTGTATCTCTCTTTCCGGCAGACACAAGTCTGCAGGGGTTCAAAGAACTGCTGGTGAGAAAATTGTCAAGTCAAGCGGAACGCGACCTGTCAACATCTCCTCCTTCACATTCTCCCGCAACTGGGGGTGCGAGGAAAAGGCTCAGAATTCCGAGCCCACCCGCTGGCGGTGATGCAGGGCAGTCTGGAGCGACTGCTGATGCTGACATCTGGTCCGGACTGACGGACCTGACAACGATTACGGACATGTCGTCTACTGTCACTGCATATGATTCTCTCACCATTGAAAGAATGGTGGAGGATTATATGAGTGACCGCATCCAAGTAGGCACGTCAGACAGTCAGTACGTATACTGGCAGGAAAAAGAGGCAATTTGGAGGCCCTTGCACAAACTGGCTTTATTCTACCTAAGTTGCCCTCCCACAAGTGTGTACTCCGAAAGAGTGTTTAGTGCCGCCGCTCACCTTGTCAGCAATCGGCGTACGAGGTTACTTCCAGAAAATGTGGAGAAGATGATGTTCATTAAAATGAATTATAATCAATTCCTCCATAGAGACATTCACCAGCAGCAATTGCCTCCACAAAGTACACAGGGAGCTGTGATGGTGGATTCCAGTGGGGACGAATTGATAATCTGTGAGGAGGGGGATGTACACGGTGATGAATCGGAGGATGATGATGAGGTGGACATCTTGCCTCTGTAGAGCCAGTTTGTGCAAGGAGAGATTAATTGCTTCTTTTTTGGTGGGGGTCTAAACCAACCCGTCATTCAGTCACAGTCGTGTGGCAGACCCTGTCACTGAAATGATGGGTTGGTTAAAGTGTGCATGTCCTGTTTATACAACATAAGGGTGGGTGGGAGGGCCCAAGGACAATTCCATCTTGCACCTCTTTTTTCTTTCATTTTTCTTTGCGTCATGTGCTGTTTGGGGAGTGTTTTTTGGAAGGGCCATCCTGCGTGACACTGCAGTGCCACTCCTAGATGGGCCAGGTGTTTGTGTCGGCCACTAGGGTCGCTTAGCTTAGTCACACAGCTACCTCATTGCGCCTCTTTTTTTCTTTGCGTCATGTGCTGTTGGGGAGTGTTTTTTGGAAGGGCCATCCTGCGTGACACTGCAGTGCCACTCCTAGATGGGCCAGGTGTTTGTGTCGGCCACTAGGGTCGCTGAGCTTAGTCACACAGCTACCTCATTGCGCCTCTTTTTTTCTTTGCGTCATGTGCTGTTTGGGGAGTGTTTTTTGGAAGGGCCATCCTGCGTGACACTGCAGTGCCACTCCTAGATGGGCCAGGTGTTTGTGTCGGCCACTTGGGTCGCTGAGCTTAGTCATCCAGCGACCTCGGTGCAAATTTTAGGACTAAAAATAATATTGTGAGGTGTGAGGTGTTCAGAATAGACTGAAAATGAGTGGAAATTATGGTTATTGAGGTTAATAATACTTTGGGATCAAAATGACCCCCAAATTTTATGATTTAAGCTGTTTTTTTAGGGTTTTTTTAAAAAAACACCCGAATCCAAAACACACCCGAATCCGACAAAAAAAATTCGGTGAGGTTTTGCCAAAACGCGTTCGAACCCAAAACACGGCCACGGAACCGAACCCAAAACCAAAACACAAAACCCGAAAAATTTCCGGTGCACATCTCTAGCGAAAATGCAGCCGTCAAAAACACAAGTTTCACTGAACCTGTGTGTTATTAGTCAAAATATTTTTTTTTCTTTTGTAGTTTTGGGGAACAAGTATTTATAAGTATGGCTTCAACACTTGTGGGCTCTAGTAGAAAAAATACCTTCTGCTAAGAGAATGAATTGGGTGTAATAAGCTCTTTAGACCATGCTTGCCTACGTTATTCCTGGAATATTCCTGGAATATCCAGCGTACACATGAGATGACCCACCTGCGGCAGAACTTATTGAGGCATTTTGATTCTGTGGAGGATATGATGATGTGGTTGGACTTGTTATGCCCCCTGTGCTCGTCTTCTTGACCTCCCCCTTCGGCCAGTATGTTTCAGTCTTCTAATATACTGTAACTTTAATGCAAGTATTTATGGACTTTTTTGTTTTTCTAAGCATATAAACAACCAAGATCAATAAGCAGAGGTGTATCTAGGGTAGGGCGAGTGGGGCACGTGCCCTGGGCGCCTTGGCAGGCCCAGGAGAGGGGGGCGCCGCCGGCGGCCAGGGCATCATGCCCCACTCGCCCCCGTCAACCCGAAATGTGAGGGGAGGAGAGCGCTGCTGTGTCCGGTCTCCAGCGTTAGCCAATCAGAGCTTGCGGACCGGCTCCTGATTGGCTGCCGGTCCGCGAGCTCTGATTGGCTAGCGAACCGGCGCCAGACAGTGTAACTGGCACTGTGGGGCATGTATCTGGCACTGTGGGGCAATGTAACAGGCACTGTGGGGCAATGTAACTGGCACTGTGGGGCAATGTAACTGGCACTGTGGGGCAATGTATCTGGCACTGTGGGGCAATGTATCTGGCACTGTGGGGCAATGTAACTGGCACTGTGGGGCAATGTAACTGGCACTGTGGGGCAATGTAACTGGCACATGTATCTGGCACTGTGGGGCAATGTATCTGGCATTGTGGGGCAACGTATCTTGCACTGTGGGGCAATGTATCTTGCACTGTGGGGCATTGTATCTGGCACTGTGGGGCATTGTATCTGGCACTGTGGGGCAATGTAACTGGCACTGTGGGCCATTTTCAGTGGCCACACCCCTTCTGGTGTGTGGTCACGCCCTCTTTTTCACCACACGCCTTCGGCGCGCACACATGCTTCTTTGTGTGTGTGTGTGTGTGTGTGTGTGTGTGTGTGTGTGTGTTTTTTTTTTTTGGGGGGGGGGGCATTTTTCATCTTGCCCTGGGCTCCAAAAACCCTAGCTACGCCTCTGTCAATAAGAGCTTCAGCAAGGTGTTATTAGGTTGATTAGACTGAGTAATTGATATTTTACCCATTTCTTAGATATATTTTGTCTAATGCAACATATTTATCATATAGAGGTAAGTCGATTTTATACATTATCCCTTAACCACTTAACTGACAATTTTTTTTTTCTCCAAAAAAAATGCTAAGAAATTGTCAGTTTTTTTTATGAGTGTATTAAGCGAAGAACATGTATGTATTATTATCCAAAATGATTTTATTTAAAAAAAGGTTTATTTTTTTACATTTGTATAAAAGCAAAAACACGTTTTTCTCCCCAAGTACGGGAATATCAGATGGCACCATCGAAACATTGCGACCATCATGACTTTGATATCAGCCCAGGTATCCACCAGGTACACAGGGGGGGTGTTAATTTACACTTTCCATACGGCTGCTGTTTTCTGCCACCGGGTTGGGGGTCCTCAGTAGTGATCGGCAGCACGGCAAACACTGGGGGAGGATGCGCGAAGGCAGAGGAACCTTCTGGTCCCTCTGAGAGCTGAAGTTTCCCTTCCATGCAGTTGCATGCACTTTCTTTCTGACTGGTCACATCCTGTGCGACCAGGTCAGAAAAAGCACTTGCTGGTGTGGTCACATCTGATGCGACCATGCCAGACAAAGGGTGAAATGTTTGCAGACTACGGTTTAGGCCAAGTTATTGACACAATCATATTTACTACAGGTCAATTTTAGATCAGTTTTAAAGCAATTTAAAACTAGCTGACATTGACAACATTTTCAGCTGCAAAATCTGCATGTTTATAATCCTTCGGGTTTCAACTTCAATTGATACCCGACGTCGATGTCGGTTGGATTTTGCTCCACTAAATATGCTGTTGGTTGTACTTTCAGTTCAAACCCACCTGCAAATAGAAGGGACAAACTGACAGAAAACCCATCCAAATAGATGCACAGTGCTTCTTAGGTTTAAAAGTGATAGAAGTAGCGTGGGATCTCCCCAAAAAGCATAACTAGCCTCGGACCTCTGGACCCATTCTGGAAAACTGGGGGGAAAAACAAGCGTGGGGTTCCTAATTTTCCAGTAAACAGCACTGTCTGAACTAGCCGGGACTGTTACGCCATAACAGCGAGACACATCACAGAGTCCTCCTGCCATCAGGTAGACCACCCCCAAACTGGCAAGCCCAAGCCTGGGGTTTCCTTAGAAAGTGGGGACTTCAAATAAAGCCCTGGGCTATTCCTTGCACCCCTGGGCGATGGGTGTTAGCTGAATGTGTAGAATTAGAATAAATGTTCTTTACAGTGGAATTACAGGCCCCAGAAAGCCTGCTAAAGGATGCAAGCACCATGTCTGGTGATGCAAGTTCTAGGAAGGAATTTTAAAGTATGCAAGCAATTATAGTAAAAGAATTAGGGGTATATGCAATTGCGGTCGAATTCCCGAAAATGTCGAAAAACGGGACATTTTCGCCGAAAAAAATTAATTCGACAATGCAATACAGTACTTTTCGCCAAAAAAACGGCCATTCCAAATTCGACTTTTTGAAATTCGACATTTGTCAAATTCGACATTTCTGCAATGGTACAAATGCGGCATTTCGACAAAAGTATATTCAATTGAAGATTGTAAATTCGACAACAGTGCTTTTAGACAGTAAATTTGTCATTTTCAATCCGCCACACTTTTCTGGCGGAATCTAATAATTTTTTTTAAAAAACATGTTTTTTTTTTGTGTTTTTTTTTTATTGATAATAGCATATCTATTTATATTAGAAGGGATTAGGTACTTGGTTTGTCTATTTAGGAGGCACAAGTATTATTTATATATTTTTAAAAATATTTTATTTTTAAATTTTTTAATGGAATGGTGTAAAAATTAGAGATGAGCGGGTTCGGTTTCTCTGAATCCGAACCCGCACGAACTTCATGTTTTTTTTCACGGGTCCGAGCGACTCGGATCTTCCCGCCTTGCTCGGTTAACCCGAGCGCGCCCGAACGTCATCATGACGCTGTCGGATTCTCGCGAGGCTCGGATTCTATCGCGAGACTCGGATTCTATATAAGGAGCCGCGCGTCGCCGCCATTTTCACACGTGCATTGAGATTGATAGGGAGAGGACGTGGCTGGCGTCCTCTCCGTTTAGAATAGATTAGAGAGACACTTGATTTACTAATTTTGGGGAGCATTAGGAGTACTCAGTACAGTGCAGAGTTTTGCTGATAGTGACCACCAGTTTTATTTATAATCCGTTCTCTGCCTGAAAAAAGCGATACACAGCACACAGTGACTCAGTCACATACCATATCTGTGTGCACTGCTCAGGCTCAGGCCAGTGTGCTGCATCATCTATATATATTATATATCTGTCTGACTGCTCAGCTCACACAGCTTATAATTGTGGGGGAGACTGGGGAGCACTACTGCAGTGCCAGTTATAGGTTATAGCAGGAGCCAGGAGTACATAATATTATATTAAAACAGTGCACACTTTTGCTGCAGGAGTGCCACTGCCAGTGTGACTAGTGACCAGTGACCTGACCACCAGTATATATAATATTAGTAGTATACTATCTCTTTATCAACCAGTCTATATTAGCAGCAGACACAGTACAGTGCGGTAGTTCACGGCTGTGGCTACCTCTGTGTCGGCACTCGGCAGCCCGTCCATAATTGTATATACCACCTAACCGTGTTTTTTTTTTTCTTTCTTTATACATACATACTAGTTACGAGTATACTATCTCTTTATCAACCAGTCTATATATTAGCAGCAGACACAGTACAGTGCGGTAGTTCACGGCTGTGGCTACCTCTGTGTCGGCACTCGGCAGCCCGTCCATAATTGTATATACCACCTAACCGTGGTTTTTTTTTCTTTCTTTATACATACATACTAGTTACGAGTATACTATCTCTTTATCAACCAGTCTATATATCAGCAGCAGACACAGTACAGTGCGGTAGTTCACGGCTGTGGCTACCTCTGTGTCGGCACTCGGCAGCCCGTCCATAATTGTATATACCACCTAACCGTGGTTTTTTTTTCTTTCTTTATACATACATACTAGTTACGAGTATACTATCTCTTTATCAACCAGTCTATATATTAGCAGCAGACACAGTACAGTGCGGTAGTTCACGGCTGTGGCTACCTCTGTGTCGGCACTCGGCAGCCCGTCCATAATTGTATATACCAGTGACCTAACCGTGGTTTTTTTTTCTTTCTTTATACATACATACTAGTTACGAGTATACTATCTCTTTATCAACCAGTCTATATATTAGCAGCAGACACAGTACAGTGCGGTAGTTCACGGCTGTGGCTACCTCTGTGTCGGCACTCGGCAGCCCGTCCATAATTGTATATACCACCTAACCGTGGTTTTTTTTTCTTTCTTTATACATACATACTAGTTACGAGTATACTATCTCTTTATCAACCAGTCTATATATTAGCAGCAGACACAGTACAGTGCGGTAGTTCACGGCTGTGGCTACCTCTGTGTCGGCACTCGGCAGCCCGTCCATAATTGTATATACCACCTAACCGTGGTTTTTTTTTCTTTCTTTATACATACATACTAGTTACGAGTATACTATCTCTTTATCAACCAGTCTATATATTAGCAGCAGACACAGTACAGTGCGGTAGTTCACGGCTGTGGCTACCTCTGTGTCGGCACTCGGCAGCCCGTCCATAATTGTATACTAGTATCCAATCCATCCATCTCCATTGTTTACCTGAGGTGCCTTTTAGTTGTGCCTATTAAAATATGGAGAACAAAAATGTTGAGGTTCCAAAATTAGGGAAAGATCAAGATCCACTTCCACCTCGTGCTGAAGCTGCTGCCACTAGTCATGGCCGAGACGATGAAATGCCAGCAACGTCGTCTGCCAAGGCCGATGCCCAATGGCATAGTACAGAGCATGTCAAAACCAAAACACCAAATATCAGTAAAAAAAGGACTCCAAAACCTAAAATAAAATTGTCGGAGGAGAAGCGTAAACTTGCCAATATGCCATTTACCACACGGAGTGGCAAGGAACGGCTGAGGCCCTGGCCTATGTTCATGGCTAGTGGTTCAGCTTCACATGAGGATGGAAGCACTCAGCCTCTCGCTAGAAAACTGAAAAGACTCAAGCTGGCAAAAGCACCGCAAAGAACTGTGCGTTCTTTGAAATCCCAAATCCACAAGGAGAGTCCAATTGTGTCGGTTGCGATGCCTGACCTTCCCAACACTGGACGTGAAGAGCATGCGCCTTCCACCATTTGCACGCCCCCTGCAAGTGCTGGAAGGAGCACCCGCAGTCCAGTTCCTGATAGTCAGATTGAAGATGTCAGTGTTGAAGTACACCAGGATGAGGAGGATATGGGTGTTGCTGGCGCTGGGGAGGAAATTGACCAGGAGGATTCTGATGGTGAGGTGGTTTGTTTAAGTCAGGCACCCGGGGAGACACCTGTTGTCCGTGGGAGGAATATGGCCGTTGACATGCCAGGTGAAAATACCAAAAAAATCAGCTCTTCGGTGTGGAGGTATTTCACCAGAAATGCGGACAACAGGTGTCAAGCCGTGTGTTCCCTTTGTCAAGCTGTAATAAGTAGGGGTAAGGACGTTAACCACCTCGGAACATCCTCCCTTATACGTCACCTGCAGCGCATTCATAATAAGTCAGTGACAAGTTCAAAAACTTTGGGTGACAGCGGAAGCAGTCCACTGACCAGTAAATCCCTTCCTCTTGTAACCAAGCTCACGCAAACCACCCCACCAACTCCCTCAGTGTCAATTTCCTCCTTCCCCAGGAATGCCAATAGTCCTGCAGGCCATGTCACTGGCAATTCTGACGAGTCCTCTCCTGCCTGGGATTCCTCCGATGCATCCTTGCATGTAACGCCTACTGCTGCTGGCGCTGCTGTTGTTGCCGCTGGGAGTCGATGGTCATCCCAGAGGGGAAGTCGTAAGCCCACTTGTACTACTTCCAGTAAGCAATTGACTGTTCAACAGTCCTTTGCGAGGAAGATGAAATATCACAGCAGTCATCCTACTGCAAAGCGGATAACTGAGTCCTTGACAACTATGTTGGTGTTAGACGTGCGTCCGGTATCCGCCGTTAGTTCACAGGGAACTAGACAATTTATTGAGGCAGTGTGCCCCCGTTACCAAATACCATCTAGGTTCCACTTCTCTAGGCAGGCGATACCGAGAATGTACACGGACGTCAGAAAAAGACTCACCAGTGTCCTAAAAAATGCAGTTGTACCCAATGTCCACTTAACCACGGACATGTGGACAAGTGGAGCAGGGCAGGGTCAGGACTATATGACTGTGACAGCCCACTGGGTAGATGTATGGACTCCCGCCGCAAGAACAGCAGCGGCGGCACCAGTAGCAGCATCTCGCAAACGCCAACTCTTTCATAGGCAGGCTACGCTTTGTATCACCGCTTTCCAGAATACGCACACAGCTGAAAACCTCTTACGGCAACTGAGGAAGATCATCGCGGAATGGCTTACCCCAATTGGACTCTCCTGTGGATTTGTGGCATCGGACAACGCCAGCAATATTGTGTGTGCATTAAATATGGGCAAATTCCAGCACGTCCCATGTTTTGCACATACCTTGAATTTGGTGGTGCAGAATTTTTTAAAAAACGACAGGGGCGTGCAAGAGATGCTGTCGGTGGCCAGAAAAATTGCGGGACACTTTCGGCGTACAGGCACCACGTACAGAAGACTGGAGCACCACCAAAAACTACTGAACCTGCCCTGCCATCATCTGAAGCAAGAAGTGGTAACGAGGTGGAATTCAACCCTCTATATGCTTCAGAGTTTGGAGGAGCAGCAAAAGGCCATTCAAGCCTATACAATTGAGCACGATATAGTAGGTGGAATGCACCTGTCTCAAGTGCAGTGGAGAATGATTTCAACGTTGTGCAAGGTTCTGATGCCCTTTGAACTTGCCACACGTGAAGTCAGTTCAGACACTGCCAGCCTGAGTCAGGTCATTCCCCTCATCAGGCTTTTGCAGAAGAAGCTGGAGGCATTGAAGAAGGAGCTAAAAGGGAGCGATTCCGCTAGGCATGTGGGACTTGTGGATGCAGCCCTTAATTCGCTTAACAAGGATTCACGGGTGGTCAATCTGTTGAAATCAGAGCACTACATTTTGGCCACCGTGCTCGATCCTAGATTTAAAGCCTACCTTGGATCTCTCTTTCCGGCAGACACAGGTCTGCTGGGGTTGAAAGACCTGCTGGTGACAAAATTGTCAAGTCAAGCGGAACGCGACCTGTCAACATCTCCTCCTTCACATTCTCCCGCAACTGGGGGTGCGAGGAAAAGGCTCAGAATTCCGAGCCCACCCGCTGGCGGTGATGCAGGGCAGTCTGGAGCGACTGCTGATGCTGACATCTGGTCCGGACTGAAGGACCTGACAACGATTACGGACATGTCGTCTACTGTCACTGCATATGATTCTCTCAACATTGATAGAATGGTGGAGGATTATATGAGTGACCGCATCCAAGTAGGCACGTCACACAGTCCGTACTTATACTGGCAGGAAAAAGAGGCAATTTGGAGGCCCTTGCACAAACTGGCTTTATTCTACCTAAGTTGCCCTCCCACAAGTGTGTACTCCGAAAGAGTGTTTAGTGCCGCCGCTCACCTTGTCAGCAATCGGCGTACGAGGTTACATCCAGAAAATGTGGAGAAGATGATGTTCATTAAAATGAATTATAATCAATTCCTCCGCGGAGACATTGACCAGCAGCAATTGCCTCCACAAAGTACACAGGGAGCTGAGATGGTGGATTCCAGTGGGGACGAATTGATAATCTGTGAGGAGGGGGATGTACATGGTGATATATCGGAGGGTGAAGATGAGGTGGACATCTTGCCTCTGTAGAGCCAGTTTGTGCAAGGAGAGATTAATTGCTTCTTTTTTGGGGGGGGTCCAAACCAACCCGTCATATAAGTCACAGTCGTGTGGCAGACCCTGTCACTGAAATGATGGGTTGGTTAAAGTGTGCATGTCCTGTTTTGTTTATACAACATAAGGGTGGGTGGGAGGGCCCAAGGACAATTCCATCTTGCACCTCTTTTTTCTTTTCTTTTTCTTTGCATCATGTGCTGATTGGGGAGGGTTTTTTGGAAGGGACATCCTGCGTGACACTGCAGTGCCACTCCTAGATGGGCCCGGTGTTTGTGTCGGCCACTAGGGTCGCTAATCTTACTCACACAGTCAGCTACCTCATTGCGCCTCTTTTTTTCTTTGCGTCATGTGCTGTTTGGGGAGGGTTTTTTGGAAGGGACATCCTGCGTGACACTGCAGTGCCACTCCTAGATGGGCCCGGTGTTTGTGTCGGCCACTAGGGTCGCTAATCTTACTCACACAGCTACCTCATTGCGCCTCTTTTTTTCTTTGCGTCATGTGCTGTTTGGGGAGGGTTTTTTGGAAGGGACATCCTGCGTGACACTGCAGTGCCACTCCTAGATGGGCCCGGTGTTTGTGTCGGCCACTAGGGTCGCTAATCTTACTCACACAGCTACCTCATTGCGCCTCTTTTTTTCTTTGCGTCATGTGCTGTTTGGGGAGGGTTTTTTGGAAGGGACATCCTGCGTGACACTGCAGTGCCACTCCTAGATGGGCCCGGTGTTTGTGTCGGCCACTAGGGTCGCTAATCTTACTCACACAGCTACCTCATTGCGCCTCTTTTTTTCTTTGCGTCATGTGCTGTTTGGGGAGGGTTTTTTGGAAGGGACATCCTGCGTGACACTGCAGTGCCACTCCTAGATGGGCCCGGTGTTTGTGTCGGCCACTAGGGTCGCTAATCTTACTCACACAGCTACCTCATTGCGCCTCTTTTTTTCTTTGCGTCATGTGCTGTTTGGGGAGGGTTTTTTGGAAGGGACATCCTGCGTGACACTGCAGTGCCACTCCTAGATGGGCCCGGTGTTTGTGTCGGCCACTAGGGTCGCTAATCTTACTCACACAGCTACCTCATTGCGCCTCTTTTTTTCTTTGCGTCATGTGCTGTTTGGGGAGGGTTTTTTGGAAGGGACATCCTGCGTGACACTGCAGTGCCACTCCTAGATGGGCCCGGTGTTTGTGTCGGCCACTAGGGTCGCTTATCTTACTCACACAGCGACCTCGGTGCAAATTTTAGGACTAAAAATAATATTGTGAGGTGTGAGGTATTCAGAATAGACTGAAAATGAGTGTAAATTATGGTTTTTGAGGTTAATAATACTTTGGGATCAAAATGACCCCCAAATTCTATGATTTAAGCTGTTTTTTAGTGTTTTTTGAAAAAAACACCCGAATCCAAAACACACCCGAATCCGACAAAAAAAATTTGGTGAGGTTTTGCCAAAACGCGTTCGAACCCAAAACACGGCCGCGGAACCGAACCCAAAACCAAAACACAAAACCCGAAAAATTTCAGGCGCTCATCTCTAGTAAAAATCAGGAAAAAAAAATGCGTGGGGTCCCCCCTCCTAAGCATAACCAGCCTCGGGCTCTTTGAGCCGGTCCTGGTTGCCAAAATACGGGGGGAAAAATGACAGGGGATCCCCCGTATTTTAACAACCAGCACCGGGCTCTGCGCCTGGTCCTGGTGCAAAAAATACAGGGGACAAAAAGAGTAGGGGTACCCCGTATTTTTTGTACCAGCATCGGGCTCCACTAGCTGGATAGATAATGCCACAGCCAGGGGTCACTTTTACACAGCGCCCTGCGGCCGTGGCATTAAATACCCAACTAGTCACCCCTGGCCAGGGTACCCTGGAGGAGTGGGGACACCTTCAATCAAGGGGTCCCCCCCAAGCCACCCAAGGGCCAGGGGTGAAGCCCGAGGCTGTCCCCCCCCCCCCCCATCCAAGGGCTGCGGATGGGGGGCTGATAGCCTTGTTGAAAATGTAAGAATATTGTTTTTTTGCAGAAGAACTACAAGTCCCAGCAAGCCTCCCCCGCAAGCCGGTACTTGGAGAACCACAAGTACCAGCATGCGGGGGGAAACGGGCCCGCTGGAACCTGTAGTTCTACTGCAAAAAAAAATACCCAAATAAAAACAGGACACAGACACCGTGAAAGTATAACTTTATTACATACATGCCAACACACATACTTACCTATGTTGACACGCCGACTCTGGCCTCGTCTCCAATGTCGACATCCGGGGTACCTGAAAATAAAATTATACTAACCTGATCCAGTGTCCAGTTCTTTTATTATAATCCACGTACTTGGCAAAACAAAAAAACGCATTTACCCGAACCAGACGGACTGAAAGGGGTCCCATGTTTACACATGGGACCCCTTTCCCCGAATGCAGAGACCCCCCGTGACTCCTGTCACAGAAAGGTCCCTTCAGCCAATCAGGTAGCGCCACTTCGTGGCGCTCTCCTGATTGGCTTTGCGCGTCTGAGCTGGCAGACAGCGCATCGCACAGCTCCCTCCATTAGTTTCAATGGTGGGAACTTTGCGGTCAGCGGTGGGGTTACCCGCGGTCAGCCGTTGACCGCGGGTGACCTCACCGCTGACCGCAAAGTTCCCACCATTGAAGATAATGGAGGGGGCTGTGCGATGCGCGTCTGCCAGCTCCGACGCGCATACAGCCCATCAGGAGAGTGCCACGAAGTGGCGCTTCCTGATTGGCTGAAGGGATCTTTCTGTGACAGGAGTCACGCGGGGTCTCTGCATTCGGGGAAAGGGGTCCCATGTGTAAACCCACCTGCCGGAATTCGACGGTCGAATTGTGTCGAATTTAAAAACGGGCGAAAAAGTGCCGCAATTCGCCCGGAATTGCATATACCCCTTAATCTCCTATTGTCAGATGTCAGCTTATATTTCTAAGCAAACACATGCTAATAAACTTATATCTAAATAAAGACAAAGAGGCATACATGGTGGGAAAATGGTCAGCTTTATTTTCTTACGTCCTAGAGGATGCTGGGGACTCCAAAAGGACCATGGGGTATAGACGGGATCCGCAGGAGACATGGGTACACTATAAGACTTTGAATGGGTGTGAACTGGCTCCTCCCTCTATGCCCCTCCTCCAGACCTCAGTTAGATTCTGTGCCCAGAGAGACTGGACACACACTAGGGGAGCTCTACTGAGTTTCTCTGGAAAAGACTTTGTTAGGTTTTTTATTTTCAGAGAGACCTGCTGGTTTCAGGCTCTCTGCTTCGTGGGACTGAGGGGAGAGAAGTCAGACCTACTTCTGCTGAGTTAAGGGCTCTGCTTCTTAGGCTACTGGACACCATTAGCTCCAGAGAGTTCGATCACTTGGTGCGCCTAGCTGCTTGTTCCCGGAGCCGCGCCGTCATCCCCCTCACAGAAGCCAGAAGAAAGAAGCCGGGTGAGTATATAGAAGAAAGAAGACTTCAGTAATGGAGGTACAGCGCAGCGGTCGCGCTGCGCTCCATGCTCCCACACATACACCAGCGGCACTCACAGGGTGCAGGGCGCAGGGGGGGCGCCCTGGGCAGCAGGTTACTGAAGTTTTTAAACTGGCAAAAGAGCATATTATAAGTGCCTAGGCACTAAATATAAGACCCCCGCCAGTATAATTATTTGAAATTGAGCGGGACTACAGCGAGCCGGGATGGGGCGTGGCTTAGCCCTCACAGCTTACCAGTGCCATTTTCTCTCTTCACAGACATTGCAGAAACGCTGGCCCGGACCTCCACTCTCCTTAGCAAGTACAGGGAGCAAAACGGGGGGGGGGGGGGGCACAGTCAATTGGTGCTATTTAAACAGCGCAGTGATCATATATTATTTTTTCAGTAGTATATGGGCGCTGGGGTGTGAGCTGGTATACTCCCTCTGTGTTCTCTCTAACAGGCTTCCCTGTGGGTCTGTCCCCTATTGCCAGTGTGAGTGTGTGTGTGTGTCTGAGGCTGAGTGCTCCTCCCCGGAGGAAGTTACTGGGGGCGCAGAGAAGGATTTGGGAGTGACTGTCGGCACAGCCGGCTGCTGATTGGGGGAATATGTTGAGTACATTGACTGCGAATGTGGCGTTGTTGTCTAAGAGGCTGGATAAATCTGATTCTCAGACACAAACGTGGAGAAAATCCATGGAGGACGCTTTATCCCAGGTACAGGCCCTCTCAGGGTCACAAAAGTGTTCTTTCACCCTGATGGCGGATTCTGATACCGACACGGACTCTGATTCCAGTGTCGACTTTAGTGAGGCCAGTTTACATCCTAAATTGGTTAAGAGTATTCAGTACATGATTGTGGCAATTAAAGATGTTTTACATATTTCTGAAGAGCCCCCTGTTCCAGATACAAGGGTTTGTTTGTATAAGGGAAAAAAGCCTGAGGTGACGTTTCCCCCTCTCATGAACTGAACGCTCTTTATGAAAAAGCTTGAGAATCGCCTGACAAAAGGTGGCAGATTCCCAAGAGAATTTTTATGGCATATCCTTTCCCCTCTGACGACAGGGAAAAGTGGGAGTCATCTCCCAATGTGGACAAGGCTCTGTCCCGGCTGTCCAAGAAGGTGGCGCTTCTGTCTCCCGACATTGCTGCCCTCAAGGATCCTGCGGATCGTAAGCAGGAAACGACATTAAAGGCCATTTATGTCACTACAGATGCACTCCTCAGACCTGCCGTGGCGTCGGCATGGGTGAGTAGTGCTATTGCTAAGTGGGCTGATAATTTGGCATCTGACATGTATACCCTCGATAGGGATAACATTCTTTTGACTCTCGGTTATATCAGGGACGCTGCAGCTTACCTAAAGGATGCGGCGTGGGATATTGGCCTCTTGGGATCAAGGGCCAATGCCATTGCAGTCTCGCCCAGGAGAGTGCTGTGGATTCATCAATGGAATGCTTATGCCGACTCCAAGAAAGCTATGGAAGCTTATAAAGGTAGTGTCTTGTTTGGTGATTGCCTCGCTGACCTGGTGTCTACTGCTACAGCGGGTAAGTCATCTTTTCTTCCTTATGTTCCAGCACAACAGAAAAAGGCACCCCATTATCAGATGCAGTCCTTTTGGCCTAATAAATACAAAAAAGGAAGAGGCTCATCCTTCCTTGCTTCAAAAGGTAGAGGGAGAGGAAAAAGGTTGCTTGCTGTGTCAGGCTCCCAGGACCAAAAGTCCTCCCCGGCCTCTACCAAGTCCACCGCATGACGCTGGGGCTCCCCTACAGGAGTTTGTGCTAGTGGGGGCCCGACTCCGACTCCTCAGTCAGGCCTGGTTTCACTCGGGCCTAGATCCTTAGGTCTTAGACATAATGTCCCAAGGGTACAAACTGGAGTTTCAGGAAGTGCCCCCCCCCCCACCGATTTTTCAAATCAGCCTTGCCAGTTTCTATCCCAGAAAGGGAATTAGTGAGTGAGCTGTGTCAACAGAGTGTCATTGTCCCGGTACCACCGTCCCAACGGGGAGAAGGGTTTTATTCGAGCCTCTCTGTCGTGCCAAAGCCGGGCGGCTCGGTCAGACCGATCCTGAACCTAAAATCCCTCAATCTGTATTTGAAAACTTTCAAGTTCAAGATGAAATCTCTTCGAGCAGTGATCTCCAGTCTAGAAGGTGGGGATTTTATGGCGTCAGTCGACATAAAAGATGCCTACTTACACGTCCCGATATATCCTCCACATCAAGCTTTCATGAGATTTGCGATGCAGGATTATCATTACCAATTTCAGACATTGCCGTTTGGGCTTTCCACGGCCCCGAGGGTCTTCACCAAAATCATGGCCGAAATGATGGTACTCCTACGCAAGCAGGGTGTCACAATTATCCTGTACTTGGACGATCTCCTGATAAAGGCGAGATTGAAGGAGCAGTTGCTAAGAAATGTGGAGCTCTCCCTGATGGTTCTGCAACATCATGGTTGGATTCTAAATTTGCCAATGTCTCAGTTGCTTTCGACATCTCGGCTGCCTTTCTTGGGCATGATCCTGGACAAGGAACTGCAGAGAGTGTTTATTCCGGCGGAAAAAGCTCTGGAAATCCAATGCATGGTCAAAGAGATTCTGAAACCGGCAAGAGTGTCGATTCATCAATGCACTCGAGTGCTAGGGAAGATGGTTGCGGCTTACAAAGCCATTCCATTTGGCAGGTTTCATGCCCAGGTGTTTCAGTGGGACCTACTGGACAAATGGTCCGGGTCTCACCTACACATGCACCGGAAAATAAGTCCATCTTCCAGGACCAGAATTTCTCTCCTGTTGTGGCTGCAAAGTTCTCACCTTCTAGAGGGACGCAGGTTCAGGATCCAGGATTGGGTCCTGCTGACCACGGATGCAAGTCTCCGAGGCTGGGGAGCAGTCACACAAGGAAGAAGTTTCCAGGGAAAATGGTCAAGCCAGGAAACTTGTCTCCACATAAATGTTCTGGAGTTAAGAGCCATTTACAACGGTCTTCTGCAAGCGGAAAACCTTCTTCGAGGTCTCCCTGTCCTGATTCAGTCGGACAACGTAACAGCTGTGGCGTACGTAAACCGCCAGGGCGGAACAAAGAGCAGAGCGGCGATGGCCACAAGAGTTCTCCGCTGGGCGGAAAAGCATGTGAGCGCTCTGTCAGCAGTCTTCCTTCTGGGCGTGGACAACTGGGAAGCAGACTTCCTCAGCAGACACGATCTCCACCCAGGAGAGTGGGCTCTTCATCAAGAGGTATTTGCAGAAGTGACAAGGCGTTGGGGAATTCCTCAAATAGACATGATGGCGTCTTGCGTCAACAAGAAGCTTCCGAGGTATTGTTACATGTCAAGGGACCCCAAAGCCAGTGCAGTGGACGCCCTGGTAACTCCGTGGGTGTTTCAGTCGGTATATGTATTCCCTCCACTTCCTCTCATTCCAAAAGTGTTGAGTATCATAAGACGAACAAGGGTTCCGGCAGTACTCGTCGTTCCAGATTGGCCACGGAGGGCCTGGTATCCGAATCTTTAGGAATTGCTCATAGAAGATCCTTGGCCGCTTCCTCTCAGAGAGGGCCTGTTACTGCAGGGGCCATGCGTATTTCAAGACTTACCGCGGCTGCGTTTGACGGCGTGGAGGTTGAACGCCAAATCCTAGCTCGAAAGGGTATTCCCGGGGAAGTAATCCCCACTCTCCTTAAGGCTAGGAAGGAGGTCACGGCGAAGCATTATCACCGTATTTGGAGAAAATATGTGTCGTGGTGTGAAGCCAAGAAAGCTCCTACGGAGGAGTTTCAGCTGGGTCGTTTCCTCCATTTTTTGCAGGCAGGCGTGGATGCAGGCCTGAAATTGGGTTCCATCAAAGTGCAGATTTCGGCTTTATCTATTTTCTTTCAAAAAGAATTGGCCGCCCTTCCTGAAGTTTAGACTTTTATGAAGGGAGTGCTGCATATCCATCCTCCGTTTGTGGCACCCGTGGCACCGTGGGATCTTGACGTGGTGTTACAATTTCTTATTTCTCACTGGTTTGAACCTTTGCGGAAGGTTGAGTTGAAATTTCTCACTTGGAAAGTGGTCATGCTTTTAGCCTTGGCGTCCGCCAGACCGGTGTCGGAATTGGCGGCTCTGTCTCACAAGAGCCCATATTTGATTTTCCATGTGGATAGAGCGGAATTAAGGACTTGTCAACAATTTCTGCTGAAGGTGGTTTCTTCGTTTCACATAAATCAACCTATTGTGTTGGCTGTGGCTACGGATGCTGTGACGGTGCCAAAATCTCTCAATGTCGTAAGAGCTTTGAAAATGTATGTCGCCAGAACGGCACTTGTTAGGAAAGCGGAGGCTCTGTTTGTTCTGTATACTTCCAACAAGATTGGAAATCCTGCTTCCAAGCAGACTATTGCACGCTGGATTTGTAATACGATTCAGCGCGCTCATTCTACGGCTGGATTGCCCTTGCCGAAGTCATTGAAGGCCCGTTCTACCAGGAAGGTGGGCTCATCTTGGGCGGCTGCCCGAGGGGTCTCGGCACTTCAACTTTGCAGAGCAGCTACATGGTCGGGTTCAAACACTTTTGCTAAGTTTTACAAGTTTGATACCCTGGCTGATGAGGACCTCATGTTTGCTCAATCGGTGCTACAGAGTCATCCGCACTCTCCCGCCCGGTCTGGAGCTTTGGTATAGACCCCATGGTCCCTTTGGAGTCCCCAGCATCCTCTAGGACGTAAGAGAAAATAGGATTTTAATACCTACCGGTAAATCCTTTTCTCCTAGTCTGTAGAGGATGCTGGGCACCCATCCCAGTGCGGACTGTTACTTGCAGTTGTATTGTTAGTTGTTGTTTTCGGTTACACGAAGGTTGTGTATCGGTTATGTTCAGCTTGTTGCTGTTTTTCGTTCATACTGTTATCTGGTATTCCTGCTAATCTAGTTGTACGGTGTGTTTGTGGTGTGAGCTGGTATGTATCTCACCCTTAGTGTAACAAAAATCCTTTTCCTCGAAATGTCCGTCTCCCTGGGCACAGTTCCTATAACTGAGGTCTGGAGGAGGGGCATAGAGGGAGGAGCCAGTTCACACCCATTCAAAGTCTTATAGTGTGCCCATGTCTCCTGCAGATCCCGTCTATACCCCATGGTCCTTTTGGAGTCCCCAGCATCCTCTATGAACTAGGAGAAAAGGATTTACCGGTAGGTATTAAAATCCTATTTTTCAATTATGATTAGAAAGAGGAAGGATAGGAAGATATGGTGGTGAAGGACTGCCCTACAAACAGTATAGCTATCTGCACAACGCAACTCAGGCCTAGATGGGGGCTATCTGCAATCCATCATTCAATGTTTGTGCTAGCCAAACTCCCATTCCAATGGCACAACAGCAACGATGCCCTAGTAGGGTAGAATCGGTTTAACCTATATATTGGTGGGGAAAGCACCTTGAGACCTATGGCAGACAGATACTGCTACCGTTCTCTCCCGTCAAAAAAAGTCGACAGTCAAAAATAAAATTAGCAGGGCGCGTAAATCCGAAAGGTAGAGACCTGCCCACACAGAAACTGCTAACAAATACTACCAACCGTCAAACTAAAATAAACTGCACAAATCTGATAGGGTAGCTAAGAACATGCATTAGAACAAACACATCTTAATTTTTATTAACCCTTGCTAAAGTAATATAGATTGTGGCAGACTAAGGGTTTAAATTACAGCATGACTATAAGCCTGCAGCGTGCCCGCAAGGGACTTCCTTGCCCTCTCCCCCTCAGCCCCCCCACCCACCCCAGCCAGGCATCTGATTGCCAGGGTCAGTATGGAGGCCACCGGTCACGCGATACCAACCCAATACAATAAACCCTGTGATTTTAACTATAACATCAGCAATCATGAATACTATGGAAATGCATGCAAAAGGATAACTAATAAAAGTTAAGAATAGATTTAATTAAAGTGATGTATTGCTAACTATATTTACATTGACAATTGAAAGTAAATTTAGTACACAGTTTTTCTTTCATGAAGACCAGGCTGCTGGGCTGGTATGTGTGTGTGTGTGTGTGTGTGTGTGTGTGTGTGTGTGTGTGTGTGTGTGTGTGTGTATGAGTCCCTAAAGCAGTGGTAAATCACGCCACCCTAGAGTTTCAGTATTTTTCAAGGCATCCCTAATTCAAAAGTTTCTTAATGATACATTTAAAAAGATATTAAAGTAAATTGTGCCTACCTGTTATCCTTATACCGGGTACACATTAAACAGTGTTGTTTACCCGGCGAGCTCACTAGCAACAGGACTCAGCGGGGTGCTGACATCGGCAAGTGCATACACACTTGCCGACATCTGCTGCGGTGGGGGAGGAGCGGGTCCATGCTGCGTGTGCCAGCATGGCATCACTAGCAACATCCCAAGATTGAGCAGTCGAATGAGGATGTCGCTAGCAACCCACAGGAGAGCACATCGCTAACAATTTAGTGGGTACACACTGGACGATAAAACTAATTTATTGTAACGATTGCTCGTTATCGGCAAATCATTTTAAAAAGTCATCTAGTGTGTACCCAGCTTTAGGTTTAGTTATGTGATGGTGTAAATAGTTGTGGTTCTAATTTTCCACAAATTTTATAATTGGCAGCCACCAGTACTGGTTTTGCGCATAACTTTGACCATAAAAAATTAGTTTTGGTCCTGGACCACCAACCTGAGACACTCCTGCATGCGTCTCGCCGCACCCCAGGTTGCCTAGGCACACCGTTTGGGCACCACTGTCCTAAATTATTTTTATTTTAAAAATGGCCATGGCAGAAAATTTACATTTTTAAAGTTTCTGTACAAGTAATATGCCAAAATAAATATATGCATATAGGTAATCCTATATAATAAAAGGCTAATGCTGCTACTCACTTCTATGGGGGGAATTCAAGTGTTTTGCACGCCGATGGGCACTAGATGGTGATTGTTGCTCCATGCGGGCGCGCACAGCCGCCAGCGCTGAGATTACTGTTATGTTGTTCAGTCATTTTTACGGGCTGGTAACTATTATGGTTTATATTTAATTGCCAATGTTTTAGTGGAACCAAAAAAGGTATGTGTTGGCCTTGCTAAATATTAATATTATATATTAATACTAGCTGGAGTACCCGGCGTTGCCTGGGATTTTAAGAATGTCTGTTTACAAAAATAAATGTAAATATTAAACATAAAGTATAAATAACATTGTAGATAGCTGAATACCTGTGCTTCGCTACGGGATAAGGATGGTAAATTAGAATGATAGTTGTTCGTTAATTTATGTTGGTTTGAGAACTAGTATATAGGCATATCTTGCTTCCCTGACGCACTTTGTGTAGTGGCCGGACCCCTTTTTGGTCCCCCAAGGGACCCTGCTCTTACCACTATACAACTCTCAGTCTGTGGCTTCCTGCTGCCTCCATTCCTCTCCTCACATCATATCAGTGCCCCTGTGAAATTATAGATTTTTTTTTACAGTTTCTTATATAGCGCAGCACATTATATGTATCCTGATATACTCTGTGCTGCTGGGGGACCATGCTACTTCCACTATATAACTCTAAGTATGTGGGTTTGTGCTACCTGCATTCCCCTCCTCACATCATGTCACATGCAGCCCTGTCATCACTGACATATCATGCATGTCCTGATATAGTCTGTGCTACTGGCCCACCCCTAGGGGTGCTAGTGGTGTGTTACCCCCACAGTGTTTGTTCCCAGAGTCTAAGTCATATGTGTAGCAAGTTTGTTGTAAATTGCTGCAGGCATTTCAGTGTTACGCTGTATGCTGAAAAACTCTGTGCTGCTGCCTCACCCCTAGGGGTGTCTTACCCCCACAGTGTTTGTTTCCAGTGTGTAAGGCATACAGTGCCTTGCTAAAGTATTCATCCCCCTTTGCATTTTTCATGTTTTGTTGCCTCACAACCTGGAATTAAAATGAATTGTTTGAAAGTTTGCATTTCATTTCATTCACAGACAATGCCTACAACTTTGAAGATGTTTTTTTATTATTTTTTATTGTGAAGCAAACAACAAATAGGACAAAATAACAGAAAACTTCAGCGTGCATAACTATTCACCCCCCTAAAGTCGGTACTTTGTAGAGCCACCTTTTGCGGCAGTTACAGCTGCAAGTCGCTTTGGATAAGTCTCTGAGCTTGCCACTGGGATTTTTGCCCATTCCTCAAGGCAAAACTGCTCCAGCTCCTTCATGTTGGATGGTTTCCGCTTACGAACAGCAATCTTCAAGTCTGACCACAGATTCTTAATTGGATTGAGATCTGGGCTTTGACTAGGCCATTCCAACACATTTAAATGTTTCCCCTTAAACCACTGGAGTGTTGCTTTAGCAGTATGCTTCGGGTCATTGCCCTGCTGAAAGGTGAACCTCCGTCCCTGTATCAAATCACAGGCAGACTGAAACAACTTTTGCTCAAGAATATCCCTGTATTTAGCACCATCTATCTTTCCCTTAACTCTAAACAGTTTCCCAATCCCTGCTGCTGAAAAACATCCCCACAGCATGATGCTGCCACCATGTTTCACTATGGGGATGGTGTTCTTGGAGTGATAGGATGGGTTAGGTTTGCGCCAGACATAGCGTTTTCCTTGGTGGCCGAAAAGTTAAATTTTAGTCTCATCTGACCAGTGCACCTTCCTCCATACATTTGGGGAGTCGTCCATATGCCTTTTGGCAAACTCAAAACGTGCCTTCTTATTTTAAACACTAAGTAATGGTTTTTTTCTGGCCACTCTTCCATAAAGCCCAGCTCTATGGAGTGTACGGCTTATTGTGGTCACATGCGCTGATACACCAGTCTCTGCTGTGGAACTCTGCAGCTCCTTCAGGGTTACCTTTGGTCTCTGTGCTGCCTCTCTGATTAATGCCCTCCTTGCCTGGTCTGTGAGTTTTGGTGGCCGGCCCTCTTTTGGCAGATTTGTTGTGGTACCATGTTCTTTCCATTTGAAGATTATTGACTTGATGGTGCTCCAGGGGATCATCAAAGATTTGGATATTTTTTTTATAACCCAACCCTGACTTGTACTTCTCAACAACTTTGTCTCTGACATGTTTGGAGAGCTCCTTGGCCTTCATGGTGTGATGCCTCTTGCTTAGTGGTGTTGCAGCCTCTGGGGCCTTTCAGAAAAGGTGTGTTTATACTGACAGATCATGTGACACTTAGATTGCACACAGGTGTACTTCATTTCACTAATTATGTGACTTCTGAAGGTAATTGGTTGCACCAGAACTTTTGAGGGCTTCATAGCAAAGGGGGTGAATACATATGGACATTTCCAGTTTTCAGATTTTTATTTATAAAAATTGTTTTTTTATATAAATTTTTCTCATTTCCCTTCACCAACTTAGACTATTTTGTGCATATCCATCACATAAAATTCAGATTTAAAAAATAAATAAATTACAGCTTGTAATGTAACAAAATAGGTAAAAAAACAAGGGAAGTGAATACTTTAGCAAGGCACTGTATCTGTACCAATTTTTGAGTACATTGCTCCAGCAATTCTGGAGTTATGCTGTCTCCTGATATACTCTGTGCTGCTGTCTCTCCCCCCCCCCCTTTCCTAGGGGTGCTAGAGATTTCTAATTGTTTTAGTTGCCTCAGCCGTGTTTTAATATGCTCGTATGTAAAATTTCACGATCTTCGCTTGTAAACTGTGGATTTGTATAGAAGGACAAATTTTCACTTTTATATAGTAGATTGATTAATCACTGAAACAGTATCGTTTACATCCGAAATGTTCATAAAAGTCTTGTAACAAAAGTAAATGTTAAATATCTCATCTGTTATCCTTACTCCTTCTGTGACGACGATGCACATTTTGCATCTGATTACTGGATGAATAACTGAGTTTGTAATAATGTAGGTGGAATCGGTATTTAACTGTTTTGTATCTGTTGCTGATGGTGCAATCAATTTCCATCTCTGTGCAATAATTATAGGGATTGTTTTTAGCACATGGAGGTTTCTTTACTAACCACACTGACAGGAACAAATCCTCAATAGTAAAGCAACAAGACATTGCTTTTCATGTTTAACCACTAGATAGCTATAAAGCCAATTGTTAAATTAGAGTGGAATTGTTGCAAGCTTGTCAACTGTTTCATTTGTTTGGCACTAATGATGATTATAAAATCAATACAAGTTGGCATATAGCAATTGGAATTGTCGCTATTGTACAGCACACTATTTACTGATAAGATTTCAGTTTACTTAAGATGCTGCATTCTAGTTTATGTTGGTAGTGCAGTGGAATATATATGGGAGACCGGCAGACGGCATTCCGGCCGTCACCTAACCAACAGCAGCATCCCGTCTTCCGGAATCCCTGGCTGCAAGGCAGTGAGTCCCCTCGCAGGGTTCTATTCCCACTCAGGTGGTGGTGTGGATTCACCAACCGAGTGCGAATAGGGGGCTGCGGCTGGGATTGCGACCGCCAGCATTTTACCGGCTGTCGGGATCCCGACAGCTGGTATATTAACTGCATCCCAGTGCAGCGATGTCAACTCACCTGACTATACTGTATGTTTACCTCTTAAATTAAACCTGAAAAAGCCTTGCTGTGTAGAATTAGAAGACACATACTTTAGATGACAATGCAGTATATGAAAGGTACAACACAACGTATGCTAACATGTAGAATAATTGTCAACTGCAAATAATGATGAGAGGTCACCAAAATGTTAGATGACCATGTAAAAGAACAATAATTTAAAGTAGAGATGAGCGGGTTCGGTTCCTCGGAATCCGAACCCGCCCGAACTTCAGCTTTTTTTACACGGATCCGAGCGACTCGGATCTTCCCGCCTTGCTCGGTTAACCCGAGCGCGCCCGAACGTCATCATGACGCTGTCGGATTCTCGCGAGGCTCGGATTCTATCGCGAGACTCGGATTCTATATAAGGAGCCGCGCGTCGCCGCCATTTTCACACGTGCATTGAGATTGATAGGGAGAGGACGTGGCTGGCGTCCTCTCCATTTAGATTAGAAGAGAGAGAGTGAGATTGAGACAGAGACACTTGATTTACTGGAGCTTAGGAGTACTAGAGAGTGCAGAGTTTACTAGTGACTGACCACTGACCAGTGACCACCAGTGCAGTTTTATTTAATATAATCCGTTCTCTGCCTGAAAAAAACGATACACAGTGACTCAGTCACATACCATATCTGTGCTCAGCCCAGTGTGCTGCATCATCTATGTATAATATCTGACTGTGCTCACACAGCTTAATTGTGGGGGAGACTGGGGAGCAGTTATAGGTTATAGCAGGAGCCAGGAGTACATATTAAAATTAAACAGTGCACACTTTTGCTGCAGGAGTGCCACTGCCAGTGTGACTGACCAGTGACCTGACCACACTGACCACCAGTATAGTATACTATATTGTGATTGCCTGAAAAAGTTAAACACTCGTCGTGTGACTTGTGTGGTGTTTTTTTATTCTATAAAAAACTCATTCTGCTGACAGACAGTGTCCAGCAGGTCCGTCATTATATAATATATACCTGTCCGGCTGCAGTAGTGATATATATATATTTTTTATATCATTATTTATCATCCAGTCGCAGCAGACACAGTACGGTAGTTCACGGCTGTAGCTACCTCTGTGTCGGCACTCGGCAGTCCATCCATAATTGTATACCACCTACCCGTGGTTTTTTTTTTCTTCTTTATACATACTACATCTCATTATCATCCAGTCTATATTAGCAGCAGACACAGTACAGTACGGTAGTCCACGGCTATAGCTACCTCTGTGTCGGCACTCGGCAGTCCATCCATAATTGTATACCACCTACCCGTGGTTTTTTTTTCTTTCTTCTTTATACATACTACATCTCATTATCATCCAGTCTATATTAGCAGCAGACACAGTACAGTACGGTAGTCCACGGCTGTAGCTACCTCTGTGTCGGCACTCGGCAGTCCGTCCATAATTGTATACCACCTACCCGTGGTTTTTTTTTCTTCTTTATACATACTACATCTCATTATCATCCAGTCTATATTAGCAGCAGACACAGTACAGTACGGTAGTCCACGGCTGTAGCTACCTCTGTGTCGGCACTCGGCAGTCCGTCCATAATTGTATACCACCTACCCGTGGTTTTTTTTTCTTTCTTCTTTATACATACTACATCTCATTATCATCCAGTCTATATTAGCAGCAGACACAGTACAGTACGGTAGTCCACGGCTGTAGCTACCTCTGTGTCGGCACTCGGCAGTCCATCCATAATTGTATACCACCTACCCGTGGTTTTTTTTTCTTTCTTCTTTATACATACTACATCTCATTATCATCCAGTCTATATTAGCAGCCGACACAGTACAGTACGGTAGTCCACGGCTGTAGCTACCTCTGTGTCGGCACTCGGCAGTCCGTCCATAATTGTATACCACCTACCCGTGGGTTTTTTTTCTTTCTTCTTTATACATACATACTACATCTCATTATCAACCAGTCTATATTAGCAGCAGACACAGTACAGTACGGTAGTCCACGACTGTAGCTACCTCTGTGTCGGCACTCGGCAGTCCGTCCATAATTGTATACCACCTACCCGTGGTTTTTTTTTCTTTCTTCTTTATACATACTACATCTCATTATCATCCAGTCTATATTAGCAGCAGACACAGTACAGTACGGTAGTCCACGGCTGTAGCTACCTCTGTGTCGGCACTCGGCAGTCCGTCCATAATTGTATACCACCTACCCGTGGTTTTTTTTTCTTTCTTCTTTATACATACATACTACATCTCATTATCAACCAGTCTATATTAGCAGCAGACACAGTACAGTACGGTAGTCCACGGCTGTAGCTACCTCTGTGTCGGCACTCGGCAGTCCGTCCATAATTGTATACTACCTACCCGTGGTTTTTTTTTCTTTCTTCTTTATACATACTACATCTCATTATCATCCAGTCTATATTAGCAGCAGACACAGTACAGTACGGTAGTCCACGGCTGTAGCTACCTCTGTGTCGGCACTCGGCAGTCCGTCCATAATTGTATACCACCTACCCGTGGTTTTTTTTTCTTTCTTCTTTATACATACATACTACATCTCTTTATCAACCAGTCTATATTAGCAGCAGACACAGTACGGTAGTCCACGGCTGTAGCTACCTCTGTGTCGGCACTCGGCAGTCCGTCCATAATTGTATACTAGTATCCATCCATCTCCATTGTTTACCTGAGGTGCCTTTTAGTTGTGCTTATTAAAATATGGAGAACAAAAATGTTGAGGTTCCAAAATTAGGGAAAGATCAAGATCCACTTCCACCTCGTGCTGAAGCTGCTGCCACTAGTCATGGCCGAGACGATGAAATGCCAGCAACGTCGTCTGCCAAGGCCGATGCCCAATGTCATAGTACAGAGCATGTCAAATCCAAAACACCAAATATCAGTAAAAAAAGGACTCCAAAACCTAAAATAAAATTGTCGGAGGAGAAGCGTAAACTTGCCAATATGCCATTTACCACACGGAGTGGCAATGAACGGCTGAGGCCCTGGCCTATGTTCATGGCTAGTGGTTCAGCTTCACATGAGGATGGAAGCACTCAGCCTCTCGCTAGAAAAATGAAAAGACTCAAGCTGGAAAAAGCACAGCAAAGAACTGTGCGTTCTTCGAAATCCCAAATCCACAAGGAGAGTCCAATTGTGTCGGTTGCGATGCCTGACCTTCCCAACACTGGACGTGAAGAGCATGCGCCTTCCACCATTTGCACGCCCCCTGCAAGTGCTGGAAGGAGCACCCGCAGTCCAGTTCCTGATAGTCAGATTGAAGATGTCAGTGTTGAAGTACACCAGGATGAGGAGGATATGGGTGTTGCTGGCGCTGGGGAGGAAATTGACCAGGAGGATTCTGATGGTGAGGTGGTTTGTTTAAGTCAGGCACCCGGGGAGACACCTGTTGTCCGTGGGAGGAATATGGCCGTTGACATGCCTGGTGAAAATACCAAAAAAATCAGCTCTTCGGTGTGGAAGTATTTCACCAGAAATGCGGACAACATTTGTCAAGCCGTGTGTTCCCTTTGTCAAGCTGTAATAAGTAGGGGTAAGGACGTTAACCACCTCGGAACATCCTCCCTTATACGTCACCTGCAGCGCATTCATAATAAGTCAGTGACAAGTTCAAAAACTTTGGCCGACAGCGGAAGCAGTCCACTGACCAGTAAATCCCTTCCTCTTGTAACCAAGCTCACGCAAACCACCCCACCAACTCCCTCAGTGTCAATTTCCTCCTTCCCCAGGAATGCCAATAGTCCTGCAGGCCATGTCACTGGCAATTCTGATGATTCCTCTCCTGCCTGGGATTCCTCCGATGCATCCTTGCGTGTAACGCCTACTGCTGCTGGCGCTGCTGTTGTTGCTGCTGGGAGTCGATGGTCATCCCAGAGGGGAAGTCGTAAGCCCACTTGTACTACTTCCAGTAAGCAATTGACTGTTCAACAGTCCTTTGCGAGGAAGATGAAATATCACAGCAGTCATCCTGCTGCAAAGCGGATAACTGAGGCCTTGACAACTATGTTGGTGTTAGACGTGCGTCCGGTATCCACCGTTAGTTCACAGGGAACTAGACAATTTATTGAGGCAGTGTGCCCCCGTTACCAAATACCATCTAGGTTCCACTTCTCTAGGCAGGCGATACCGAGAATGTACACGGACGTCAGAAAAAGACTCACCAGTGTCCTAAAAAATGCAGTTGTACCCAATGTCCACTTAACCACGGACATGTGGACAAGTGGAGCAGGGCAGGGTCAGGACTATATGACTGTGACAGCCCACTGGGTAGATGTATGGACTCCCGCCGCAAGAACAGCAGCGGCGGCACCAGTAGCAGCATCTCGCAAACGCCAACTCTTTCCTAGGCAGGCTACGCTTTGTATCACCGGTTTCCAGAATACGCACACAGCTGAAAACCTCTTACGGCAACTGAGGAAGATCATCGCGGAATGGCTTACCCCAATTGGACTCTCCTGTGGATTTGTGGCATCGGACAACGCCAGCAATATTGTGTGTGCATTAAATATGGGCAAATTCTAGCACGTCCCATGTTTTGCACATACCTTGAATTTGGTGGTGCAGAATTTTTTAAAAAACGACAGGGGCGTGCAAGAGATGCTGTCGGTGGCCAGAAGAATTGCGGGACACTTTCGGCGTACAGGCACCACGTACAGAAGACTGGAGCACCACCAAAAACTACTGAACCTGCCCTGCCATCATCTGAAGCAAGAAGTGGTAACGAGGTGGAATTCAACCCTCTATATGCTTCAGAGGTTGGAGGAGCAGCAAAAGGCCATTCAAGCCTATACAATTGAGCACGATATAGGAGGTGGAATGCACCTGTCTCAAGCGCAGTGGAGAATGATTTCAACGTTGTGCAAGGTTCTGATGCCCTTTGAACTTGCCACACGTGAAGTCAGTTCAGACACTGCCAGCCTGAGTCAGGTCATTCCCCTCATCAGGCTTTTGCAGAAGAAGCTGGAGACATTGAAGGAGGAGCTAACACGGAGCGATTCCGCTAGGCATGTGGGACTTGTGGATGGAGCCCTTAATTCGCTTAACAAGGATTCACGGGTGGTCAATCTGTTGAAATCAGAGCACTACATTTTGGCCACCGTGCTCGATCCTAGATTTAAAGCCTACCTTGGATCTCTCTTTCCGGCAGACACAAGTCTGCTGGGGTTGAAAGACCTGCTGGTGAGAAAATTGTCAAGTCAAGCGGAACGCGACCTGTCAACATCTCCTCCTTCACATTCTCCCGCAACTGGGGGTGCGAGGAAAAGGCTCAGAATTCCGAGCCCACCCGCTGGCGGTGATGCAGGGCAGTCTGGAGCGACTGCTGATGCTGACATCTGGTCCGGACTGAAGGACCTGACAACGATTACGGACATGTCGTCTACTGTCACTGCATATGATTCTCTCAACATTGAAAGAATGGTGGAGGATTATATGAGTGACCGCATCCAAGTAGGCACGTCACACAGTCCGTACTTATACTGGCAGGTAAAAGAGGCAATTTGGAGGCCCTTGCACAAACTGGCTTTATTCTACCTAAGTTGCCCTCCCACAAGTGTGTACTCCGAAAGAGTGTTTAGTGCCGCCGCTCACCTTGTCAGCAATCGGCGTACGAGGTTACATCCAGAAAATGTGGAGAAGATGATGTTCATTAAAATGAATTATAATCGATTCCTCCGCGGAGACACTGACCAGCAGCAATTGCCTCCACAAAGTACACAGGGAGCTGAGATGGTGGATTCCAGTGGGGACGAATTGATAATCTGTGAGGAGGGGGATGTACACGGTGATATATCGGAGGATGATGATGAGGTGGACATCTTGCCTCTGTAGAGCCAGTTTGTGCAAGGAGAGATTAATTGCTTCTTTTTTGGGGGGGGTCCAAACCAACCCGTCATATCAGTCACAGTCGTGTGGCAGACCCTGTCACTGAAATGATGGGTTGGTTAAAGTGTGCATGTCGTGTTTTGCTTATACAACATAAGGGTGGGTGGGAGGGCCCAAGGACAATTCCATCTTGCACCTCCTTTTTTCTTTTATTTTTCTTTGCGTCATGTGCTGTTTGGGGAGGGTTTTTTGGAAGGGACATCCTGCGTGACACTGCAGTGCCACTCCTAGATGGGCCCGGTGTTTGTGTCGGCCACTAGGGTCGCTTATCTTACTCACACAGTCAGCTACCTCATTGCGCCTCTTTTTTTCTTTGCGTCATGTGCTGTTTGGGGAGGTTTTTTTGGAAGGGACATCCTGCGTGACACTGCAGTGCCACTCCTAGATGGGCCCGGTGTTTGTGTCGGCCACTAGGGTCGCTTATCTTACTCACACAGTCAGCTACCTCATTGCGCCTCTTTTTTTCTTTGCGTCATGTGCTGTTTGGGGAGGGTTTTTTGGAAGGGACATCCTGCGTGACACTGCAGTGCCACTCCTAGATGGGCCCGGTGTTTGTGTCGGCCACTAGGGTCGCTTATCTTACTCACACACCTACCTCATTGCGCCTCTTTTTTTCTTTGCGTCATGTGCTGTTTGGGGAGGGTTTTTTGGAAGGGACATCCTGCGTGACACTGCAGTGCCACTCCTAGATGGGCCCGGTGTTTGTGTCGGCCACTAGGGTCGCTTATCTTACTCACACAGCGACTTTGGTGCAAATTTTAGGACTAAAAATAATATTGTGAGGTGTGAGGTATTCAGAATAGACTGAAAATGAGTGGAAATTATGGTTTTTGAGGTTAATAATACTTTGGGATCAAAATGACCCCCACATTCTATGATTTAAGCTGTTTTTTAGGGTTTTTTGAAAAAAACACCCGAATCCAAAACACACCCGAATCCGACAAAAAAAATTCGGTGAGGTTTTGCCACAACGCGGTCGAACCCAAAACACGGCCGCGGAACCGAACCCAAAACCAAAACACAAAACCCGAAAAATTTCCGGCGCTCATCTCTAATTTAAAGTAGGCAGTGTATTATTCCTGACAAAACATTTTACTTTTTTATTATTTGAAAATAATTGAAATTTATACCAAGTTACGTTTGCAATCTCACATTGACACACAGTCTCACATTTACAGAAACCATTGCAGACTGACATGATTGCATTGACAGAAACTGACGCACAGACACTCAAATCAGCATTTCTGTTAGGGCTGTAACTTATGATGGAGTCTGAGGACTCAGGACACAGGTTTCATCCTTGGAGTTAGGAGCTTCTCTGGCCATGAACGGGGTGCAGGGGAAGACATTTAACTGATCCCCTTCATTAGAAGAATGTAAGTGCACCGTCTTTACACTGCAGTTGTCATCATTTAAATGTTTATTCCAAAAATAAATGCTGGGTTTTTCCATTTTACAGTATACAGCATATTATTCACAAGAACTGAATCATTCAAGTAGTGACACATTGAAATGAAGGTGGAACGTTTTTCCCTTTCATGTGGGAGTGCTTTAGATGTGCAGATGCTGCCTGCATCTTGTCACTGTGGAAACAGTTCAGCACTGATGAACATTGCACTTTTCCAGGATTAGCTGTCATGTGACACTATGTCACAAACTTCAGTTGAAAAGGTTTAGTATGTAATTGGTTATCCATGTGTACATGTTAAAGTAAGCTGCTACTGTATATGTCTTCAGTCTACTGATCAGGAGACATAGCGGATATAATATTGTGAATTTATCTAGAAGCCATACTAATCATTATTCACAATATTTTTCAGAGATTATGCATACTGTATAAATGTAAAATAAGAAGGAACAGACCTATAGCGATGAACCTTGTTAACTATAGATTTTGTTTTTCTCTAGCATCCATACGGGATATTGGGGGAAACTAGTATGATGGGGTATAGACGGGGTCCAAAGGATCCAGTGCATTGTAAATTTCTTCAACTGGGCGTGCTGGCTCCTCCCCTCTATGCCCACTCCCACAGGCAGTTTAGAAAAAAGTACCCTCAGGAGAGGATGCACACTCTGCAGCTCCAGAGAGTTTTCTTCATTTTCTTTTAAACTTTTATTATTTTCGGTATGTTGTCTGGGAAACAGCATACCTGCACCGTGGGAGTTGGGGGAAGGGGGGCGGTCACCGGCCTTACGAGGTGCAGAGCCGCATCCCAGCTGCAGGACCACCATCCTGAGGGGTTGTTGTTCAGCGGGGCACTGCGCCTTGGCTGTCACAGCCGCAGCACGTCGCACACCCTTAATGTTGCCTGAAGGTGACATTGGTGGTGAGTACAAACCGGGGACCCCACTAGGGGGATCCCCCGGTTCAACGTGTGGCTGACCGCGGCGCGGTGTACGGGACCCTCCTGGGGGGAGGGGGGTCCCGCTAAGATCCCCCTAAGATCCCTCGTGTAGAACTGGCACAAAAGGGCTTGACTAGCACTTGTGTGATGTTTTAAGCTAAAAAGGAGATTTTTGCCAGTATAATATATGTATGTAACTCCGGCGCCATTGAAGGGGGCGGAGCTACCTCAGAGCAGGACCTGAGGTGTTTTGGCGCCTTCATCTGCTTACTGCACAGGGTGTAGCAAAGGGGGAGAGCCGCTTGTGTACACTATCCTGGTCCTATTTAGCACTAAAATTGTTAGTGTGTACAGTGTTTTTTAGGGAGCTGACAGCCTCACTGGGGCTGTGCAGCTTAGGGTGTGCTGGTGTCCTCTCTCTCTCTCTCTCTCTCTCTCTCTCTCTCTCTCTCTCTCTCTCTCTCTCTCTCTCTCTCTCTCTCTCTCTCTCTCTCTCTCTCTCTCTGTCACATACAGTAGGGCAGGCTTGCATTATAACTGTCTGTGTGTATGTGTATGTTATTGTACTTACTGTGAAATATGGGTAAACACAAGCTGTGCAGTGTATGTCACACTAGATTCTCTCCATTATATAATGACTCTGTTTCCTGTGAACAATGTAGTCAATCTTCACAAATCAGTGACGGGGCTGGGGGAGAGGGTCCAGAGCCCCACTGGTTAGGGTCTCTTAAGACTATGATGTCTGATATGTCTTCCCATCTCACTGCTAATGTGCACAAAACTTAGCTACTACCACAAGCTGTTGCAGATTTAGGGGGTCATTCTGAGTTGATCGCTCGCTAGCAGTTTTTAGCAGCCGTGCAAACGCATTGTCGCCGCCCACTGGGGAGTGTATTTTTGCTTTGCAGAAGTGCGAACGCTTGTGCAGCAGAGTGTCTGCAAAATCTTTTTTGTGCAAAACAAGACCAGCCCTGTAGTTACTCTTCGTATGCGTTGATTCTAACGATGGAGGGACGGCTTTTGATGTCACACACCCGCCCAGCCACGCCTGTGGTTTTTCTGCCATGCCTGCGTTTTTCTAAGCACTCCCTGAAAACTGTCAGTTGACACCCAGAAACGTCCACTTCATGTCAATCTTCCTGCGTTCAGCCATGCAACAGGAATGTTCATTAGACTCTGTGCAAACCCACGATGCTCATTGTACCTGTACGACGCGCCTGCGCATTGCGGTGCATGCACAGAAATGACTATTTGTAGCTTGATCGCTGCAAACAACGGCAGCTAGCGATCAATTCGGAATGACCCCCTTAGCTGCTAGGGCAGATGCACAGCCCCCTCTCTCATGCAGGTCCTCAGACGCGTGGTTGACCTGCTATACTATCTGATACAGATGATGATATACAGGATGATGAGGATGACCTTGATCCCGTTAGTGGGGATCCCGATGCTGCTCAGGGTATTGAATCCATCATTTTGGCTATAAGGGATGAGTTAAAGCTCCCTCTAGAGGACGCTGTGTCACAGCAGTCATTTTTCTTTGTATAAAATAAGCCTAATATCACTTTCCCTGATTCTACAGATGACATTCAAAGAGGCCTGGAATAATCCAGACAAAAAATTCCAAGTGTCCAAAAAGTTTTTGCACACTTTCTCATTTGCTCCTGATGGTAGAAAATTTGGGGAATAACCCCCTGGGGTGGATGTCTCAGTCTCTCGCCCGTCTGAAAAGGCGGTGCTGCCTGCCCTGGGCTGCTTTACCATGAAGGATCCTGGGGATAGGAAGATAGAAACTACCCTAAAATCTATATACACAGCAGCCGTTATATCACAAAGACCAGTCATTACGGGTTGCTGGATGACCCATGCTATTCATTCTTGGGCCACTCAAATTCAGGGTGGCCCTTAGTTACTATGTCAACCCTCCTGAAGCACACTGAGGACACTACCCGTGTCCTCTGTGATTCCCTAGAGGAAATGGGGAACATTAATGCTCGTACTTCTGCCATGGCGGTGTCAGCGCACAGGTCCTTGTGGTTGTGTCAGTGGATTGCGGCCACGGAATAAATAACATGTGTGGAATTCCTCCCCTTTTCGGGGGAATGGCTTTTTGGTGTTGAATTGGATACCTGGATTTAAAAAGTTACGGTTGGAAAATCCACGTTTTTTTCCTCTGGGTCCCCATCGGCGAGACGCTCCTATCCGGGGCCATCTGTCCAGTCCTTTCGGTCTCTCAGGTTTCGGTTGAAGGCCAGAGATGCCTCCAATGCAGCTAGAGGCACCAGAGGTAAGTCCAGAAAACCTGCAAGTACCAGTTCTCAGGAACAGTCCAACGATTCTGCTTCCACAAAGGACTCAGCATGACGGTGCCCACCCACCCCAAGGGGATCTCGAGGTGGGAGCTTGACTGCATTACTTCAGCTGCATCTGGGAGACTTCCTGCTAGGATAACTGGGTCAGAGAGCTTGTGTCTCAGGGCTACAAGCAGGAGTTCGACAGTACTTACCCCCCTTCCCCAACGATTTTTCAAATCAAGCTTACCAGCTTTGGAGGATATGCAAGTTATGTTGCAACGGGCTATCCAAAAGTTGGTCCAGTCCCATGGCATTGTTCCAGTACCACTACCGCAATGCGGCAAGGGGTTTTACTCAAACTTGTTTGTGGTGCCGAAGCCGGATGGTTCGGTCAAACCAATTCTGAATCTGAAATCCTTGAATCCTTATTTGAGGGTGTTCAATTTCAAAATGCAATCCCTGAGAGTAGGGATTGCGGGCCTGGAAGAAAAGGAATTTATGGTCTCCTTGGATATCAAGGACGCCTATCTCCATATTCCAATTTGGCCGCCTCATCATCCGTATCTGCGGTTTGCCCTGCTGGAAGATCACTTTCAATTCCAGGCACTGCCCTTCGGCCTGTCTCCAGCCCCGAGGGTATATTCACGAAGTTGATGGCAGAAATTATGTTCCAACTCCAGGTCCAGGGGGTCAAGGTGGATGATCTGGATGATCTTTTGCTAAAGGCAAGATCCAGTAAGCTTTTGTCGCTCCATATTGACCGTACCATCCATCTTCTGTCAGACCATGGGTGGATCCTCATCTTACAGAAGTCCCACCTGGAGCCAACTCAGAGGCTCCTGTTCCTGGGGGTGTTGCTGGATATTGTGGCCCAGAAGCAGTGGCGTAACTACTGCCCCCACAGCCCCCGCGTTGGCTTGGAGGTGCAGGGCTGCAGGGGGCTCCACCACTGATTTAGCGCAGATTGACATGCGGACGAGCTGTCCGCATGTCAATCTGCTGTCTCCCTCCTTCCCTTCGCTGATGATGCTGCTGTTGGTGCTTCTTGAGGGGAGGAGAGCGCGCAGCGTGCGCCTCTCCTGCCCCTCTGTGTCTACTTTCAATTCGGTGCCGTCCCGTGAGCCAATCAGAGCTCGCTGTCCGGCAGCCAAGGCTCCTGATTGGCTGCCGGACCGTGAGCTTTGATTGGCTCACGGATCTGCGCCTAATTGAAAGTAGACACCCGCACCGCCGGAGACTGAGCTGAGGGGCAGGAGGGGCGCATGCTGCGCTCTCCTCCCCTAACACTAAAACACAGGGCGGCAGCAGCGCTGTAAGGAGGGGGGGACACAGGACATATGTAACTGGCACTGGGGGCATATCTGAATCTGGCACTTGGGGGTATATCTGGCATTGGGGGGCATTTCTGTATCTGGCATTGGGGGGCATTTATCTATATGGCACTGGGGGCATCTCTGTATCTGGCATTGGGGGGCATTTATGTATCTGGCACTGGGGGCATATATGGCATTGGGGGGCATATCTGTATCTGGCACTGGGATCATATCTGTATCTGGCACTGGGGGCATATCTGGCACTGGGGGGGCATTTCTGTATCTGGCACTGGGGGCATAACTGGCACTGGGGGGACAGGTGTATCTGGCACTGGGGGCATTTCTGTATCTGGCACTGGGGGCATCTCTGTATCTGGCACTGGGGGCATATCTGGCACTGTGGAGCAATGTGTACCTGGCATTGTGGGGGAATATCTGGCACTGGGGGCATATGTGGCACTGGGAGCACAGCCCTAGCAACAAGCATTACCCCCTGGTTACAAGCACAACACCCAGCTCATGAAACCCCTGGCAACGCGTATGACACCCTGAGCATGACAACCCGTGGCACTGCATAGAACCAAGAGCATGAAATCCCTGGCAATGAGCTGGTAATTTAAAAGTAATTAGAAGCCTTACTGTAGGTCTTAATGTGTAATGGGCATTGCGGTGTGTGGCACAGTGTATCACGGACATTGCAGTGCGTGGTATAATGTGTCACAGGCATTACGGGGTGTGTGGTATACTATATCATGGACATTGTGGTATGTGGTATAATGTCTCGGGCATTGCAGTGTGTGGCATAATTTATAATGGGCATTGCGGTGTGTGTTGCATAATATGTCACAGGCATTACGGTGTGTGGTATAATGTGTCAGGGGCATTACGGTGTGTGGCATATTGTGTAATGGACATTATAGTGTGTGGCATTATGTCTAAGGGCCATTGCAGTGTGTGGCATAATGTGTAAGGGACATTACTATAAGGAAGAAAAATTACAAATAATGTTAGGGACATGAATCAGGATTATTATTTTTTTTCCCTGTGGTGGCCAAGACTTTACCTGCATTGTCACGCCCCTTTCAGTGAAGCCACACCCATTTTAGTGAGACCACGCCCCCTTTCCGACGCGCGCATCTTCACTTTTATGGTGCCGTTTATGGTGGGATGGGGGGGGGGGGGGGCGCCAGAGAATTTTCTGGATTGGGGGAGAAAAATTACTAGTTACTCCACTGCCCAGAAGGTGTTTCTACCAGAGGGCAAGGCGAAAAAACTTCAGGAGATCCGACCTACTACGAGTGTCCGTACATCATCATAAGATTGTTGGGAAAGATGTTGCCTCATATGAGGTGATCCAGTATGGGAGGTTCCATGCCAGAACGTTGCAGTTGGATCTCCTGAGCAAGTGGTCTGGAACGCATCTCCAGATGCACCAGATGATTCAGCTGTCACCTCCGGCCAGGATTTCCCTCTTGTGGTGGCTACAGCCCTCCAATCTTCTGGAAGTCCAGAATTTCAGGATTTAGGATTGGACCCTCCTCACAACGAATGCGATTTTGAGAGGATGGGGAGCTGTGACCCAAGGGCCGCAGTTCCAGGGCAGTTGGTTAGCCCACAAAAGCCTCCTTCCAATCAACATTCTGGAACTTTGGGCGATCTACAATGCTCTGCTTCAAGCCCCTCCTCTGCTCCAGGATCACACAATCCAGGTATAGTCGGACAACACCACGGCGGAGGTGTATATCAATCGAAAAGGAGGGACGAAAAGCAGAGCCTGCATGCGAGAGGTGTCAAAGATACTCCTCTGGGCTGAAAGAAATGCATGAGCCATGTCAGCGATCTTCATTCCGGGTGTGAACAACTGGGAGGCGGTCTTTCTGAGTCATCACGATCTCCACCCGGGGGAGTGGGGGCTCCACCATCTGGTGTTCCAGCAGATCATCGACCGGTGGGGTTGCACACAAATAGACATGATGGCTTCTCATCTCAACAACAAACTTCCCTGGTATTGGTCACGAACCAGGGTACCTCAGGCGAGATAGTGGACGCACTGGCGTCGCCTTGGCCGTACCGGCTGGTCTACCTGTTTCCTCCGATCCCATTGCTCCTAAGGGTGCTAAAACGAATCCGGAATCAAGGTGTCCAGGCAATTCTGATTGCTCCGGATTGGCCTCGGAGGGCGTGGTACGCGTATCTTCTGGACATGTCCGTCGAAGACCCTTGGCCTCTATCACTCAGAAGAGATCTTCTTCAACAAGGTCCATTCATCTACCCGGAGTTGCGGCGTCTTTGTTTGACGGCATGGAGGTTTAGTGGAACATCCTAGCTCACAAGGGCCTTTCCAAGAAGGTTATTGCTACCATGGTTCAGGCCAGGAAACCTGTGATGTCAAAACACGATCATCATATCTGGAGGAGATATGGCTATTGGTGCGAGGAACGCACGTATCTGCCTGCAAAGTTTCACTTGGGACGTTCCGTACGTTTCCTGCAGGCTGTGTGGATAAGGGCTTACGTCTGAGTTCCATTAAGGTCCAGATTTCAGCTCTCTCAATTTTCTTTCAGAAGAACTTGGCAGTGTTGCCAGAAGTTCAGTCCTTCTTGCAAGGGGTACTCCACATACAACCTCCTTTTGTGCCGCCTACAGCACCCTGGGATTTGGATGTAGCGTTGGACTTTCTACAGTCCTCCTGGTTTGAACCTCTAATAATGGTAGAAGACAAGTACCTCACGTGGAAGACGGTGATGTTACTGGCCCTGGTTTCTTCTTGACGTGACTTGAAATTGGGGGCCTTATCGTGTAAAAGTCCGTACTTGGTCTTTTACGAGGACAGAGCAGAGCTCCGGACTAGACAGCAGTTCCTGCTGAAAGTTGTCTACGTGTTTCACCTGAATCAACCTATTGTAATTCCGTCCAGTTCTGACGCTTCTGCTCCTCTGGAGGCATTGGGTGCTGTGCGTGCCTTGAGGATTTCTGTTACGGCTCGGGTCAGAAAAATGGATTCCTTGTTCGTGCTCTGTGATGCGCAGAAAAAGGGTTGCCCTGCTTCTAAGCAGTCCATTGCTCATTGGATTAGGCTTACTATCCAACAGACCTATGTGTCGGCAGCCTTACCTGTTCCTAAGTCTCTGAAGGCCCACTCTACAAGATCAGTGGGCTCTTCCTGGGCAGCTGCCCGTGGAGTCTCGGCCTTGCAACTATGCCGAGCTGCTACCTGGTCGAGGAAGAACACCTTTGTGAAGTTCTACAAGTTTGATACCCTGGGCAGGCGGTGCTGCAGCAGTCTCCGCACGTTCCCGTCCGTTCTGGAAGCTCTGGGATGACCCCATCGTACTAGTTTCCCCCAATGGGGGTCATTCCGACCCGATCGCTCGCTGCAGTTTCTCGCAGCGCAGCGATCGGGTCAGAACTGTGCATGTGCCGCATTGCGCCGGCGCATGGCAGCCATCGTTGCCTAGCGATCGCCTCTGAGGCAGAGGCAGGAGGGGGCTGGATGGCGGCGTTAAGATGCCGTGTAGGGGGAGCGGCCCGGCCAACGCAGGTGTGGCCGGACCGTTAAGGGGGTCCACAGCAGCTGCGTGACATCACATGCAGCCGCTGCGGGCCGGGGAGCGACAAGTAGCTCCCGGCCAGCACGCTAAAGCTGCGCTGGTCGGGAGCTACTCTTGAAGTGCAAAGGGCATTGCCGCTGTGCGATGCCTTTGCACTTCTGCGGGGGGAGCCGGCACTGACATGCGGGGTGGACTAGCCACATGCTGGGCGTCCCCCCGCATGTCAGTGTGAATGATCGTAGCTAGCTACAATCAACTCGGAATGACCCCCAATATCCTTTATGGATGCTAGAGAAAATAGGATTTTAATAGGTAAATTCTTTTCTCGTAGTCCATAAGGGATATTGGGCGCCCGCCTAAGTCCGTTGACTTATCTGCAGGTTCTTGTTCTATACTGTAGATACCTGTTCAGCTGTTTTTGTTGTTGCCAGTCGTTGCTGGTTGTTCTGTTAGTGGTGTGCCGGTATGTAAATCTCACCACCTTTTGTTATCATGTTCCTTCTCTCATATATGCCCTTTCTCCTTCGGGCACCTATAACTGCCTGTGGGAGGGGGCATAGAGGGGAGGAGCCAGCACACCCAGTTGAAGAAATTTAAAGTGTACTGGCTCCTTTGGACCCCGTCTATACCTCAGTGTACTAGTTTCCCCCAATATCCCTTATGGACTACGAGAAAAGGATTTACCGTATTAAAATCCTATTTTTAAATGGCTAGTAATTTAAAGAAGAGTATTGTGTATGTTAACCAGGGCCATAACTAGGTATGTGCGGACTGTGCCACCGCACATAGCGCTGCAGGGTAGGGGCGTTGTTGGCAGCTTTTGTCAATTATCTATTTTAATTACTTTCACTTGCAGCTTCCCCCCTTTTTGAAGCCCAGCAACTCCTGACTGGCCGTCTCCTTCCCCCACCAATACCTATACAACATTCATGACCTTAACTTGATAGCATTCATTATTCAGTCACACTGGGGCAGATGTATTAACCTGGAGAAGGCATAAGGAAGTAATAAACCAGTGATATGTGCAAGGTGATAGAGGCACCAGCCAATCAGCTCCAATATGTAAATTAACAGTTAAGATCTGATTGGTTGCTGCCTTTATCACCTTGCACATATTACTGGTTTATCACTTCCTTATGCCTTCTCCAGGTTAATACATCTGCCCCATTGTTCTTTATTACATTTCAAGATACTGACGTACCTGGGATTCGAACCCTTTGCCTGTGGATTTGCAGTCAGACACTATATTCATTGAGCTGTCTGCCCTTGCATAGAAAGTTAGAGATTTCTAAGCTATAGAATTCTAACTATTTGAAGCTTACCTTATTCTATGTGAAAAAATGATCAGCATTGCAGCTGAGCAGATCTACTGTATATAGTGTTTGGCTGCAAAGGATTGGATATGTGGCTGTACACTACACAGATCTGCTCAATTGCAATGCTCATTTTTTTTTTTTTTTTACAAAGTGAAAGTGCTTCATATAGTTAATAATCTCATAGTTCTTAATGCAGGATCAAATAGCTCAATGAGTAGGGCGTTTGACAGGAATGCAAAAGGTTATAGTTTTAAATACTGGGTATGGCAGTAAATTCAGTATATTAAAATGTGTTATTGAATAAAGTGTATTGTAGCTGAATAACAGCGAGCTCTCAAGTTAAGTGCATAAATGTGGTATAAAGAGGATTTGTGTCCAATCCATTTTCTCTGACGTCCTAGTGGATGCTGGGGACTCCGTAAGGACCATGGGGAATAGACGGCTCCGCAGGAGACTGGGCACATCTAAAGAAAGATTTAGGACTATCTGGTGTGCACTGGCTCCTCCCCCTATGACCCTCCTCCAAGCCTCAGTTAGATTTTTGTGCCCGGCTGAGCTGGATGCACACTAGGGGCTCTCCTGAGCTCCTAGGAAGAAAGTGTTTGTTAGGTTTTTTATTTTCAGTGAGACCTGCTGGCAACAGGCTCACTGCATCGAGGGACTAAGGGGAGAAGAAGCGAACCTACCTAAGTGGTGGTAGCTTGGGCTTCTTAGGCTACTGGACACCATTAGCTCCAGAGGGATCGAACACAGGACCCGACCTCGTCGTCCGTTCCCGGAGCCGCGCCGCCGTCCCCCTTACAGAGCCAGAAGCAAGAAGTTGGTCTGGAAAATCAGCGGCTGAAGACTTCTGTCTTCTCCAAGGTAGCGCACAGCACTGCAGCTGTGCGCCATTGCTCCTCATGCACACCTCACACTCCGGTCACTGATGGGTGCAGGGCGCTGGGGGGGGGCGCCCTGAGCAGCAATACTGACACCTTGGCTGGCAAACTGGCACCATATATAGCCCCAGAGGCTATATAGGTGCTTTTTAACCCCTGCCAGAATCCATAAAAATGCGGGAGAAAGTCCGCGAAAAAGGTGCGGAGCTATCTCCTTCAGCACACTGGCGCCATTTTTCCCTCACAGCTCCGTTGGAGGGAAGCTCCCTGGCTCTCCCCTGCAGTCAATACACTACAGAAAGGGTTAAAAAGAGAGGGGGGGCACAATTTAGGCGCAGTATACAATATATATAGGCAGCTATAAGGGAAAACACTCTTTATATGTGATATCCCTGTGATATATAGCGCCCTGGTGTGTGCTGGCATACTCTCCCTCTGTCTCCTCAAAGGGCTTTGTGGGGTCCTGTCCTCTGTCAGAGCATTCCCTGTGTGTATGCTGTGTGTCGGTACGGCTGTGTCGACATGTATGTGGAGGATAATGATGTGGAGGCGGATCGACACCGGTGTGGTTGGACTTATGGAAGGATTACGTGAAAGTGTCAACTCCTTACACAAAAGGTCGACGACACAGAACAGCCGGCTACTCAGCTTGTGCCTGTTCCAGCGTCTCAAATGTCATGGGGGGCTCTAAAAACACCCGCTACCTCAGATGGCAGAAACAGATGTCGACACGGTTACCGACTCCCGTGTCGACGACGATGAGACTAGTGTACCCTCCAAATAGGTTCACCCGTTACATGATTGAGGCAATGAAAAATGTATTACACATTTATGATAATACCCCAGGTACCACATAAAAGGGTATTATGTTTGGTGACATTCCTGCATCTGAAAAAATTAAATGAGGTGTGTGAGGAAGCGTGGTCTTCCCCCGGTAAGAAATTGATAATTTCTAAACAGTTATTAGCAGCGTACCCTTTCCCGCCAGAGGATAGGTCACGTTGGGAAACACCCTATAGGGTAGATACAGCGCTTACAAGCTTATCAGAAAAGGTGGCACTACCGTCTCCGGATACGGCCGCCCTGAAGGAACCTGCTGATAAAAAGCAGGGGGTTACCCTGAAAGATATAGTCACACACTCGGGCATTATATTGCGACCAGCCATTGCTTCGGCATGGATGTGCAGTGCTCCCGCTGCGTGGTCAGATTCCCTGTCGGAAAATAACTATGGATAGGGACAATATTTTGCTGACAATAGAGCATATAAAAGACGTGGTCTTATACATGCGTGATGCACAGAGGGATATTTGCCGGCTGGCATCAAAAATAAGCGCTAGGTCCATTGCCGCCAGACGGGGGTTATGGACTCGGCAATGGTCAGGCGATGCCGACTCGAATCGGCACATGGAAGTTTTGCCCTATAAGGGGGTAAAACTGTTTGGGGATGGTCTTTCAGATTTCGTTTCCACAGCTACTGCTGGGAAATCGACCTTTTTGCCACAGGCTACCCCACAACAAAGGAAAGCACCGTATCATCAAGTACAGTCCTTTCGGCCCCAGAAAAGCAAGAGGCTAGAGGCTCATCCTTTCTGCCGAGAGGCAAAGGTAGAGGAAAAAGCTGCAGCGCACAGCTAGTTCCCAAGAGCAGAAGTCCTCCCTGCGTCCGGTAAGTCCACAGCATGACGCTGGGGCTGCTCAGGCGGACCCGGGTACGGTGGGGGCCCGTCTCAGAAATTTCAGCGCCCAGTGGGCTCTCTCACATGGATCCCTGGGTCCTTCAAGTAGTATCTCAGGGGTACAGGCTGGAGTTCGAGACGTTCTTCCCCCCGCCGTTTCCTAAAATCTGCCTTACCGGCACCTCCCTCTGCCAGGGAGGCGGTGTTGGTGGCTATTCAACACTATAATCACAACACGTGATTGTCAAGGTGCCCCTCCTTCAGCAAGGAAGGGGTTACTATTCCACAATGGTTGTGGTACCGAAACAGAACGGTTCGGTGAGACCCATCTTAAAATTAAAATACTTGAACTTTTATATCAGAAGATTAAAGTTCGAGATGGAATCGCTCAGGGCGGTTATTACGAGCCTGGACGAGGGGGATTACAGGTTCTCCCTGGACATCAAGGATGCGTACCTGCATGTCCTCATTTACCCTCCTCACCAGGAGTACCTCAGATGTGTGGTACAGGACTGTCACTATCAGTTCCAGACGCTGCCGTTGGAGTTGTCCACGGCACCGAAGGTCTTTACCAAGGTAACGGCCGAAATGATGATACTCCTTCGCAAGAAGGAAGTTTTTATTATCCCGTACTTGGACGATCTCCTGATAAAGGCGAGGTCCAAAGAACAGTTGGTAGTAGGGGTAGCACTCTCTCGGGAAGTGCTACAACAGCACGACTGGATTCTCAATATTCCAAAGTCACAGCTGGTCCCGACGACACGTCTTCTGTTCCTGGGAATGATTCTGGACACAGACCAGAAAAGAGTGTTTCTTCCAGTGGAAGCACACGATTCCTGGAAAAAAATGGTAGCTTCGTACAAAGCATAATTCCATTCGGAAGGTTCCACGCAAGGACGTTCCAGTGGGACCTGTGGGACAAATGGCCCGGGTCCCATCTACAGATACAACAGCGGATAACCCTGTCGGCAAGAAACAGGGTGTCGCTGCTGTGGTGGCTGCAGAGGGCTCATCTACTAGAGGGCCGCAGATTCGGAATACAGGACTGGGTCCTGGTGACCACGGAGGCCAGCCTTCAGGGCTGGGGTGCAGTCACACAGGGAAGAAATTTCCAAGGAGATTTCGCTTCACATAATTATTCTGGAGCTAAGGGCCATTTACAATGCCCTAAGCCAAGCAAGGCCCCTGCTTCAAAACCAGCCGGTACTGATCCATTCAGACAAAATCACGGCGGTCGCCCATGTAAACAGACAGGGCGGCACAAGAAGCAGGATGGCGATGGCAGAAGCCACAAGGATTCTCCGATGGGCGACCTACACCCGGGAGAATGGGGACTTCTTCCAGAAGTTTTCCAAATGCGGGTAAACCGTTGGGAATGACCACGGGTGGACATGATGGCGTCCCGCCTCAACATAAAGTTGAAAAGATATTGCGCCAGGTCAAGGGACCCTCAGGCGATCGCTGTGGACGCTCTAGTGACACCGTGGGTGTACCAGTCGGTTTATGTGTTTCCTCCTCTACCTCTCATACCCAGGGTGCTGAGAATAATAAGAATGCGAGGAGTGAAAACCATACTCATGGTTCCGGATTGGCCAAGAAGAGCTTGGTACCCGGAACTTCAAGAGATGCTGGCAGAGGACCCTTGGCCTCTGCCGCTCAGACAAGACCTGCTGCAGCAGGGACCCTGTCTGTTCCAAGACTTACCGCGGCTGCGTTTGACGGCATGGCGGTTGAACACCTTATCCTAAAGGAAAAGGGTATTCCGGAGGAAGTCATCCCTACCCTGATCAAAGCCAGGAAGGATGTCACCGCAAGACATTATTACCACATTTGGCGGAAATATGTTGCTTGGGGTGAGGCCATGAAGGCCCCGAAGGAGGAATTTCAACTGGGTCGATTCCTACACTTCCTGCAAGCAGGGGTGACGTTGGGCCTCAAATTGGGGTCCATCAAGGTCCAGATTTCGGCTCTGTCGATTTTCTTCCAGAAAGAACTGGCTTCACTGCCTGAAGTTCAGACTTTTGTCAAAGGAGTTCTGCATATTCAGCCTCCTTTTGTACCCCCAGTGGCACCTTGGGATCTCAATGTGGTTTTGGCATTCCTGAAATCACATTGGTTCGAACCACTTAAGACTGTGGAATTAAAATATCTCACGTGGAAAGTGGTCATACTGTTGGCCCTGGCTTCGGCCAGGCGGGTTTCAGATTTGGCGGCTTTGTCTTGAAAAAGCCCTTATCTGATTTTCCAGATGGATAGGGCAGAATTGAGGACTCGTCCTCAGTTTCTCCCGAAGGTGGTCTCAGCTTTTCACTTGAACCAACCTATTGTGGTGCCTGCGGCTACTAGGGACTTGGAGGATTCCAAGTTGCTGGACGTAGTCAGGGCCCTGAAAATTTATGTTTCCAGGACGGCTGGAGTCAGAAAAACTGACTCGCTGTTTATCCTTTATGCACCCAACAAGCTGGGTGCTCCTGCTTCTAAGCAGTCTATTGCGCGCTGGATTTGTAGCACTATTCAGCTGGCGCATTCTGCGGTAGGATTACCGCAGCCTAATTCAATAAAAGCCCATTCCACAAGGAAGGTGGGCTCATCTTGGGCGGCTGCCCGAGGGGTCTCGGCTTTACAACTTTGCCGAGCAGCTACTTGGTCAGGGGCAAACACGTTTGCTAAATTCTACAAATTTGATTCCCTGGCTGAGGAGGACCTGGAGTTCTCTCATTCGGTGCTGCAGAGTCATCCGCACTCTCCCGCCCGTTTGGGAGCTTTGGTATAATCCCCATGGTCCTTACGGAGTGTCCAGCATCCACTAGGACGTCAGAGAAAATAAGATTTTACTCACCGGTAAATCTATTTCTCGTAGTCCGTAGTGGATGCTGGGCGCCCATCCCAAGTGCGGATTGTCTGCATTACTTGTACATAGTTATTGTTACAAAAATCGGGTTTTGTTGTGAGCCATCTCTTCAGAGGCTCCAATTGTTATCATACTGTTAACTGGGGTTCCTATCACGTGTTATATGGTGTGATTGGTGTGGCTGGTATGAGTCTTACCCGGGATTCAAAATCCTTCCTTATTGTGTCAGCTCTTCCGGGCACAGTTCCTAACTGAGGCTTGGAGGAGGGTCATAGTGGGAGGAGCCAGTGCACACCAGATAGTCCTAAATCTTTCTTTAGATGTGCCCAGTCTCCTGCGGAGCCGTCTATTCCCCATGGTCCTTACGGAGTCCCCAGCATCCACTACGGACTACGAGAAATAGATTTACCGGTGAGTAAAATCTTATTTTCTTGCAGTGTTTTATAAATGTTTGCGGATAATTATAATCATATAATTATATAAAGAGGGTATCTTTTTTAGCATGGGATTTCTTTGGGATCGACTGTGTCTTGCCCCTTCTCCACAAGGCATGCGCCTTATGGGCCTAACTCAGATCTGATATTTTTCTCAGACATGCGGGGGGATGCTGCCGCAGCGATGCAGTCTGAATTACCCCCTATGTCTCTTTTGGAAAAATTGGGTGGGGGGGAGGGGGGGGGGGCAATTCTCTTCCTGGCATGGGGCACCAAAGTGTCTAATATGGCTCTGTTGTTAACCTAAGTCACATGCTATAAAAAGTTTGCACCGTGTAAAATAATAAAAAGTGATTTTGGATTAATCCATTTTAGCATATAATATTTGTCAATATGGTAACAATGGCCCACAAAATTAGGCCAATAAAACCACAGTACAAATAGTTATTTTATATGTTATTGCAGCTAGATTAATCAGATGAACAAAGAGAGATGAGTTCCTGGGCTCAAGAAAAATAAGTCATACATTTACAAAGATAAACCCATAATGGTTAAAACGATTAAAGGTTGTTATTTATGTTTTACAGCAATTAGGCGACTGTCACTCAAGAAAATCTTACATTCCATCTGTATGCAGGTGCAGAATGGGGGAGGGAGGCATATGCCGGCTTAGCCTTGTACAATAACCCCATTTTCAATCAAATGTGGCTCATACAAGATATACCAACAACACAGACACATGTGCTCCTGTCAGGGGACATATCCTGCAAGGGCACAACCCCTAGTACACACAATATGCACTGATGTTCATGAGGGTGTTTTCATCTCTCCCATTGATACTTTACAAATCATTAGCATGGTTGCTGCAGTATACAGTAGTTGCATCATGTAATTGATATTTACATTTGGTACACAGCAGGAAAGAAGATTCCCATTTGATCTATTTAAAGGGGAAGGCAACGTATGTTTGTATTTAGTTGAACTTTAGTACTTTTGTATTTGCATCGATTTCATTTTTTATAGTAAATTTGATATTTATATTAATTAATACTGAGATCCAGGCACATGTACTGTATATGATACAGTACATATAAATGAATGTACTATACTACAGATATAGCTGCGCTCAGTGTGGCTGTGACTAGCCACAGGTGTGACGAGTTTTTCTCTGTGCACACTGGTGCATAGATATAGTCACACCTGCGGCCCATTGAGCAGGTAAGACGAAGGCAGCTCCATCAGTAAGTACAGACAGCGTATTGTTGTTTGTATGTCCTAATGGTAAAGACCTACAGTAGGAGGTCTACAATGGGCACTAGCAGAATTGTGCAATGGAGTTTAGGCCACACTTATTTTTAACTAGGCTTGCAAGTTTATTAAGGATCAGCAGTATCAGTAGTAAATTACACGGTGTTGGAAGTATACAGCAGTGATGATATCAGCAGCAACAGGTAGTCTCACGTCTGAGAAGCTAGGTGCTGAACACTGGTGGCCATTTTGGTAAAGGTGCCCAGCTGGAGTCACTGTAAGGAGAAAGGAAACTTCGCAGGAGTGCACTCCTCTTCCAACACCCCGACCCACCCCCATGCTCCAGGGCAGGGCTGGTGCTAGGGTTTTCGGTGTCCCCCTGCAGATTATACATTTGTGCTCTTCTACAAATATCTCCTCTTAACAAGTTTCTTTACATGGTTTCATATATTGAAATGTAACATATTAGGGCCTGATTTCAGGAGCAAAATTGTTCTCTAATGGGCAAAACCATGTGCACTGCAAGGGGGCAGATATAACATGTGCAGAGAGAGTTAGATTTGGGTGGGGTGTGTTCAAACTGAAATCTAAACTTGCAGTGTAAAAATAAAGCAGCCAGTATTTACCCTGCACAGAAACAAAATAACCCACCCAAATCTAACTCTCTCTGCAAATGTTATATCTGCCCCCCCCTGCAGTGCACATAGTTTTGTCCATTCGAGAACAATCTTGCTGCTGCGATCAGGTCTGAATCAGGCCCAAAGTACAGAAGTAGTCATGCTCATATTTCTGTGATGCGGCATGCTGCATGGCGTGCCGGGCTGAGACTATTCGCAGCCAGCAATTGGTTCATTAATTCCTTAAGGGAAGGGGAGAGGAAAGGCAATCACATCTCAGTAGTGCGAGCGCCTTGGCCTGATTGACAGACAGAGGCATTCATGGGCCAGTCAGGGGCGGTGATGCGCCTTTGTGGAGGCTTTAAGCCAAAAACAGGGTCGCTCTGGGATGTTTTTTTGGTGGGCATGCGAAGTCACACGCAGTCGCTGCGACGGTAAACATGGCCGACCTGCGCCTGCCTTCACAGTCAGGCTGCGCAGGCATGGTCAACGACCCTAGATTGTGCAATTAGATTGCAAATGCAGCGCTGGGTGGCATTTACCATGCTGGGCGGCATTTACCATGCTGGGCAGCACCCAGCATTCGATTGACGGCAGTAGCGGATTCTGCTTTTTAGCAGAATCTGCTACTGATGCTGAATAAGGTCTATATGGCCTTATTCAGGTTTGTTAGCAAACCAAAAAAGCACGCTGATGGGCAAAACCATGTTGCATTGCAGGTGGTGCAGATGTAACATGTGCAGAGAGATTTGGGTGGAGTATCTTCAAACTGAAATCTAAATTGCAGTGTAAAAAATGCAGCCAGTGTTTACCCTGCACAGAAATAATATAGCCCCTACAAATCTAAATATTTCTGCACATGTTACATCTGCCCCACCTGCAGTGCAACTTGGTTTTGTCCATTAATGTGCTTTTCTGGTTTGCTAATAAACCTGAATAACCTTAATCCAGGTGCCCCATTAAGAAAGGGACACAACGTCTATTCAGAGGAGACAGAGGGACTGAAGGGATGCCATCATCTCACAGAGAGATGGGCATGCCCCCATAGTGATGGAAAACGGGGGCATGGCTCGCAATCGTGGCACTCCCACAAAGCCATGCCCCCTTTTTCCCTCTTCGTCGCACCTGGGAGTCCCGCTTCCCTATCTCCCGATGTTGGGAGATATGGTGATAAATCCCACCACTTACCGCATATATAGCTGTGTAAATAATGTCGGCATGCATGGAGATTTGTGATTAAAATCACAAAGGATAGCTCTTCTGTTAAGAGCTGTTCTTTGCGATATAAGACCTTCCGGGTCTATGACCCTGGAGTCTGCACGGCTATCGGCCAGCACATGTGCGAGCCGCAGGGAACACTGGACGGGATCCTATTGTAAATGCTGTCAAAACTCATTTTTGGAGTTTTGACTGCATTGACCGTTCGTACATCCCACCCATAGTGAAGAATTGGTCATAATGCATGTAGTACTGTATTTTGGGTGGTGAGGGTGTAATGGGTGCATTGAATACATCTTGAAAGTAACTGGTTCTTGGTCAGCTTGTCACGTGAGATACTCTATTCCTGTACCACACCCTGGTAGGGATGTAAGGACAATACCCAGAACAGACAAAGACGTATGATTTCGGTGTTATGTAAAAGAATTGTTGCTTTTTTCTTCGACCAAGATGTCTGTTAAATCACTTCAGCTTAATTATTCATAGATAAAGATACTGTAAACATATGTAATAAACCTTGAAATAATATGCATTGACACTCTTCACAGGACTTTAGGTCAGTAGAGATAAACACTCCTAAAAGACAGTTAACACATATGTCCTAAAGTATTCAAATAAATACAATATCAGTCTCCAATACACAATAGGAAACGACGCTCACAGCACACAATTACTCTGACAGGAAAGTCGCTAGGTAACACCGATTTCCAATATATAAAATAGTAAATATATATAATAGTAAATAAAGAACTTACAAGGTAATGCAGTTATTGCTCAGTTCTTTATAAACAGATGTTGCGGTTGGTCAGTGCATGATGAGGCCTTTATATGTGATTCTCACCTAAATGATCTGCTGCCAGAGTCAGACTCTTACTTCCAAAAGGCAGGCATAGCCAGTGGCGCAGAGAGAGGGGAAAGAGGGTACAAATTACCTGGGGCCCAGGCCAATGCCTCCTTTAATTTGGCCATGCCCCCTGAAAAGTACCTGGGCCCAGCCAGGCTCTCTACTGCCCTGGCTGGGAGGCATGCTATGTTCCTGTGAGTGGGTGCTTCTCATGTGCTAGACACGCCCCCAAAGAGGTGTGGACATGCCTCCTGCATGCTGTGGTCACACCCCCTCCAGGGGGGGGGGGGGGGGGGGGGAGCAGAAAGTTGTTGTACCGGGGCCCAGGATTTATCTTGGCAGCCCTGGGCATAGCAGTGATGGGTGGAAGTCCTAATCTCTCTGCTTCCCACTGACACCCCAGTGGCCTGGCTGAACCTCTCCCACTCTTAAAAGGTTTTCTGTACAGACTCCTGTATTAATCTCGAAGTAACTTTACTCAGCCTTGATGTCTCCACTTCACAAGAAGGCACCACAGCAGTTCTTCTCCCCAAACCTTCCTCAGACCAACTGCTGCTCACCGACTCCCTCTCCTCTTCTTTCAGCTATCCCCAACCTTCCAGCTCGCCTCTCATGGGACCCCTCTGCTTGTGCATGTGTAGGGAAGCACAATACTGTGCAGCAGTCGTAATACCTCAAATATCCACGGTATTACAATGCAAACAAATAGAATTGTGGCCTATGGTATCTGCTAACACAATTACCATGGAACAAAAGTGTAGCAGTATGATTTTGTAGGGTCGCCACATAAAGCTGGAGGAGTGCAATATTGTACAGCTCCAGTGTACACTTACTCAGGTTCAGTGTCGGACTTGGGCATGAGGGGCCCACTGGGAAAATGCTGTGGTAGGGGGCAATACTTTGAAGCAAGGCTAACCATTAAGGAGTGCATGGTCTGGGTCCATTGTTAGATAAATATATATTGTAAATACTGCACGTGTATGCATGATAAATACACCATAGAACATTGCAGTATAATGTAACATACAGTATGCATAATGTATACTTCAAGTACACAATCTGGAACCTCATCTCTAGAGGAAGGGGTTTCCCCTATGCCCATATGGGCCAGTCCAACCTTGGTCAGGTTTATTCGAGTGAAGAGGCTACTGAGAAGTTTCTACAAAAATTATTTCGACATTACTGGTTGACTTGTGAAATTTAATTCCTCAAGTACACCCACTTCCCCAGACAGAAAGTGAGACGATGGCATCTAGAAACTGGGGAACACAGGATATTTCATATTCCGTGCCAACTGCAAGCTCCTAGTTTGATTTACAGTAGTTAGAGTAATAGTCAGTATGGATGGTGTAATGGTTATCATTACTGCCTCACAGCACTGAGGTCATGGGTTCGATTCCGACATGGCCCTAACTGTGTGGAGTTTGTATATTCTCCCATACTTGAGCAGGTTTCCTCCGGGTACTCCCATTTCCTTCCACAATCCAAAAATATACTGGAAGGTTAATTGGCTCCCGACAAAATTAACCCTAGAGTGTGTGCATGTACATGTGGTAGGGAATTTAGATTGTAAGCTCCACTGGGGCAGGGACTGATGTGAAAGCAGAAATATTCTCTGTAAAGCGCTGAGGAATATGTGTGCGCCAGATGATAACTGGTAATAAATAATAAAATAATTCTACCATTTATTTCATGTTTTCTCAAGATGTCTAATTCCAAGATTAGTGGATTTTGCTGGAATGTTTTTGAAATCTCTTCAGTGGACTTTAAAGTTAAGTTTCTTGGTACTTTAGTTAAATGTGACATACATTGTTGCATTTGTTTGGATGGAACTTGAATTTCCTGCATGGCTTCAGATGCCTTACCTACAGTACTGTATATGCTATCTCTGTAATTGAAGTTGTATACTTTTTGTGTCTTCTTTTTTTGTATATCAATATTTAATGGTTGTAAAGTCACAGCCGCACTTGTGCTTATTGTATAACTCGTGTCATTATGCTGTACTTTTGGAAATATAATGTAAAATGAAAAATACTTACAAAAAAAAGGGTATGTTTCACTATAAAGACTCAGAGCTCCAAAGAAATAGCAGAATAAAATGTGTAAGATATTCATCTGGAACTTTATGTGGAGCGCTTTTCCAGTTCTCATCTGAAGAGCACTTCACTGTAGGTCTCTGGTTTATTACTTTCTGTGAGTGCTATAAAGCAATAGGTGGCTGTGTTCATACATTACATTTGACTGATACAATGTCTCCAACTCTAACATAGACATTCTTATCAACAGGTAATGGCTTACTGTTATGCTTTTAAAATGAAAGTCAGAAACTAAAATGTATGTGTATATACAGGAATACCAAATCAATGAACCTCGTAGGGAAAGTAATTTTTATTTGTGCTGTTCTCTGTATGTACAGTAAAGAATCAACATCTTTGAGTTTTCCAGGAAATCTCAGCACTTGATCTTCATCTTACATAAATGGAAGGACATATAATGACTTCACAAGTCCAATTTCTCTGACGTCCTAAGTGGATGCTGGGACTCCGTAAGGACCATGGGGAATAGCGGCTCCGCAGGAGACTGGGCACAACTAAAGAAAGCTTTAGGACTACCTGGTGTGCACTGGCTCCTCCCACTATGACCCTCCTCCAGACCTCAGTTAGAATCTTGTCCCCGGCTGAGCTGGATGCACACTAGGGGCTCTCCTGAGCTCCTAGAAAGAAAGTATATTTTAGTTTATTTTACAGTGAGATCTGCTGGCAACAGACTCACTGCAGCGAGGGACTAAGGGGAGAAGAAGCGAACCTACCTAACTGGTGGTAGCTTGGGCTTCTTAGGCTACTGGACACCATTAGCTCCAGAGGGATCGACCACAGGACCCGACCTCGATGTTCGGTCCCGGAGCCGCGCCGCCGGCCCCCTTACAGAGCCAGAAGCAAGAAGTGTTCCGGAAAATCGGCGGCAGAAGACTTCTGTCTTCAACAAGGTAGCGCACAGCACTGCAGCTGTGCGCCATTGCTCCTCATGCACACCTCACACTCCGGTCACTGATGGGTGCAGGGCGCTGGGGGGGGGGGCGCCCTGAGGGCAATATAATACACCTTGGCTGGCAAATCATCACAATATATAGTCCCAGGGCTATATATGTGATAAATTACCCCTGCCAGAATCCATGAAAAAAGCGGGAGAAAAGTCCGCCGAAAAAGGGGCGGGGCTATCTCCCTCAGCACACTGGCGCCATTTTTTCTTCACAGTGCAGCTGGAAGACAGCTTCCCAGGCTCTCCCCTGTAGTTTTCAGGCTCAAAGGGTTAAAAAGAGAGGGGGGCACTAAATTTAGGCGCAATATGTGTATACAAGCAGCTATTGGGGGAAAAATCACTCAGTTATAGTGTTAATCCCCACATTATATAGCGCTCTGGTGTGTGCTGGCATACTCTCTCTCTCTGTCTCCCCAAAGGACTTTGTGGGGTCCTGTCCTCGGTCAGAGCATTCCCTGTGTGTGCGCGGTGTGTCGGTACGGCTGTGTCGACATGTTGGATGAGGAAGGTTACGTGGAGGCGGAGCAGAGGCCGATAAATGGGATGTCGCCCCCTGTGGGGCCGACACCAGAGTGGATGGATAGGTGGAAGGTATTAACAGACAATGTCAACTCCTTACATAAAAGGCTGGATGACGTGACAGCTGTGGGACAGCCGGCTTCTCAGCCCGCGCCTGCCCAGGCGTCTCAAAGGCCATCAGGGGCTCAAAAAACGCCTGTTACCTCAGATGGCAGACACAGATGTCGGCACGGAGTCTGACTCCAGTGTCGACGAGGTTGAGACATATACACTATCCACTAGGAACATCCCTTGCATGATCTCGGCAATGAAAAATGTGTTACACATTTCTGACATGAACCCAAGTACCACATAAAAGGGGTTTTATGTTTGGGGAGAAAAAGCAGCCAGTGTTTTGTTCCCCCATCAGATGAGTGAATGAAGTGTGTAAAGAGCGTGGGTTCCCCCCATAAGAAACTGGTAATTTCTAAAAAGTTACTGCTGGCGTACCCTTTCCCGCCAGAGGATAGGTCACGTTGGGAGATATCCCCTAGGGTGGATAAGGCGCTCACACGTTTGTCAAAAAAGGTGGCACTGCCGTCTGGGGATACGGCCACTTTGAAGGAGCCTGCTGATAAAAAGCAGGAGGCTATCCTGAAGTCTGTATATACACACTCAGGTACTATACTGAGACCTGCATTTGCCTCAGTATAAATAGTGCTGCTGCAGCGTGGTCTGATACCCTGTCAGATAATATTAATACCCTAGACAGGGATAATATTTTGCTAACATAGAGCATATTAAAGACGTCGTCTTATATATGAAGGATGCACAGAGGGATATTTGCCGGCTGGCATCCAGAATTAATGCAATGTCCATTCTGCCAGGAGGGTATTAGAGACCTGGCAGTGGACAGGTGATGCTGCCTTTAAAAGGCACATGGAGATTCTGCCTTATAAGGGTGAGGAATTGTTTGGGGATGGTCTCTGGGACCTCGTATCCACAGCAACAGCTGGGAAGAAAATTTTTTACCTCCGGTTTCCTCACAGACTAAGAAAGCACCGTATTTTCAGGTACAGTCCTTTCGGCTTCAGAAAAGCAAGCGGGTCAAAGGCGCTTCCTTTCTGCACAGAGACAAGGGAAGAAGGAAAAAGCTGCACCAGACAGCCAGTTCCCAGGATCAAAAATCTTCCCCCGCTTCCTCTGAGTCCACCGCATGATGCTGGGGCTCCATAGGTGGAGACACGTGCGGTGGGGGCGCGTCTCGGGAACTTCAGGGACCAGTGGGCTTGCCCACAGGTGGATCCCTAGGTTCTGCAAGTGGTATCACAGGGATACAGGCTGGAGTTCGAGGCGACTCCCCCTCGCCGTTACCTCACATCAGCCTTGCCTGCTGCCCTCGGAGAAAGGGAGGTAGTACTGGTGGCAATTCACAAGCTGTACTTCAAGCAGGTGAAATCAAGGTACCCCTCCTTCAACAAGGACGGGGTTACTATTCCAGAATGTTGTGGTACCGAAACCAGACGGTTCGGTGAGACCCATTCTAAAATTGAAATCCTTGAACACTTTTATATACGAAGGTTCAAGTTCAAAATGGAATCGCTCAGGGCGATTATTGCAAGCCTGGAGAATTTCATGGTATCACTGGACATAATGGATGCTTACCTACATGTTCCTATTTACCCTCTTCACCAGGAGTACCTCAAAATTGTGGTACAAGATTGTCATTACCAATTCCAGACGTTGCCGTTGGTCTGTCCCCGGCACCGAGGGTATTTACCAAGGTAATGGCCGAAATAGTTATCCCGTACTTGGACGATCTCCTTATAAAGGCGAGGTCCAGGGAGCAGTTGTTCGTCGGAGTAGCACAATCTCGGGAAGTGCTACAACAGCACGGCTGGATTCTAAATATTCCCAAGTCGCAGCTGGTTCCTACGACGCGTCTACTGTTCCTGGGTATGGTTCTGTACACAGAACAGGATAAAAAGGGTTTCTCCCGGAGGAGAAGTCCAAGGAGTTGTCGTCTCTAGACAAAGACCTCCTAATACAAATACAGGTGTCGGTGCATCAATGCACGCGAGCCCTGGGAAAGATGGTAGCTTCTTACGAAGAAATTCCATTCGCCAGGTCCCATGCAAGGATCTTCCAGTGGGATCTGTTGGACAAGTGGTCCAGGTCGCATCTTCAGATGCATCGGCGGATAACCCTGTCTCCAAGGGCCAGGGTGTCGCTGTTGTGGTGGCTGCAGAGTGCTCATCTTCTAGGGGGCCGCAGATTCGGCATACAGGACTGGGTCCTGGTGACCACGGATGCCAGCCTTTGAGGCTGGGGGGCAGTCACACAGGGAAGAAACTTCCAAGGACTATGGAAAAGTCAGGAGACTTCCCTACACATACATATTCTGGAACTAAGGGCCATTTACAATGCCCTAAGTCAGGCTAGACCCCTGCTTCAACACGGCCGGTGCTGATCCAGTCAGACAAGACATGGCGGCACAAGAAGCAGGATGGCGATGGCAGAAGCCACAAGGATTCTCCGATGGGCGGAAAATCATGTGTTAGCACTGTCAGCAGTGTTCATTCCCGGAGTGGACAACTGGGAAGCAGACTTTCTCAGCAGGCACGGCCTCCACCCGGGAGAGTGGGGACTTCATCCAGAAGTCTTCCAAATGATTGTACACCGTTGGGAAAGGCCACAGGTGGACATGATGGCGTCCCGCCTCAACAAAAAGCTACAAAGATATTGCGCCAGGTCAAGGGACCCTCAGGCGATAGCTGTGGACGCTCTGGTAACACCGTGGGTGTACCAGTCGGTGTATGTGTTCCCTTCTCTGCCTCTCTTACCCAGGGTAATGAGAATAATAAGAAGGAGAGGAGTAAGAACTATACTCATTGTTCCAGATTGGCCAAGAAGAGCTTGGTACCCAGAACTCCAAGAAATTATCTCAGAGGACCCATGGCCTCTGCCGCTCAGACAGGACCTGCTGCAGCAGGGGGCCTGTCTGTTCCAAGACGTACCGCGGCTGCGTTTGACGGCATGGCGGTTATACGCCGGATCCTGAAGGAAAAGGGCATTCCGGAGGAAGTTATCCCTACGCTAATTAAAGCTAGGAAAGAATTGAACGCAAACCATTATCACCGCATATGGCGGAAATATGTTGCGTGCTGTGAGGCCAGGAAGGCCCCAAAGGAGGAATTTCAGCTAGGTCGATTTCTGCACTTCCTACAGTCAGGGGTGACTATGGGCCTAAAATTGGGTTCCATTAAGGTCCAGATTTCGGCTCTATCAATTTTCTTCCAAAATAGAGCTGGCTTCACTGCCTGAAGTTCAGACTTTTGTTAAGGGAGTGCTGCATAGTCAGCCCACGTTTGTGCCTCCAGTGGCACCGTGGGATCTCAACGTGGTGTTGGATTTCCTGAAGTCGCATTGGGTTGAGCCACTTAAATCCGTGGAGCTAAAATACCTCACGTGGAAAGTGGTCATGCTGTTGGCCTTGGCGTCGGCCAGGCGTGTGTCCGAATTGGCGGCTTTGTCATGCAAAAGCCCTTATCTGATTTTTTATATGGATAAGGCAGAATTGAGGACTCGTTCCCAATTCCTTCCTAAGGTGGTATCAGTTTTTCATGTGAACCAACCTATTGTGGTGCCTGTGGCTACTTGGGACTTGGAGGATTCCAAGTTACTGGACGTAGTCAGGGCCCTGAAAAGTATATGTTTCCAGGACGGCTGGAGTCAGGAAAACTGACTCGCTATTTATCCTGTATGCACCCAACAAGCTGGGTGCTCCTGCTTCTAAGCAGACTATTGCTCGCTGGATCTGTAGCATGATTCAACTTGCACGTTCTGCGGCTGGACTGCCGCACCCTAAATCTGTAAAAGCTCATTCCACGAGGAAAGTGGGCTCTTCTTGGGCGGCTGCCCGAGGGGTCTCGGCTTTACAAAATTGCCGAGCTGTTACTTGGTCGGGTTCAAACATTTTTGCAAGAGTCTACAAGTTTGATACCCTGGCTGAGGAGGACCTAGAGTTTGCTCATTCGGTGCTGCAGAGTCATCCGCACTCTCCCACCCGTTTGGGAGCTTTGGTATAATCCCCATGGTCCTTACGGAGTCCCAGCATCCACTTAGGACGTCAGAGAAAATAAGATTTTACTCACCGGTAAATCTATTTCTCGTAGTCCGTAGTGGATGCTGGGCGCCCATCCCAAGTGCGGATTGTCTGCAATACTTGTTTATAGTTATTGCCTAACTAAAGGGTTATTGTTGAGCCATCTGTTGAGAGGCTCAGTTATATTTCATACTGTTAACTGGGTATAGTATCACGAGTTGTACGGTGTGATTGGTGTGGCTGGTATGAGTCTTACCCGGGATTCAAAATCCTTCCTTATTGTGTCAGCTCTTCCGGGCACAGTATCCTAACTGAGGTCTGGAGGAGGGTCATAGTGGGAGGAGCCAGTGCACACCAGGTAGTCCTAAAGCTTTCTTTAGATGTGCCCAGTCTCTTGCGGAGCCGCTATTCCCCATGGTCCTTACGGAGTCCCAGCATCCACTACGGACTACGAGAAATAGATTTACCGGTGAGTAAAATCTTATTTTTTCCTAAATTCGTTATTTTAAGGAAATTGATTGGGACTAGCTCCTAAACCCCTTGAGTGCCCCCTGGCCACCACAAATGATAAATTACCCAGTTGGAAGTTTCCAGTTAGCTTAATTAGTACAATAATTACTTTATCTTCTGGCTGCCCTGTTCTCTTCCTTCAACACCGAAGGTCTTTTCTCCTCCTAAGTATTTTTGGACAGCGTCGTCAGATGCCTCCCTGATGGTATTTGTATGGTGGATAAGTACATGCCTGTATTTCTCAGCATTGGAGCACAAAAAACGGGCAATGTTGAGGACTGTAGGTGCAGGGGTCAGCCAAGAAGACTTAGTGCATCAGACACATCATGCTTACTTCACTTTGAAATCAGAAGTTGTTCAGCAGTGCCATCAGCTCAGAAATGTCAGAAACCAGTAGGACCCATGTACACCCATCTACTGTTCGAAGAAGTCTGTCCAGAAGTGATCTTCATTGAATAATTGCGCCCAAAATGCCATTCCTTCAACGTGGAAACAAGGCCAAGTAACTTAACTATGTATGAAAAGATAGGAACTGGGGTGCAGAAAAATTACAGCAGTTGCTCTAGACTGATGAGGCAACATTTTAAATATTTAGTTGTATCAGAAGGCAATTTGTTCGCCGAACGGCAGGAGAGCGGTACAATGAGTGTCTGCAGGCAACAGTGAAGCTTGGTGGAGGTTTATTGCAAGTTTGGGGCTGCATTTAGCAAATGGTGCAGGGGAATTGGTCAGGATTAATAGTGGCCCCAATACAGGCAGATACTTATCCACTTATACCATCAGGGAGGCATCTTATTGGCTCCAAATTTATTCTGCAGCACGAAGCGCCTCCAAACATACAGCCAATGTCATTAAGAACTATCTTCAGTGTAAACAAGAACAAGGAGTCCTGAAAGTGTTTTAGCCCCCACAGAGCACTAATCTCAACACCATTGAGTCAGAAGGATTTGAGCAAACCTACATCCACAGAAGATCTGTTGTTAGTTCTTCAAGATGTTTGAAACAACCTTCCTGCTGAAAACCATAAAAAACTGTGCAAGTGTACCTAGAAGAATTGATGCTGTTTTGAAGACAAAGGGTGGTCACACCAAGGGCGGGATATAATGCCGTGGAGCAGAAGGGCAAAAGCTGAGTGATTTTGATTTTCAGTATGATTACAGACTGTGAAAGCGGTGACTCACGATCCTTCTGACTTTTTGGGTTTCAAGCAGGGGGTGTCAGAAAAGGCAAAACCATGCCTTGTAAGCGATTGTCCCTTACAAAATGCTTGAATTTGGCCGGCATCCCGCACGGCCACCGAACTTGGGCAACAATACATCTGGCCCCATTATTGATTTAGATTTCTCACCTGTTCATTGTAAAAAAAGAAGAAGCTAATTCTTACTTTGCAGCATTTTTTTCTGCACCTGCCTACAACATGTGTGTGTGTAATGTGTGTATATATATATATATATATATATATATATATATATATATATATATATATATACTCTTGCAAATCAGTCGGCACTCCCAGGCTCTTTCAGTCAACGTGCTCCGTGCCAGTTCCAAAAATCATAATGCAAGTCCAGAAATGAACGGCACTGGAGACAATGTATTGCAGTAAAAATGTATGCATCTGCCCTTTCCTCAGGCCAAATACATACATAGACAAACAAACAAACATAAGCCACTTACCCTGCTAAATACCCCCGGAGCACACCCGCCGCCACGTCTCCTCCACGCCGTCCTGCTTCCGGGTGCTGAGCCACCAGGTCACTTCCGCCCAGCACGTAGCTTGTAGCCATGGCAACCCAGCTCTTGCTTGTCAGCCAGGCGCAGCCGCTCTGCCACGGAGACCCACAGGCCGCTCTCCCCATCGTCAGGCGCCGGATGGGCACGGACTCAAAGGGTGCTCCCTATAACAAAGTACATATGCATTTAGTATACCATGGTGCACAATAAAAACAAATGCATTAAAGCATAAATTATACAAGAGGAACTTTCTACATATACCAATCCATTACAGGAAAATCACACTGATCTTGGCTAGGTGTATGCCTACATTACACCAGAGATCACTCCCCTTGTGGGCAAACAAGTTTGACTAAAGTTTGTTTTAATAAACTACTACAACAACCACTCACTGAACCACCCAGAAAATAAGAATTTACTTACCGATAATTCTATTTCTCATAGTCCGTAGTGGATGCTGGGAACTCCGTAAGGACCATGGGGAATAGCGGCTCCGCAGGAGACTGGGCACAAAAGTAAAAGCTTTATGACTAGCTGGTGTGCACTGGCTCCTCCCCCTATGACCCTCCTCCAAGCCTCAGTTAGGATACTGTGCCCGGACGAGCGTACATAATAAGGAAGGATCTTGAATCCCGGGTAAGACTCATACCAGCCACACCAATCACACCGTACAACTTGTGATCTGAACCCAGTTAACAGTATGATAAACGTAGGAGCCTCTGAAAAGATGGCTCACAACAATAAACAACCCGATTTTTGTAACAATAACTATATACAAGTATTGCAGACAATCCGCACTTGGGATGGGCGCCCAGCATCCACTACGGACTATGAGAAATAGAATTATCGGTAAGTAAATTCTTATTTTCTCTGACGTCCTAGTGGATGCTCCGTAAGGACCATGGGGATTATACCAAAGCTCCCAAACGGGCGGGAGAGTGCGGATGACTCTGCAGCACCGAATGAGAGAACTCCAGGTCCTCCTCAGCCAGGGTATCGAATTTGTAAAAGTTAGCAAACGTGTTTGCCCCTGACCAAGTAGCTGCTCGGCAAAGTTGTAAAGCCGAGACCCCTCGGGCAGCCGCCCAAGATGAGCCCACCTTCCTTGTGGAGTGGGCTTTTACAGATTTTGGCTGTGGCAGGCCTGCCACAGAATGTGCAAGCTGAATCGTACTACAAATCCAACGAGCAATCGTCTGCTTAGAAGCAGGAGCACCCAGCTTGTTGGGTGCATACAGGATAAACAGCGAGTCAGATTTTCTGACTCCAGCCGTCCTGGAAACATATATTTTCAGGGCCCTGACTACGTCCAGCAACTTGGAGTCCTCCAAGTCCCTAGTAGCCGCAGGCACCACAATAGGCTGGTTCATGTGAAACGCTGAAACCACCTTAGGGAGAAATTGAGGGCGAGTCCTCAGTTCTGCCCTGTCTGAATGAAAAATTAGGTAAGGGCTTTTATATGATAAAGCCGCCAATTCTGAGACACGCCTGGCTGAATCCAGGGCTAACAGCATGACCACTTTCCATGTGAGATATTTTAATTCCACAGTGGTGAGTGGTTCAAACCAATGTGACTTTAGGAGACTCAACACTACATTAAGATCCCAAGGTGCCACTGGAGGCACAAAAGGAGGCTGTATATGCAGTACCCCTTTGACAAACGTCTGAACTTCAGGCACTGAAGCCAGTTCTTTTTGGAAGAATATTGACAGGGCCGAAATTTGAACCTTAATGGACCCTAATTTTAGGCCCATAGATAGTCCTGTTTGCAGGAAATGCAGGAAACGACCCAGTTGAAATTCCTCTGTAGGGGCCTTCTTGGCCTCGCACCACGCAACATATTTTCGCCAAATGCGGTGATAATGTTTCGCGGTTACATCCTTCCTGGCCTTGATCAGGGTAGGGATGACTTCATCTGGAATGCCTTTTTCCTTCAGGATCCGGCGTTCAACCTCCATGCCGTCAAACGCAGCCGCGGTAAGTCTTGGAACAGACAAGGTCCCTGCTGGAGCAGGTCCTTTCTTAGAGGTAGAGGCCACGGGTCCTCCGTGAGCATCTCTTGAAGTTCCGGGTACCAAGTCCTCCTTGGCCAATCCGGAGCCACGAGTATAGTTCTTACTCCTCTCCTTCTTATGATTCTCAATACTTTGGGTATGAGAGGCAGAGGAGGGAACACATACACTGACTGGTACACCCACGGTGTTACCAGAGCGTCCACCGCTATCGCCTGAGGGTCCCTTGACCTGGCGCAATATCTGTCTAGTTTCTTGTTGAGACGAGACGCCATCATGTCCACCTTTGGTTTTTCCCAACGGTTTACAATCACGTGGAAGACTTCTGGGTGAAGTCCCCACTCCCCCGGGTGGAGGTCGTGTCTGCTGAGGAAGTCTGCTTCCCAGTTGTCCACTCCCGGAATGAACACCGCTGACAGTGCTGTCACATAATTTTCCGCCCAGCGAAGAATTCTTGCAGCTTCTGCCATTGCCCTCCTGCTTCTTGTGCCGCCCTGTCTGTTTACGTGGGCGACTGCCGTGATGTTGTCCGATTGGATCAATACCGACTGACCCTGAAGCAGAGGCCTTGCTTGACTTAGGGCATTGTAAATTGCCCTTAGTTCCAGGATATTTATGTGAAGAGACCATGCTTGACCACAAGCCCTGGAAATTTCTTCCCTGTGTGACTGCTCCCCAGCCTCTCAGGCTGGCATCCGTGGTCACCAGAATCCAGTCCCGAATGCCGAATCTGCGGCCCTCTAGAAGATGAGCACTCTGCAACCACCACAGGAGAGACACCCTTGTCCTTGGAGATAGGGTTATCCGCTGATGCATCTGAAAATGCGATCCGGACCATTTGTCCAGCAGATCCCACTGAAAAGTTCTTGCATGGAATCTTCCGAATGGAATCGCTTCGTAAGAAGCCACCATCTTTCCCAGGACCCTTGTGCATTGATGCACTGACACTTGTCCTGGTTTCAGGAGGTTCCTGACTCGCTCGGATAACTCCCTGGCCTTCTCCTCCGGGAGAAACACCTTTTTCTGGACTGTGTCCAGAATCATCCCTAGGAACAGTAGACGTGTTGTTGGAATCAGCTGCGATTTTGGAATATTTAGAATCCACCCGTGCTGACGTAGCACTACCTGAGATAGTGCTACTCCGACCTCTAACTGTTCCCTGGACCTTGCCCTTATCAGGAGATCGTCCAAGTAAGGGATAATTAAGACGCCTTTTCTTCGAAGAAGAATCATCATTTCGGCCATTACCTTGGTAAAGACCCGTGGTGCCGTGGACAATACAAACGGCAGCGTCTGAAACTGATAATGACAGTTTTGTACCACAAACCTGAGGTACCCTTGGTGAGAAGGGTAGATTGGGACATGGAGATAAGCATCTTTGATGTCCAGAGACACCATATAGTCCCCTTCTTCCAGGTTCGCTATCACTGCTCTGAGTGACTCCATCTTGAATTTGAACCTTTTTATGTAAGTGTTCAATGATTTCAGATTTAAAATCGGTCTCACCGAGCCGTCCGGCTTCGGTACCACAAACAGCGTGGAGTAATACCCCTTTCCCTGTTGTAGGAGGGGTACTTTGATTATCACCTGCTGGGAATACAGCTTGTGAATAGCTTCCAATACTGCCTCCCTGTCGGAGGGAGACGTTGGTAGAGCAGACTTCAGGAACCGGCGAGGGGGAGACGTCTCGAATTCCAATTTGTACCCCTGTGATACTACCTGCAGGATCCAGGGGTCCACTTGCGAGTGAGCCCACTGCGCGTTGAAATTTTTGAGACGGGCCCCCACCGTGCCTGAGTCCGCTTGTAAAGCCCCAGCGTCATGCTGAAGACTTGGCAGAAGCGGGGGAGGGCTTCTGATCCTGGGAAGAGGCTGCCTGCTGCAGTCTTTTTCCCCTTCCTCTGCCCCGGGGCAGAAATGACTGGCCTTTTGCCCGCTTGCCCTTATGGGGACGAAAGGACTGAGTTTGAAAAGACGGTGTCTTTTTCTGCTGAGAGGTGACCTGGGGTAAAAAGGTGGATTTCCCAGCCGTCGCCATGGCCACCAGGTCCGATAGACCGACCCCAAATAACTCCTCCCCTTTATACGGCAAAACTTCCATATGCCGTTTGGAATCCGCATCACCTGACCACTGTCGTGTCCATAAACTTCTTCTGGCAGAAATGGACAGCGCACTTACTCTTGATGCCAGGGTGCAAATATCCCTCTGTGCATCTCGCATATATAGTAATGCATCCTTTAAATGCTCTATAGTCAATAATATACTGTCCCTATCCAGGGTATCAATATTTTCAGTCAGGGAATCCGACCAAGCCACTCCAGCGCTGCACATCCAGGCTGAGGCGATTGCTGGTCGTAGTATAACACCAGTATGTGTGTATATACCCTTTAGGATATTTTCCAGCTTTCTATCAGCTGGTTCCTTGAGGGCGGCCGTATCAGGAGACGGCAACGCCACTTGTTTTGATAAGCGTGTGAGCGCCTTATCTACCCTAGGGGGTGTTTCCCAACGCGCCCTATCCTCTGGCGGGAAAGGGTATAATGCCAATAATTTATTAGAAATCAGCAGTTTTTTATCGGGGGAAACCCACGCTTTGTCACACACCTCATTTAATTCATCTGATTCAGGAAAAACTATGGGTAGTTTTTTCACACCCCACATAATACCCCTCTTTGTGGTACTTGTAGTATCAGAAATGTTCAAAGCCTCCTTCATTGCCGTGATCATGTAACGTGTGGCCCTACTGGACATTACGTTTGTCTCGTCACCGTCGACGCTGGAGTCAGTATCCGTGTCTGGGTCTGTGTCGACCATCTGAGGTAACGGCCGCTTTAGAGCCCCTGACGGTGTTTGAGACGCCTGGACAGGCACTAACTGATTTGCCGGCTGTCTCATGTCGTCAACAGTTTTTTGCAAAGTGCTGACACTGTCACGTAATTCCTTCCATACGACCATCCAGTCAGGTGTCGACTCCCTAGGGGGTGACATCACTATTACAGGCAATTGCTCCACCTCCACATCATTTTCCTCCTCATACATGTCGACACAATCGTACCGACACACAGCACACACACAGGGAATGCTCTGATAGAGGACAGGACCCCACGAGCCCTTTGGGGAGACAGAGGGAGAGTTTGCCAGCACACACCAGAGCGCTATATATATACACAGGGATAACCTTATATAAGTGTTTCTCCCTTCTATAGCTGCTGTATTTGTATTATCTGCCAATTAGTGCCCCCCCTCTCTTGTTTTACCCTGATTCTGTAGCAGGACTGCAGGGGAGAGTCAGGGAGCCGTCCTTCCAGCGGAGCTGTGAGGGAAAATGGCGCTTGTGTGCTGAGGAGATAGGCTCCGCCCCCTTTTCGGCTGCCTTTTCTCCCGCTTTTTTTAGGAAAACTGGCAGGGGTTAAATGCATCCATATAGCCCAGGAGCTATATGTGATGCATTTCTTTAGCCATATAAGGTTTAAAACGTATAAAGGATAAGATAACAGCGCTAACACAAGTGATACTAAATAAGCAAATTTATTAATTTTAAAATAAACTGGTAGTCTAAAATTACATATGAAATAATGATAATAATTGCTCTTAGACCAATTGGTAGATGTAAATAGCATGCATCAATAAATGACCTTATAGAGACAGTCTAAAGTCCATAAACGTGGTGACTGATATTATACCAGGTTCAAATAGTCAATTACCCATCAAGTGTTCCAATGCATGGATCCTGATCCAGGTCTTTATTTGTGTGATGGATTCTGGTTCACAGTTCTTTCAGATTGACACTCTTATGTCCAATTCGCTGTGTTCCTTAAAAAATGAATCCTGTAGAATGTGTTTAGAAGACCAAAGCTGGGATCGGGGTCCTGGTTCACCAGTTGCATACAGATGGTAATGTCCTGGATGTAGGTCTGATGAATTCAATTTGATGTCATCCAATGGTCAAGAGCAATATTCCCTGACGCGTTTCGCCGCTCCTGGCAGCTTTCTCAGAGGGTAATGAATGTTAAAACTTAGCCCCTTTTTATAGGGGAAGTGATATCATCAATTAATTAGCATACCATATTAATTATGTTCAAAATTTAAAATTTCAAAAATTCGATTAGCAGAAACAGCAGAAAATACAGACCCATAACAATACACATTTTTAAAATTATTTGTATATCCCTTTAGAAAGACGATGTTAAAACTTAAATAAGTTGCATTTCCGGTCACATGATCGTTGTGCCGATCATGTGACACTGCTTACGGCTACTTCCTCTCTATCTTTCTATTTAATACGGGCAGCCGTCTGTCACTCCACGGCTCCCGCCTCACTAATAGCTCCGGCCCGCTCTCAAACCGGAAGTGCGTCACTCCCGCAAGTTTCGTGACCTCACTTCCTGTTAGGCCGGATGCTAGGTGACAGAACAGGAACCGGACACCTATTGTAGAAGTTCGTGATTAGTCCATTGTTTCAGGAAATGGTCCGTTACTATAGTAACAGGCCGATGTGTCTAAATATTGTTTACCTAATTCTCAATAAAACATTTGTTTCAAACATTGAAAATGTCCCGTTTTGTCAAATCGCCAATCCACGGGTTTTACAGGTTGAAAATATTCAAAATTACTTTAAATAAAAATAATAATAATAAGGTTTAAAACGTGTTTTATTGCGTCTCAGGGCGCTCCCCCCCCAGCGCCCTGCACCCTCAGTGACCGGAGTGTGAAGTGTGCTGAGAGCAATGGCGCACAGCTGCAGTGCTGTGCGCTACCTTATTGAAGACAGGAACGTCTTCTGCCGCCGATTTTTCCGGACCTCTTCGCTCTTCTGGCTCTGTAAGGGGGCCAGCGGCGCGGCTCCGGGACCCATCCAAGCTGAGCCTGTGATCGTCCCTCTGGAGCTAATGTCCAGTAGCAAAGAAGCCCAATCCACTCTGCATGCAGGTGAGTTCGCTTCTTCTCCCCTTAGTCCCTCGATGCAGTGAGCCTGTTGCCAGCAGGTCTCACTGAAAATAAAAAACCTATTTAAACTTTTACTCTAAGCAGCTCAGGAGAGCTACCTAGCATGCACCCTTCTCGGCCGGGCACAAAAATCTAACTGAGGCTTGGAGGAGGGTCATAGGGGGAGGAGCCAGTGCACACCAGCTAGTCATAAAGCTTTTACTTTTGTGCCCAGTCTCCTGAGGAGCCGCTATTCCCCATGGTCCTTACGGAGTTCCCAGCATCCACTAGGACGTCAGAGAAATACATCTGGGTAGAACAGCCAGATACTTTAAACCACTCACTGAACAACCTAGAATTACATCTAGGTCAAACAGCCAGTCTCTATCTATCTATCTATATATATATATCTATATATATATATATATATATATCTATATATATATCTATATATATATATATATATATATATATATATATATATATATATATATATATATATGCAAAACAAGCCAGCATTGGTGGTCTTTATATATATATATATATATATAGAGAGAGAGAGAGACTGACTGTATAATCAGGCTGTGTGGTCCGTGGAAACTTACGCAGAAAAAATTCTGCGTCCAGTTGAACATGCCCCATAGAGCCACTCCCTTGAGATCCCATTGTTTGAAAGAAACAGCATAATACATGCAATGTTGGTGCTTTTAGCAAGAATCTTTAAAAAACTGTGGATTAAGCTGTCATTAGTCAGCTGCATTCCTCTTCTTTCCCATTCAGTGTTCTCCGAGATGTGTTCTTGAGCATACAGCTTACATACAGCTAATAGAAGGGGTTGAGATAAATAACAAAGAACATCATGTTCCAAATTCTCGAGAGCATACAGGGTAGGACTTGAAAATGTTTGACCTTGCAGACAGCAAAGGTACTGTACATGAGTGCCATAAGGTTCCTGAGCAATCCTTCTCATGTTTACAGTAGCAAGTTATATGCTATATCCCATAACAGTGAATTGCTTAGGGCATTAGGAACAGATGGAGCTGCCTCGGTTAGACTGAATGGAGCTATTGGGCTCTTCACTAAAAGAATAAAATAAATTATATTCAAGTGCATTCCACTTGTTTTTGAATTGATTTGTCAAAACAAAAAATAAATTATACTTCCTTGAAATTGGTGAACTGTTAAATTATTTTCTAGGTTTCTCTGACGTCCTAGTGGATGCTGGGAACTCCGAAAGGACCATGGGGAATAGCGGGCTCCGAAGGAGGCTGGGCACTCTAGAAAGATTTATGACTACCTGGTGTGCACTGGCTCCTCCCACTATGACCCCCCTCCAAGCCTCAGTTAGATCTTGTGCCCGGCCGAGGTTGGATGCACACTAGGGGCTCTCCTGAGCCCTTAGAAAGAAAGTATAGATTTAGATTTTTTTATTTTCAGTGAGACCTGCTGGCAACAGGCTCACTGCAGCGAGGGACTAAGGGGAGAAGAAGCGAACTCGCCTGCTTGCAGCCGGATTGGGCTTCTTAGGCTACTGGACACCATTAGCTCCAGAGAGATCGACCGCAGGCCCAGTCCTTGGTGTTCGGTCCCGGAGCCGCGCCGCCGTCCCCCTTACAGAGCCAGAAGCAAGAAGAGGTCCGGAAAATCGGCGGCAGAAGACATCAGTCTTCACCAAGGTAGCGCACAGCACTGCAGCTGTGCGCCATTGCTCCTCATACACACTTCACACTCCGGTCACTGAGGGTGCAGGGCGCTTGGGGGGGGCGCCCTGAGCAGCAATAAAAACACCTTGGCTGGCAAAAATACCACAATATATAGCCCCAGAGGCTATATATGTGGTAAATACCCCTGCCAGAATCCAGAAAAAAGCGGGAGAATAGGCCGCGGAAAAGGGGCGGAGCTATCTCCCTCAGACACACTGGCGCCATTTTCTCTTCACAGTGCAGCTGGAAGAAAGCTCCCCAGGCTCTCCCCTGTAGTTTTCAGGCTCAAAGGGTTAAAAAGAGAGGGGGGGCACTAAATTTAGGCGCAATATTGTATATACAAGCAGCTATGGGGGAAAATTCTCTCAGTTATAGTGTTAATCCCCACATTATATAGCGCTCTGGTGTGTGCTGGCATACTCTCTCTCTGTCTCCCCAAAGGGCTTTGTGGGGTCCTGTCCTCAGTCAGAGCATTCCCTGTGTGTGTGCGGTGTGTCGGTACAGCTGTGTCGACATGTTTGAGGAGGAGGCTTATATAGTGACGGAGCAGATGCCGATAAATGTGATGTCGCCCCCTGTGGGGCCGACACCAGAGTGGATGGTTAGGGGAAAGGTATTAACCGACAGTGTCAACTCCTTACATAAAAGGGTGGATGACGTAACAGCTGTGGGACAGCCGGCTTCTTAGCCCGCGCCTGCCCAGGCATCTCAAAGGCCATCAGGGGCTCAAAAACGCCCGCTCATTCAGATGGCAGACACAAATGTCGACACGGAGTCTGACTCCAGTGTCGACAAGGTTGAGACATATACACAATCCACTAGGAACATCCGTGACTTGATCCCGGCAATAAAAAATGTGTTACACATTTCTGACATTAACCTCTAAAAATGGGTTTTTATGTTTGGGGAGAAAAAGCAGGCAGTGTTTTGTTCCCCCATCAGATGAATGAATGAAGTGTGTGAAAAGCGTGGGTTCCCCCTGATAAGAAACTGGTAATTTCTAAAAAGTTACTGATGGCGTACCTTTTCCCGCCAGAGGATAAGTTACGCTGGGAGATATCCCCTAGGGTGGATAAGGCGCTCACACGGTTGTCCAAATAGGTGGCACTGCCGTTTTAGGAACGGCCACTTTGAAGGTACCTGTTGATAAAAAGCAGAAGCCTATCCTGAAGTCTGTATTTACACACTCAGGTACTAGACTGAAACCTGCAGAGCGTGCTGCTGCAGCGTGGTCGGTGACCCTGTCAAACATACTAGTTTGCTAACATGAGAACATATTAAAGACGTCGTCTTATATATGAGGGATGCACAGAGGGATATTTTGCCGGCTGGCATCCAAAATGAATGTAATGTCCATTCTGTCAGGAGGGTATTAGAGACCTGTCACTGGACAGGTGATGCTGACTTTAAAAGGCGCATAGAGATTCTGCCTTATAAGGGTGAGGAATTATTTGGGGATGGTCTCTGGGACCTCGTATCCGCAGCAACAGCTGGGAAGAAATATTTTTACCTCAGTTTTCCTCACAGACTAAGAAAGCACTGTATTATCAGGTACAGTCCTTTCGGCTTCAGAAAAGCAAGCGGGTCAAAGGCGCTTCCTTTCTGTACAGAGACAAGGGAAGAGGGAAAAAGCTGCACCAGTCAGCCTGTTCCCAGAATCATAATTCTTCTCTCGCTTCCTCTGAGTCCACAGCATGACGCGGGGGCTCCACAGGTGTAGCCAGGTACGGTGGGGGGCCGTCTCAAAAATTTCAGCGATCAGTGGGCTCGCTCACAGGGGGATCCCTGTTTCATTCAAGTAGTATTTCAGGGGTACAAGCTGGAATTCGAGATGTCTTCCCCCCGCCGTTTCCTCAAATATGCCTTGCCGACAACTCCCTCAGGCAGGGAGGCTGTGCTAGAGGCAATTAATAAGCTGTATTCCCAGCAGGTAATACTTAAGGTGCCCCTACTTCAACAAGGACGGGGTTACTATTCCACACGGTTTGGGGTACCGAAACCGCATGGTTCGGTGTGACCCTTTTTTATACATAAAAAAATTCAAGTTCAAGATGGAATCGCTCAGGGCGGTTATTGCAAGCCTGGACGAAGGGGATTACATGGTATCCCGGGACATCAAGGATGCTTACCTGCATGTCCCCATTTACTATCCTCGCCAGGAGTACCTCAGATTTGTGGTACAGGATTACCATTACCAAGTCCAGACTCTGCCGTTTGGACTGTACATGGCACCGAGGGTGTTACCAAGGTAATGTCCGGAATGATGATACTCCTTCGAAAAAGGGGAGTTTTTAATGATCCCGTACTTGGACAATCTCCTTATAAGGGCGAGGTCCAAGGAGCAGTTGCTAGTCGGGGTAGCACTATTTTGGAAAGTGCTAAACAGCGTTGGATTCTAAACAGTCCAAAGACACAGCTGTTTCCTACGACACATCTACTGTTCCTGGGGATGGTTCTGGACACAGACCAGAAATAAGTGTTTCTCCCGGAGGAGAAAGCCAAGGAGCTGTCATCTCTAGTCAGAGACCTCCTGAAGCCAAAACAGTTATCGGTGCATCATTGCACGCGAGTCCTGGGAAAAATGATAGCTTCCTACGAAGCAATCCCATTCGGCAGGTTCCATGCAAGAACTTTTCAGGGGGACCTGTTAGACAAGTGGTCCGGATCACATCTTCAGATGCATCGGCTGATAACCCTGTCTCCAAGGACCAGGGTATCTCTACTGTAGTGGCTGCAGAGTGCCCATCTTCAAGAGGGCCGCAGGTTCGACATACAGGACTAGGTCCTAGTGACCATGGATGCCAGCCTTTGAGGCTGGGGGGCAGTCACACAGGGAAGAAGCTTCCAGGGACTTTGGTCAAGTCAGGTGACTTCCCTACATAAATATTCTGGAACTGAGGGCCATTTACAATGCCCTGAGTCAGGCAAGGCCTCTGCTTCAAAACCGTCCGGTCCTGATCCAATCAGACAACATCACGGCAGTCGCCCATGTAAACCAACAGGGCGGCACAAGAAGCAGGATGGCGATGGCAGAAGCCACAAGGATTCTCCGATGGGCGGAAAATCATGTGTTAGCACTGTCAGCAGTGTTCATTCCCGGAATGGACAACTGGGAAGCAGATCTTCTCAGCAGACACGACTTCCACCCGAGAGAGTGGGGACTTCATTCAGAAGTCTTCCAAAGGATTGTACACCATTGAGAAAGGCCACAGGTGGACATGAAGGCGTCCCGCCTCAACAAAAAGCTATAAAAGATATTGCGCCAGGTCAAGGGACCTTCAGGCGATAGCTGTGGACGCTCTGGTAACACCGTGGGTGTACCAGTCGGTTTATGTGTTCCCCCCTCTGCCTCTCATACCAAAGGTACTGAGAATAATAAGAAGGCGAGGAGTAAGAACGATACTCGTGGTTCCGGATTGGCCAAGAAGAGCCTGGTACCCAGAACTTCAAGAAATTATATCAGAGGACCCATGGCCTCTGCCGCTCAGACAGGACCTGCTGCAGCAGGGGCCCTGTCTGTTCCAAGACTTACCGCGGCTACGTTTTGATGGCATGGCGGTTGAACGCCGGATCCTAAAGGAAAAGGGCATTCCGGAGGAAGTCATTCCTACGCTGATTCAAGCCAGGAAAGATGTAACTGCAAAACATTATCACTGCATATGGCGGAAATATGTTGCTTGGTGTGAGGCCACAAAAGGCCCCAACAGAGGAATTTCAACTAGGTCGATTTCTGCATTTCCTACAAGCAGGAGTGTCTATGGGCCTAAAATTAGGCTCCATTAAGATACAGATCTCGGCTCTGTCGATTTTCTTCCAGAAAGAATTAGCTTCAGTACCTGAAGTTCAGACATTGTAAAAGGAGTGCTGCATATTCAGCCCCCGGTTGTGCCTCCAGTGGCACCTTGGGATCTCAACGTGGTGTTGAGTGTCTTAAAATCACATTGGTTTGAACCACTAAAAACCGTGGATCTAAAATATCTCACGCGGAAAGTGGTCATGTTATTGGCCTTGGCTTCGGCCAGGCGTGTATCAGAATTGGCGGCTTTGTCATATAAAAGTCCTTATCTGATTTTCCATATGGATAGGGCAGAATTGAGGACTCGTCCCCAGTTTCTCCCTAAGGTGGTATCAGTTTTTCACTTGAACCAACCTATTGTGGTGCCTGCGGCTACTAGGGACTTGGAGGATTCCAAGTTACTGGGCGTAGTCAGGGCCTTGAAAAATTATGTTTCCAGGACGGCTAGAGTCAAGAAAATTGACTCGCTATTTATCCTGTATGCACCCAACAGGCTGGGTGCTCCTGCTTCTAAGCAGACTATCGCTCGCTGGATCTGTGACACGATTCAGCAGGCGCATTCTGCGGCTGGACTGCCGCATCCTAAATCAGTGAAAGCCCATTCCACAGGGAAGGTGGGCTCATCTTGGGCGGCTGCGCGAGGGGTCTCGGCTTTACAACTTTGCCGAGCTGTTACTTGGTCAGGGGCAAACACGTTTGCAAAATTCTACAAATTTGATACCCTGGCTGAGGAGGACCTTGAGTTCTCTCATTCGGTGCTGCAGAGTCATCCGCACTCTCCCGCCCGTTTGGGAGCTTTGGTATAATCCCCATGGTCCTTTCGGAGTTCCCAGCATCCACTAGGACGTCAGAGAAAATAAGATTTTACTCACCGGTAAATCTATTTCTCGTAGTCCGTAGTGGATGCTGGGCGCCCATCCCAAGTGCGGATTGTCTGCAATACTTGTAAATAGTTATTGCTAACTAAAGGGTTATTGTTGAGCCATCTGTTGAGAGGCTCAGTTGTTTTCATACTGTCAAACTGGATATAGTATCACGAGTTGTACGGTGTGATTGGTGTAGCTGGTATGAGTCTTACCCGGAATTCAAAATCCTTCCTTATTATGTCAGCTCGTCCGGGCACAGTGTCCTAACTGAGGCTTGGAGGGGGGTCATAGTGGGAGGAGCCAGTGCACACCAGGTAATCATAAATCTTTCTAGAGTGCCCAGCCTCCTTCGGAGCCCGCTATTCCCCATGGTCCTTTCGGAGTTCCCAGCATCCACTACGGACTACGAGAAATAGATTTACCGGTGAGTAAAATCTTATTTCTCTAACGTCCTAGTGGATGCTGGGGACTTCGTCAGGACCATGGGGAATAGCGGCACCGCAGGAGACAGGGCACAAAAGTAAAAGCTTTAGGATCAGGTGGTGTGCACTGGCTCCTCCCCCTATGACCCTCCTCCAAGCCTCAGTTAGATTTTTGTGCCCGGCCGAGAAGGGTGCAATCTAGGTGGCTCTCCTAAAGAGCTGCTTAGAGTAAAAGTTTTGTTAGGTTTTTTATTTTTAGTGAGTCCTGCTGGCAACAGGCTCACTGCATCGAGGGACTTAGGGGAGAGAAGTGAACTCACCTGCGTGCAGGATGGATTGGCTTCTTAGGCTACTGGACACCATTAGCTCCAGAGGGAGTCGGAACACAGGTCTCACCCCGGGGTTCGTCCCGGAGCCGCGCCGCCGACCCCCTTGCAGATGCCGAAAAGTGAAGAGGTCCAGAAACCGGCGGCAGAAGACTTTTCAGTCTTCATAAGGTAGCGCACAGCACTGCAGCTGTGCGCCATTGTTGTCAGCACACTTCATAGCAGCGGTCACTGAGGGCGCTGGGGGGGGCGCCCTGGGCAGCAATGATAGTACCTTATTCTGGCTAAAAATACATCACATATAGCCCCTGGGGGCTATATGGATGTATTTAACCCCTGCCAGGTCTCAGAAAAACGGGAGAAGAAGCCCGCCGAAAAGGGGGCGGGGCCTATTCTCCTCAGCACACAGCGCCATTTTCCCTCACAGAAATGCTGGTGGGAAGGCTCCCAGGCTCTCCCCTGCACTGCACTACAGAAACAGGGTTAAAACAGAGAGGGGGGGCACTTATTTGGCGATATGACTATATATATTAAAATGCTATAAGGGAAAAACACTTATATAAAGGTTGTCCCTGTATAATTATAGCGTTTTTGGTGTGTGCTGGCAAACTCTCCCTCTGTCTCCCCAAAGGGCTAGTGGGGTCCTGTCCTCTATCAGAGCATTCCCTGTGTGTGTGCTGTGTGTCGGTACGTGTGTGTCGACATGTATGAGGACGATGTTGGTGAGGAGGCGGAGCAATTGCCTGTAATGGTGATGTCACTCTCTAGGGAGTCGACACCGGAATGGATGGCTTATTTAAGGAATTACGTGATAATGTCAACACGCTGCAAGGTCGGTTGACGACATGAGACGGCCGGCAAACCAATTAGTACCTGTCCAGGCGTCTCAAACACCGCCAGGGGCGTTAAAACGTCCTTTTACCTCAGTCGGTCGACACAGACACGGACACTGACTCCAGTGTCGACGGTGAAGAAACAAACGTATTTTCCTTTAGGGCCACACGTTACTTGTTAAGGGCAATGAAGGAGGTGTTACATATTTCTGATACTACAAGTACCACAAAAAAGGGTATTATGTGGAGTGTGAAAAAACTACCTGTAGTTTTTCCTGAATCAGATAAATTAAATGAAGTGTGTGATGATGCGTGGGTTTCCCCCGATAGAAAATTATTGGCGGTATACCCTTTCCCGCCAGAAGTTAGGGTGCGTTGGGAAACACCCCTTAGGGTGGATAAGGCGCTCACACGCTTATCAAAACAAGTGGCGGTACCGTCTCCAGATAGGGCCGCCCTCAAGGAGCCAGCTGATAGGAGGCTGGAAAATATCCTAAAAAGTATATACACACATACTGGTGTTATACTGCGACCAGCGATCGCCTCAGCCTGGATGTGCAGCGCTGGGGTGGCTTGGTCGGATTCCCTGACTGAAAATATTGATACCCTTGACAGGGACAGTATTTTATTGACTATAGAGCATTTAAAGGATGCATTTCTATATATGCGAGATGCACAGAGGGATATTTGCACTCTGGCATCAAGAGTAAGTGCGATGTCCATATCTGCCAGAAGATGTTTATGGACACGACAGTGGTCAGGTGATGCAGATTCCAAACGGCACATGGAAGTATTGCCGTATAAAGGGGAGGAGTTATTTGGGGTCGGTCCATCGGACCTGGTGGCCACGGCAACACCTGGAAAATCCACCTTTTTTACCCCAAGTCACATCTCAGCAGAAAAAGACACCGTCTTTTCAGCCTCAGTCCTTTCGTCCCCATAAGGGCAAGCAGGCAAAAGGCCAGTCATATCTGCCCAGGGATAGAGGAAAGGGAAGAAGACTGCAGCAGGCAGCCCATTCCCAGGAACAGAAGCCCTCCACCGCTTTTGCCAAGTCCTCAGCATGACGCTGGGGCCGTACAAACCGCTGCGGTGGGGGGTCGTCTCAAGAGTTTCAGTGCGCAGTGGGCTCACTCGCAAGTGGACCCCTGGATCCTACATGTAGTATCCCAGGGGTACAGATTGGAAGTTCGAGACGTCTCCCCCTCGCAGGTTCCTGAAGTCTGTTTTACCAACGTCTCCCTCCGACAGGGAGGCAGTATTGGAAACAATTCACAAGCTGTATTCCCAGCAGGTGATAATCAAAGTACCCCTCCTACAACAAGGAAAGGGGTACTATTCCACACTATATTGTGGTACTGAAGCCAGACGGCTCGGTGAGACCTATTCTAAATCTGAAATATTTGAACGCTTACATACAAAGGTTCAAATCAAGATGGAGTCACTCAGAGCAGTGATAGCGAACCAGGAAGGGGACTATATGGTGTCCCTGGACATCAAGGATGCTTACCTCCATGTCCCAATTTGCCCTTCTCACCAAGGGTACCTCAGGTTCGTGGTACAAAACTGTCACTATCAGTTTCAGACGCTGCCGTTTGGATTGTCCACGGCACCCCGGGTCTTTACCTAGGTAATGGCCGAAATGATGATTCTTCTTCAAAGAAAAGGCGTCTTAATTATCCCTTACTTGGACGATCTCCTGATAAGGGCAAGGTCCAGAGAACAGTTGGAGGTCGGAGTAGCACTATCTCAAGTAGTTCTACGACAGCACGGGTGGATTCTAAATATTCCAAAATCGCAGCTGTCTCCGACGACACGTCTGCTGTTCCTAGGGATGATTCTGGACACAGTCCAGAAAAAGGTGTTTCTCGCGGAGGAGAAAGCCAGGGAGTTATCCGAGCTAGTCAGGAACCTCCTAAAACCAGGAAAAGTGTCAGTGCATCATTGCGCAAGGGTCCTGGGAAAAATGGTGGCTTCTTACGAAGCGATTCCATTCGGCAGATTTCACGCAAGAACTTTTCAGTGGGATCTGCTGGAAAAATGGTCCGGATCGCATCTTCAGATGCATCAGCGGATAACCCTGTCTCCAAGGACAAGGGTGTCTCTTCTGTGGTGGCTGCAGAGTGCTCATCTACTAAAGGGCCACAGATTCGGCATTCAGGACTGGGTCCTGGTGACCACGGATGCCAGCCTGAACGGCTGGGGAGCAGTCACACAAGGAAAAAATTTCCAGGGAGTGTGATCAAGTCTGGAGACTTCTCTCCACATAAATATACTGGAGCTAAGAGCAATTTACAATGCTCTAAGCTTAGCAAGACCTCTGCTTCAAGGTCAGCCGGTATTGATCCAGTGGGACAACATCACGGCAGTCGCCCACGTAAACAGACTGGGCGGCACAAGAAGCAGGAGGGCAATGGCAGAAACTGCAAGGATTCTTCGCTGGGCGGAAAATCATGTGTTAGCACTGTCAGCAGTGTTCATTCCGGGAGTGGACAACTGGGAAGCAGACTTCCTCAGCACGACCTCCACCCGGGAGAGTGGGGACTTCATCGGGAAGTCTTCCACATGGTTGTGAAATGGCGTCCCGCCTGAACAAAAAACTGGACAGGTATTGCGCCAGGTCAAGAGACCCTCAGGCAATAGCTGTGGACGTTCTGGTAACACCGTGGGTGTACCAGTCGGTGTATGTGTTCCCTCCTCTGCTTCTCATACCTAAGGTACTGAGAATTATAAGACGTAGAGGAGTAAGAACTATACTCGTGGCTCCAGATTGGCCAAGAAGGACTTGGTACCCGGAACTTCAAGAGATGCTCACAGAGGACTCATGGCCTCTGCCGCTAAGAAGGGACTTGCTTCAGCAAGTACCATGTCTGTTCCAAGACTTACCGCGGCTGCGTTTGACGGCATGGCGGTTGAACGCCGGATCCTAAGGGAAAAAGGCATTCCGGAAGAGGTCATTCCTACCCTGGTCAAAGCCAGGAAGGAGGTGACCGCACAACATTATCACCACATGTGGCAAAAATATGTTGCGTGGTGTGAGGCCAGGAAGGCCCCACGAAGAAATTTCAACTCGGTCGATTCCTGCATTCCCTGCAAACAGGAGTGTCTATGGGCCTCAAATTGGGGTCCATTAAGGTTCAAATTTCGGCCCTGTCAATTTTCTTCCAGAAAGAATTGGCTTCAGTTCCTGAAGTCCAGAAGTTTGTCAAGGGAGTATTGCATATACAACCCCCTTTTTTGTGCCTCCAGTGGCACTGTGGGATCTCAACGTAGTTCTGGGATTCCTCAAATCACATTTTAAACCGCTCAAATCTGTGGATTTGAAATATCTCACATGAAAAGTGACCATGCTGTTGGCCCTGGCCTCGGCCAGGCGAGTGTCAGAATTGGCGGTTTTGTCTCACAAAAGCCATATCTGATTGTCCATTCGGACAGGGCAGAGCTGCGGACTCGTCCCCAGTTTCTTCCTAAGGTGGTGTCAGCGTTTCACCTGAACCAGCTTATTGTGGTACCTGCGGCTACTAGGGACTTGGAGGACTCCAAGTTGCTAGATGTTGTCAGGGCCCTGAAAATATAGGTTTCCAGGACGGCTGGAGTCAGGAAAACTGACTCGCTGTTATCCTGTATGCACCCAACAAACTGGGTACTCTTGCTTCTAAGCAGACGATTGCTCGTTGGATTTGTAGCACATTTCAACTTGCACATTCTGTGGCAGGCCTGCCACAGCCTAAATCTGTCAAGGCCCATTCCACAAGGAAGGTGGGCTCATGCTGGGCGGCTGCCCGAGGGGTCTCGGCATTGCAACTCTGCCGAGCAGCTACGTGGTCGGGGGAGAACACGTTTGTAAAATTCTACAAATTTGATACCCTGGCTAAAGAGGACCTGGAGTTCTCTCATTCGGTGCTGCAGAGTCATCCGCACTCTCCCGCCCGTTTGGGAGCTTTGGTATAATCCCCATGGTCCTGACGGAGTCCCCAGCATCCACTAGGACGTTAGAGAAAATAAGATTTTACTTACCGATAAATCTATTTCTCGTAGTCCGTAGTGGATGCTGGGCGCCCATCCCAAGTGCGGATTGTCTGCAATACTTGTACATAGTTATTGTTACAAAAATCGGGTTATTATTGTTGTGAGCCATCTTTTCAGAGGCTCCGCTGTTATCATGCTGTTAACTGGGTTCAGATCACAGGTTGTACAGTGTGATTGGTGTAGCTGGTATGAGTCTTACCCGGGATTCAAAATCCTTCCTTATTGTGTACGCTCGTCCGGGCACAGTATCCTAACTGAGGCTTGGAGGAGGGTCATAGGGGGAGGAGCCAGTGCACACCACCTGATCCTAAAGCTTTTACTTTTGTGCCCTGTCTCCTGCGGAGCCGCTATTCCCCATGGTCCTGACGGAGTCCCCAGCATCCACTACGGACTACGAGAAATAGATTTATCGGTAAGTAAAATCTTATTTTTTACGCATGAAATGTTAAGAAAAGAACAATGAAAATAACAAATGTTAAAAATGAATCAACAGATAGCAAATTAAATTACTATACATATAAACATGGTGCCAGCCCTACTGGTAGCCTAGGCGGTGTCTCTCCCACCACCACTTCCCCCTCCTACACAAGCAAACATGAGCAAACAACCCCATACAAACTTGGAAGTATTGCCCGCTACCTCCTCAGATTCATACTTTAGTCATGCGGGCATACTGTACTCGAGTCCTCAGAGCTTGGCTGTGATATCACAGTTTGTATTTTCTCCCCGTACTTGCGTGGGTTTCCTCCGGGTACTCCGGTTTCCTCCCACAATCCAAAAATATACCGGTAGGTTAATTGGCTTCCAACAAAAGTTAACCCTAGTGTGAATGTGTCTGTGTGTACATGTGATAGGGAATATAGATTGTAAGCTCCACTGGGGCAGGGACTGATGTGAATGGCCAAATATTCTCTGTAAAGCGCTGCGGAATATGTGTGCGCTATATAAATAACTGGTAATAAATAAATATCACACTGAAGCTGTGCCCTACTCCCAGCACAACACTGATAGGAGGAGCAGCAGCCAGCAGCTTCCCATGTAAGAAGTTGCGGTCTGATCCTGCTTAATGTCACTGGCAAGTGCTCTGTATGATGGACCTACTGGGGCACTAACCACTTATCTAGCATGATATGCAGAATGGGTCTTCTCCTCTGGCCCCAAGGCAGTAAAGTTATGATCTTTGGCTGCCGACATAACAGCTGAAATCGCACACCCAAATGCTGTGCGAGCAACATACTGGGGTGCATGCGCTGAAATCTAAAAGCACTGTGAGCCTTCTCTCTGCAGGTGTAGAGATCAGCTGCAGCATGGTGGACTGATGATCACTCCCACCTGACGCATGCTTCACGGTACTCTGCATAAGGAGGGAGAGTCAATGCCAGTGGGGAGGGAGTACTTATTCAGGGGGACCTATGGTCACTGCTGGGGGAAGGGGTGGGGGATGGGGGGGGGGGGGGAGTTGTACCACTATGGATCTGTCACCACTAGGTGGGTGTGAGGTAATGCCACTTGGAATATGTTGATGCCAGGAAATGTATTAACACTGTGGAATTGGAGGCAATGTACACAATGGGGGGAGGGTGGTGCAAAACACCCCCTAGGTATATATATTTTTTCTCTATTAAATATTTGTCTTTAAAAATATTTTCTAAACTTACAGTATTTTTATATTTTGAAAAATCTGGCAATTTCTGGATGGTTTTTGAAATATAAATTAGCCAGTTAAGTGTGTAAATTCACTGGATAAATGACATTATTAGACCTCACCATTGACCTTCTAATTGAAGCAGTGGTCTGAAAACAGGTAATATGTTTACCCTTCCTATCAACTCCATTACAGGTTGAGTATCCCATATCCAAATATTCCGAAATACGGAATATTCCGAAATACAGACTTTTTTGAGTGGGAGTGAGATAGTGAAACCTTTGTTTTTTGATGGCTCAATGTACACAAACTTTGTTTAATACACAAAGTTATTAAAAATATTGTATTAAATGACCTTTAGGCTGTGTATATGAAACATAAATGAATTGTGTGAATGTAGACACACTTTGTTTAATGCACAAAGTTATAAAAAATATTGGCTAAAATGACCTTCAGGCTGTGTGTATAAGGTGTATATGTAACATAAATGCATTCTGTGCTTAGATTTAGGTCCCATCACCATGATATCTCATTATGGTATGCAATTATTCCAAAATACGGAAAAATCCCATATCCAAAATACTGCTGGTCCCAAGCATTTTGGATAAGGGATACTCAACCTGTAATAAATCTTCCCCAGTGAAACAAAGAAGATGATTTAACCTGCTAGTGACATTGGATCCGTAATTTAAAGAACTAATCCAAACCATGCTGCCTTCTGTCAGGATCACTTGACTACTGTAATATTTTGTCTGTCTACACTGTTATAGAATAGATCAGCACATTTTAGTCTAGAATAATCTCTCACGGTCATTTTTTTTCTAGAGCTTTAATATAGTGTACTGGGGTCTTGTATGACTGCATGTGACCATGTAGATGTCTTGCATAGTCATTAAAACATTCATTTCTTTTGGAAAGACTAGCAGAGTACAGGCATGTCACAGGAATATACTTAAGGTTAAATGTCTCTTTTGACACTGCCACGACTTAATAATGTAGAATTGCATTTATGTATTAGCGGCTGAAAGACTTCTTCTTTTTTTTTTTTTTTAAACATGTATTGCAAAGTGCCTAAAAAGGAACTTGAGAACTAGTGTGAAATTTCCAGCTTATTACTATTTCATGCCTTTTATGTAACAAGGCGATGGCGAGGCTCATCTCCGCAGCCTAACACTGTACAGAACTAGAATTCCTGCACTTGTGGAAAGCTGAATAGTACAGCATTTGACTGTCTTTATTCTTTGAAGCATGATTGTGGTTATTTTGTTTAATTAAGCTGAATTGTTATTATAGAAGCTTTACCATGTAGAAAATGGCTATTTCTCTCTGACCCTGTTGTTGTGCTAAATATAACGGTATACAAATATGTAACATTACAAACTTTCTTCTTCTTTTTTTACAGGTACTTTTGGCAAGTTGTTTTGTGCCTGTGTATGCTGGTATTCAGGCTGTAGAGTATAGAGGAGAGGTAATGATCAATACAGTCCCTTTCACCTTTTGATTATGATCATTGATGTGCTAATGAATTATTTTCACTTCAGTTTTAAGTTGAATGAAATATCAAAATTTTCACAAAATAATAATAAGAGCATAATTACTACAGATAAAAGCTCAAGCAGTGATGCGTTTGGACAAAGTTAGGGCAGGGCTTCTCAAATTCTGTCCTCAGTGCATACTAATACCCCGTTCACACTGCACAAATAACTCTGTATTTAGCCGGATTGACACGGGTCGCTGCGCAGTGTGAATGAGTCAATTCCCGGGTCACCTGACACGGTAATTAAACCCGGGAATAAAGAAGGGTTATTACCGGGTTAGGCGCAGTGTGAATGGGTTACCTGGGTCGATGCGACCCGGTACCTGTTCACAGCATAGGGAGAGGCGGCACGGAGATGATTTAATCTCCAGTGCCGGCTCCTGTGCTGGCTCTATCCCGATCCCTGATGGCAACCCGACCCGGGTCGGAAAGCCAGTCTGAAAGGGTTCAATGCCAGGTTGCACCCGGGAAGGACCCGTTTCCAATTCCCAGGTACGACCTGGCATTTGCAATCTGAACGGAGTATAACAGTTCTGATTTTAAGTACTGTATATTCATGCTTGAGCACAGGCACTTTTATTACTAACTCGGTCAATTTACAGATGTAGTCACGCTCATCATGGCTACATCTTGGCAAAGTTGGGCGTGACCATGTGCATATCTACGGCGCATGTGCGCCTTAGATGCGCATGTTCCCCATTTGCAATGAATGGGGCAGCTAAATATGCAGCTCGGCATGGCTAGGCGAGAGTGCCTGTCCACTGGAGATGTAGCCACGATGAGCATGGCTACATGTGTAAGTTAACCCATCTGTCCTCCATTATGAATATCCTTAAATTATGGACTGCTGGTGTGCCTTGGGGACTGGGTTTGAGAAGCACTTTATTTGGTTATTGTTTAACTAACCATTTAGGATCCAATAATACGTAAAAAAACGGGATCCGGTCTGAAAGTCGACACTGCCTAGGTTGACAATGTTTTGGTCGACCACTATAGGTCGACAGTGATGGAAGGTTGACATGGTTCCTAGGTCGACATGTTCTATGTCTACAGTTCACAAGGTCAACATGAGTTTTTCACATTTTTTTTTTTCATTTTTTTCATTTTTCATATATAACGATCCATGTGGATACGATTGGGAATAGTAACCTGTGCCAAGCGCAGCGGCAGCGGAGCAAGGCACCTTGCCCAAAGCATGGCGAGTGTAGCGAGCCATGCGAGGGGACACGGTGCACTAACTTGGCTTCCCAGTCACTATACGGAGTAAACGACACCCAGAAAACGTTAAAAACTCATGTCGACCTTGTGAACTGTCGACATAGAGCATGTCGACCTAGGAACCACGTCGACCATCCATCCCTGTAGACATAGTGCCTGTCGACCTTCAGTGGTCGACTCAAACATTGTCGACCTAGATGGTGCCGATTTGATGAACCACACCCAAAAAAACTACTTCCTGTATACAATATAGCAAAACAGTAATTGGTTCTTGAAATGTTTACATTGTACTGTACAGTATGTAGTATTTTGTCTGTGCTGGTAGGTGTTATCTTGATTCTGTAATATTTTAGGCCAGGTAAAGGACAGAGGCAGAATCATCATGAAGTTTAGTACTGTAGTTTTAAAATGTTATTAATATATCATATTTTGCTGGAAAAACCATTATTTTGTGTCATCCTTTCCAATGCCTTTTGTCAAACTTCTTATTGTGTGATATCCTTCTCATAATTATACTTAGCAATGAGTAAGACCTAATATCCTTGGATATGTGGTCAGGCCCAGATACTAATACATATGTGTCCTCATACACTGTGGCTTCAGACAGGCCAAATAGCATTTCTTTGCGCACCAGGAATGGAACACTTTTCCTGGCCAAGATGTGCATCTCATTCGCATAAATAAAACAACTGGGAGCAACAAAACTACTCTGCTAGATTACACTGATCAACTGTATGTGCAGCATTTGTATATCTGTGTGCGACAGTCAGTCTGTGTATGAAGTGCTGCAATGCAGCAGCCACAGCTTTTTCTCATGCCAAGTTCTGTTGTGCTTCATCGGTGACCATGTATGTGTTTAAATGAACTCCTGTGCTGTTAAAGCTGCTGGCCAGCATCTCCAGTACACTGTGAGTGGTGTTTTGCTGCATCTGTGATATTAATAAGATGCACAACTTTAAGAAAAAGACTGTATAATACTGTACACCAGTCAGAGCATCTCAATTACGCCGGATTTCTTGCACCTTATGGCATATGGATGCTAAGTGTATGAGGACACATCTGTGCAGTAAATATGACAGGGAGCAGGCCTAACAGAGACATACACATCTCCTTAGGTTATCCAACTTTGTAAAGATATAGTATAAAGTTATATCCTGCATATTTATTCCTTACTTGGCTTATAACAATCACAATTAGTTCTATTTAAGATGGGATGTTGCCCATAGCAACCAATCATATTGTACTTCTTATTTATCTAGCACCTTCTAGAAGATAATACCTGGAATCTGATTGGCTGCGATGGGCAACATCCCATCTTAAATAGAATTCCCATCTTAGTAAATTTACCCCTCAGTGTCTCCTAGAATGAATGTTCTGTGTGTACAGCATTAAATATTCTTCTTTAAAAAAAACCCACAATAATAAAAAACAATAAAAAAAAAAAATATGGTTCCCTTATCTGTGGTGTGAGTAGTGGTGGCGAGAGGAGGAAGAGGAAACTAATTGCCCGGGCTGCTGGAGGTGCCTCGCAGAGGCCCAGAACCGCTCCCCTCCCTGCGCATGTACCTACAAATAAAGCTGGCACCATTTTCTGACTGATAACTTAGGGAAGATGGCGCCCACAGTTTTAAAACAAAGACTCTGGAAGACTCTGGAGCTGTACCAGAGTCTTTGCTCTCTTATTCACATGCGTCATCTTTCCTAATATCACTGGGAAGAATTTGACGTGCCCCCACCTGTCCCCCCCCCTTGTGCATTAGAATGGTGCCCCCTGTGGAGCGCACGGGGCCACTTTGCAGCCCCACATTTATTAGGCCACACCCTCCTGTTCATTACCAGGGCCCGACGGGGCTCTCAACACCCGTGGGTGTTGGGACCACTTGATACATAAAATCTAGGAATGACAGTTGTTGAGGCTAGTGCCATAGGTGTATCTATAATAGGTGCAGGGTGTACAGTGCACATAGGCCACTAGGTCTGGGGAGGCCCACACCTGATACCCTGCACCAGTGGTGGCTCCAGAGGTGGGGCTGCAGCGCAGTCCAACTGCCAGTGAATCAGTTTGGAATGACAGTTGGTAGCAGTAGGTGTGGCTCCCCTATTTGAATTTTGGACTGCACTGCAGCCCCACCCCTGGAGCTGCCACTGCCCTGCACCCATTCATGATACTTACCTGTCCTCTGAAACTACAGAAAGCACTGCGAAAATGGAGCAGGAAAGAGTCTTTTCATGAATGTCCCACGAAAGGTGGGGCCCGCTTGTAAACTGCATGTGGGCTCCGTATGCTGTTAAACTGCTCCTGGAAAGTTCATGTGACTATTATAAGCAGTCAATAATAAAACCATTGACAACTGGCATTTCTTTGTAGCTACTGGTGGTGTGGCACAGTTGATAAATATAAGCTTAATCACAGTAAATGGGCAATAAAAAATGAGTCCGACAATGGAATTACACCTTAAACCCACAATATTGTTTTTAGGCCAAAAGGTTGCACCGAGGTGGCTGGATGACTAAGCTAAGCGACACAAGTGTGTGGCACAAACACCTGGCCCATCTAGGAGTGGCACTGCAGTGGCAGACAGGATGGCAGATTTAAAAAATAGGCCCCAAACAGTGCATGATGCAAAGAAGAAAAAGAGTTGCAATTAGGTAGCTGGATGGCTAAGCTAAGCGACACATGTGTGCGGCACAAACACCTGGCCTATCTAGGAGTGGCACTGCAGTGGCAGACAGGATGGTACTTAAAAAAACTAGGCCCCAAACAGCACATCATGCAAAGAAGAAAAAGAGGTGCAACGAGGTAGCTGTATGATTAAGCAAAGCGACTCAAGTGTGCGGCACAAACAACATGGGTCATGCTGGAATTGGCCCAGATGTAATAGATGCACAATATTGGTGGCACAGGAGAGCGTACTCCTAAACCACACACGGCAAAGCCTGTAAAATTAATTTGGATAATAACCCTTTTATTTGGAGCTATTATAATATGCAGCACAGGTGAGCGTACCCCTACACCACACAGGGCAAACCCTGTAAAAATTATATGGATAATAATATACTGTAAGTAATGTATATAACCCTTTTATTTGGAGTAAATAATATACAGCACAGGACACCACCACTGGACTTATGGCAGCACAAAACAGCACCACCGGACTGGACTTATACGGCACTACCCCTGGACTTGCAAGGCAGTGTCACACAGAATAGTCCCCAAACAGAAACCCTTGATACTGAGGTGCCTACAAATATCAAATTATATGATATCAGGGAAACATCGGGTGGAAATGTGAGGTTTAAAAATAGGTCCAACTTTTATCCATTACAATATAGATGACCTTACATTGAAAGCTTCTTCTTCAAGGCAACAATGGATCACTTTAGAGTGCTTTGTAATAAAGAGGAAAAAATTTGAATAATCAGAGATAACCTCACTAAGGAAGAACGATTGGCAATTAAAAAATCTTTGCTCAGACCCAGAGTTGACAATTAAACAGGCCGACAAAGGGGGTGGGGTTGTTCTTCTTAATACATCGGATTATCTGGTCGAGGCAAATCGCCAACTTAATAATGAGGATTACTACAGGAAGTTGAAAGGTAACCCTACAAAGAGGTTCATTAGTAATTTGAAAAATATGCTTGATAAGGCAATGGATGAAGGGGCCATCCAAAGGGAGGTGTACCATTTTTTACTTGCTCAATATCCGATAGTCCCTACATTTTACTATCTTCCAAAGATCGATAAGAGTTTAGTATCCCCTCCCGGAAGACCGATTAATATCAGGAGTGCGTTCAATGACGAATAATCTGTCTTATTTTGTAGATAGTTTTCTGCAGAAGCATGTGAAATTATTAAGATCATATATAAAAGACACAACTTGTTTTTTGAAACTTATTGAGCAGATAAAATGGAAACCTACCTATTGGTTTATTACATGTGATGTTGAGTCGCTATATTCCAATATTGATCATACACTAGGACTTCAGGCGGTAGAGCACTACTTGTCACAAGATGACACTAATACTGATGTTTTAAAGAAGTTTATTTTATCTTCAATTGATTATATTTTGAGTCACAATTATTTCTTGTTTAATAATTATTATTATTTACAAACATGGGGTACCGCTATGGGGACCAGGTTTGCCCCGAGCTTCGCCAACCTCTTAATGGGATGTTTTGAGGAGTAATATATATGGGCGGAGTCCGGGGCGAACCTGGTCCTATACGGACGTTATATAGATGATTTATTTTTGATTTGGGATTGGGATTTAAATTCTATTAAGTTTGTAGCTTCACTGAACTGTAATACTTTTGGATTAACATTCACGAGCACAGTACATCAGTCAGAAATAACGTTTCTTGATATAGCCCTCTCTGTAGTAGATAATAAGTTGAATACGAGAACCCATATCAAGGAAGTCGATCAGAATAGATATCTAAACTTTAAAAGTGGCCATTATTGTAAATGGAAAACTTTGCTGTGGACATCTGTTCTAATTACATAAAAGCTGCTAAGGGAGGAAGGAGAGGGAGCGCTCCCCGGTCTGTAAGTCCTTGCTGGATACCTTGTTCATCAGTTCTAAACAGTTATAAACATTGGACTCCACTTTGTAAAGCCCCCGCATACTGCTACCCACGGGAGGTAGGAGCTAAATTACCAGTGATATCTGAGGAATAACGTTTGCTATACTGGATCCAATTAGCAATGGACTAACTCATTAATACGAATGGATGATTAACATTAATAGTGAGCAAGACTGCATGCCCGTTTCTTATTTTAAGTCTATTAACTGACTAACATCCGATTTTTTATTTATATGTGATTATGTGATGATTAATTGTATCTTAACCTGATATTTATTTTTTTATATGGCCATATATGCTCTGTTTGTGAAAATAAATACATTGTTTTATTTTATGAATGTGACTGGACAGCGCTTCCTATTGGAACTTTGGTTTTAATTATTTTGATTGCTTGCTATAAGGGTATTTGCAATAGCCCTGACTAGGAAGCTGCAGTCCAGTCCCAGATTTATGTTTGCCAGCAGTTCTAAGGATCAGGCGCCAAGTATATTTTTTGTCTATTAGTCCCCAAACAGCACATGATGCAAAGAAGAAAAAGAGGTGCAAGATGGAATTGTCCTTAGGCCCTCCCACCCACCCTTATGTTGTATAAACAGGACATGCACACTTTAACAAACCAAACATTTCAGCGACAGTGTCTGCTACACGGGTGTAGTATGGCATGCCGGGAGCCAGCATACCGGTGCCGGAATCCCGACCGCTGGCATACCGACAGCTGGGCAAGCGCAAATGAGCCCCTTGCGGGCTCGCTGTGCTTGCCACGCTGTGTGCATGGTGGTGCGTGTATTCTCCCTCCAGGGGGGTCGTGGACCCCTAGAGGGAGAAAAGGTGTCGGTATACCAGGTGTCGGGATTCCGGCGCCAGTATACTGTGCGCTGGGATCCTAAATACCACCCCTGCCACACGACTGTGGCTGAAATGACTGGTTTGTTTTTGCCCCCACCAAAAAAGTAGCATTCAGTGTTATGATTCCTGTACTCCAGACCGGAGGAGATCTTATGGCAGGGATCTGAGTACAGGAAAATAAGCTGGTTGTGGGAGCTGGATAGCCTAGTAACCCCTGGCGCCCTAACTCCGTTGTCTCGCCCGTGTTATCAGAAATCCCCTGCGAGACTATGGTTGCTTGAGCCCATGGCAGCCGCGTTCGAAGGGCGGATTATGTCTGCCCAACCCCGATGCCCCCGCAGGTCTTAATGGGAGACAAGGGGAAGTCCGAGACAGGGTGATAACAAGGGGCCCTCTGACTAAGCAACCAGGCCAGGGGTTACAAGCTAACTAACTAAATCAAAAGGTATGTGCGGACTAGCCGCCAGGAAAAAGGACAACCAAGGATCCACTGATCCGACACTCCTATCCGGCACCGCCGGACACCAGAGTGGATCTGTGGAAGCGGAATCCTCCGCAAAGCTCCAGAACACAATTAAACAAAATAATAAACAGAAGCGGACAAGCCGCAACACACGGCTGCGCCGCGACTCACGAACACCACCAGATGTTAAAGGTGCTCGGTCAGACTCCAGGAACAGATGGTAACTTCCGAGTACAGGATCTCTGAGGACAGGAACAACCGAAAAGACCGGGACTGGGAACTCTCTGCAGCAGACACAGGCAAACAGGAAGCTATCACCGGCGTCTGTAAGAAGTCCTGAGGGTGCCTTTATTCAGGCACCCTCCAATCAGGATCCAGACAGGACAATCAAATAGAAATGCCGTGCAGCTTGCATGCTGCACGGCCAGCACATAATCAGGGTAATGAGAATAGACCCAGCAACGGGGAACGCGGCTGAACGTGGCGTCCCCGTTGCTAAGGTCAGAGCGGCTCCGTGCGCCCGGCGTCTTAGCGTTGCCAGGGAGCCGGCGGCTGAACGCGCACGGCGTCCCTGGTTGCTAGGCGCCGGGCCGCACGGCCGAGCGGACCCCGGCGCCTAACAGTACCCCCCCCTTGAGGAGGGGTCAAGGAACCCCTAAAGCCAGGTTTCCGAGGAAATTCACGAAAAAATGCCCTTTTGAGCTTTGGGGCATGAAGGTCTTCATCCAGGACCCACGACCTTTCCTCTGGCCCATAACCTCTCCAATGCACCAAAAAATAAAGCCGACCCCGGGACAACTTGGAATCGAGAACCTTCTCAACCAAGAACTCTTGCTGACCCTGTACATTAACTGGTGATCTCCCCTGAGATTTTTTACGAGGAAATCTGCTGGACGAAACATATGGTTTAAGCAATGAGCAATGGAAGGTATTTCCGATCCGTAAAGTTTTTGGTAAACGTAACCGGAAAGCAACTGGATTGACTTTTTTGATAATGAGAAATGGTCCAATATATCTAGGACCCAATCTGGCTGAGGTTTGTCGAAGTTTGATGTTGCGAGTCGACAACCACACCCTGTCTCCTACTTTAAAAGTGCACGGCCGCCGGAGCCTGTCAGAAATTTTTTTTTCCCGGAAAGCTGCTTTTCTGAGAGCCAGGTGCACTTTTTTCCAAATAAGTTTAAGATGAGAGGTCAGGGCCAGAGAGGAGACAGAGGAATGTTGAAAAAATGAATTAGCTCTGGGGTGGAAACCAAAAACTGCAAAAAATGGAGACACATTGGTGGAGGAATGACAGGCATTATTATAAGCAAACTCCGCCAATGGAAGAAACTCAGACCAGTCATTTTGGAGTTTGGCCGAGTATAAACGCAAATATTGTTTTAGAGATTGGTTAACTCGCTCAGTCTGTCCATTGGATTGTGGATGATAGCCGGAGGTTAATGATAATTTCATCTTTAATGAAGCACAAAAAGACTTCCAAAATTGCGCAATGAATTGTGGACCCCTGTCAGAAACAATATCAGTGGGTAACCCATGGAGTCTGAAAACATGACGGAGGAACAAGACTGCCAATCCCTGGGCAGATGGCAATCGGGGAAGAGCAATAAAATGGGCCATCTTGCTAAAACGGTCCACTACCACCCATATGACTCGGCATCCGGCTGACAGAGGGAGATCCACCACAAAATCCATGGAGATATGCGACCATGGCCTAAGAGGAACTTTCAAGGGCATAAGTTGACCAATAGGCAAAGAACGGGGAACTTTATGCTGTGCACAGACCTGACACGAAAAAACAAACTCTTTAATGTCTTTGGAAAGACCAGGCCACCATACTGAGCGGGATACTAATTCCAAAGTCTTAGCGATTCGCGGATGCCCTGCAACTTTGCTATCATGAAATTCCGCCAAAACAGTTGCTCTCAAAAACTCAGGAACAAAAAGACGACTAGCAGGAGTATTTCCCGGAGCTTGATGTTGAAGCAGCTTTAATTGGGAAAATACATCCTGTGTGAGACCTGCCTGAATGACTGAAGGCGGAAGTATGGGAGTAACAGGACTGTTGTCTTGAACCGGAAGGAAACTGCGTGACAGGGCATCTGCCTTGGTATTCTTGGAACCTGGTCTGAAGGTGATAATGAATTTGAAACGAGTAAAAAATAAAGCCCAACGAGCCTGTCGGGCATTCAGTCGTTTAGCCGATTCAATGTATTGAAGATTTTTGTGATCAGTCAAAACTGAAATGGTGTGGGTAGCTCCTTCAAGCCAATGTCTCCACTCCTCGAAAGCCCATTTAATAGCCAGCAATTCCCGGTTACCAACATCGTAGTTGGATTCTGCAGATGAGAATTTCCTGGACATAAAGGCACAAGGATGTAACTCAAGGGAATCTGGATCCTTCTGAGAAAGGATAGCCCCTACTCCAACCTCCGAGGCATCCACCTCAATAATGAAAGGTAATTCTGGGTTGGGATGTCTAAGGACAGGGGCTGAGACAAAGGCTTGTTTTAAGGCCTGAAAAGATAACTCCGCTTCACATGACCAATTGGTAGGATCTGCTCCCTTCTTAGTAAGTGCCACAATGGGAGCAACTAGGTCAGAGAAAGAGTGAATAAATCTTCTATAGTAGTTTGCAAACCCTAAAAAGCGCTGAATTGCTTTTAAATTGGTGGGTTGCGCCCAACTAAGGATGGCTTGGAGCTTTTTTGGTTCCATTCGGAATCCCCGAGGGGAAATAATGTACCCTAAAAAGGATACTTCCGTGACATGAAATTCACACTTCTCCAGCTTGGCATATAAGTGATTTTCACGTAATCTCTTTAGCACCTGACGCACCTGGGTAACATGTTGTTCCACGGAGTCAGAATATATTAAAATATCGTCTAAATAGACCACGACGAATCTTCCCAGAAACTCACGGAGCACATCATTAATGAGATCCTGGAAAACTGCCGGAGCGTTAGATAGGCCGAATGGCATGACCAGATACTCATAGTGGCCCGACTGAGTACTAAATGCCGTTTTCCACTCATCCCCTGACCTGATTCTGATGAGGTTATATGCTCCTCTAAGATCAATCTTAGAAAAAATAACAGCCGAACGTAGCTGATCAAAGAGGACAGAGATCAGCGGCAGAGGGTAAGTATTCTTTACTGAGATTTTATTCAAAGCTCTAAAGTCAATGCAGGGTCTGAGTGAACCATCCTTCTTCTCTACGAAGAAGAAACCTGCACTTAAAGGGGATTTAGATGGCCTGATAAACCCTTTCCCAAGGCTTTCTTTCACATACTCATTCATGGCCACAGTTTCAGGACCAGACAATGCATATAACCTTCCTTTAGGCAACGTGGCACCAGGAATTAACTCAATGGCACAATCATAAGGCCTATGGGGAGGCAAAATATCCGCATTGCCCTTGGAAAACACATCAACAAAATCCTGGTATTCCCCAGGAATATGTGCGGAACTGGCGGCAGCTACTCGGATAGGAAGCGTAATACATTCTTTATCACAGATGGTACCCCATTGTAGGATCTCCCCAGACTGCCAATCAATGACGGGATTATGAAAGGCCAGCCAAGGATGACCCAGAACCACAGGAACTGCTGGACAATGGGTAAGGAAAAACTCAATTTTTTCAGAATGCAGAGCTCCCACCGAGAGCAAAACAGGAGGTGTACATAGAGAAATAACCCCATTGGATAAAGGACTCCCATCTAAACCATGCATGGTGATACACCTACCGAAGGTTAGCTGAGGAATACCTAAGGCCTTGGCCCATGTTAAATCCATAAAGTTTCCTGCAGCTCCACTGTCCACAAAAGCAGAGACCGAGGAACAGAGGCTGCCATAGGAAACTTTAGCAGGAACCAACAGTGAATTATTTGAGGAGATGAGCTGCAGACCAAAGTGAACCCCCTCACAATTCACTTGGTCAGGAAGTTTCCCAACTTGTTTGGACAACTACGGGCAAAATGTCCCTTACCTCCGCAGTATAAACACAGACCATAATTTTGCCTCCTGGTTCTTTCTTCCGGAGACAATTTGGAGAGACCAATCTGCATAGGCTCCTCTATGTCTACAGGAATGGAAGGAACCCAGGGAGAGGACCCGACAGATGCCCCTTTTTCAGCCCTCCGCTCTCTGAGCCGACGATCTATTTTAATAGATAGCTCCATGAGGTTATCGAGGGTCTCAGGAGCGGGATACTGGAGGAGACTGTCTTTTATAGATTCCGATAAGCCGAGGCGAAACTGACTGCGCAGGGCTGGGTCATTCCAGCCACAGTCGTTCGACCAACGGCGAAACTCCGTACAATAATTCTCTGCGGGATTCCTACCCTGTCTAAGAGCACGCAACTGACTTTCTGCGAACGCCTCTCTATCAGGGTCGTCATACAATAGCCCTAAAGATTTTAAAAAGGCGTCTACAGACGATAAGGCCGGATCGTCTGTCTTTAAACCAAAAGCCCAGGTCTGAGGATCCCCCTGAAGTAGAGAAATAATAATCCCAACCCGCTGAGCCTCTGTACCTGAGGTAACTGGTCTTAAACGAAAATACAGTTTGCAAGATTCTTTAAAATAAAAAACTGTTTTCTATCCCCAGAAAAACGGTCAGGCAGATGCATTTTTGGTTCAGGGATGACCCTCGGGGAAGTCCGTAACAGATCTTCCTGTGACCTCACCCGGAGGGACAGATCCTGAACCATCTGAGTAAGTTCCTGAATCTGACTAACAAGAAGCTGGCCAGGGTTTGGCCCAACACCGGTGGGATTCATAAGGCCGACAAAAATCTCCCAACTAAAAATTGAAAAAATTTACTGTAAGTTAAATCTTTTCTTTTGTTGGCCGGTGATAATGTTATGATTCCTGTACTCCAGACCGGAGGAGATCTTATGGCAGGGATCTGAGTACAGGAAAATAAGCTGGTTGTGGGAGCTGGATAGCCTAGTAACCCCTGGCGCCCTAACTCCGTTGTCTCGCCCGTGTTATCAGAAATCCCCTGCGAGACTATGGTTGCTTGAGCCCATGGCAGCCGCGTTCGAAGGGCGGATTATGTCTGCCCAACCCCGATGCCCCCGCAGGTCTTAATGGGAGACAAGGGGAAGTCCGAGACAGGGTGATAACAAGGGGCCCTCTGACTAAGCAACCAGGCCAGGGGTTACAAGCTAACTAACTAAATCAAAAGGTATGTGCGGACTAGCCGCCAGGAAAAAGGACAACCAAGGATCCACTGATCCGACACTCCTATCCGGCACCGCCGGACACCAGAGTGGATCTGTGGAAGCGGAATCCTCCGCAAAGCTCCAGAACACAATTAAACAAAATAATAAACAGAAGCGGACAAGCCGCAACACACGGCTGCGCCGCGACTCACGAACACCACCAGATGTTAAAGGTGCTCGGTCAGACTCCAGGAACAGATGGTAACTTCCGAGTACAGGATCTCTGAGGACAGGAACAACCGAAAAGACCGGGACTGGGAACTCTCTGCAGCAGACACAGGCAAACAGGAAGCTATCACCGGCGTCTGTAAGAAGTCCTGAGGGTGCCTTTATTCAGGCACCCTCCAATCAGGATCCAGACAGGACAATCAAATAGAAATGCCGTGCAGCTTGCATGCTGCACGGCCAGCACATAATCAGGGTAATGAGAATAGACCCAGCAACGGGGAACGCGGCTGAACGTGGCGTCCCCGTTGCTAAGGTCAGAGCGGCTCCGTGCGCCCGGCGTCTTAGCGTTGCCAGGGAGCCGGCGGCTGAACGCGCACGGCGTCCCTGGTTGCTAGGCGCCGGGCCGCACGGCCGAGCGGACCCCGGCGCCTAACATTCAGTCTCTCCTTGCACAAACTGGCTCTGCAGAGGCAAGATGTCGACCTCATCCTCATCCTCCGATTCCTCACCTCTTTCAGTGTGTACATCCCCCTCCTCCTCAGAGTATTAATTCATCCCCAATGGAATCCACCATCACAGGTCCCTGTGTACTTTTTGGAGGCAATTGCTGGTAAAGGTCTTCCCAAAGGAATTTATAATTCATTTTGATGAACATCATCTTCTCCACATTTTGTGGAAGTAACCTCCTACGCCGATCGCTGACAAGGTTACCGGCTGCACTAAACTCTCTTTCGGAGTACACACTGGAGGGGGGGGGGGCAACTTAGGTAAAATAAAGCCAGTTTGTGCAAGGGCATCCAAATTGCCTCTTTTTCCTGCCAGTATACATACGGACTGTCTGACATGCCTACTTGGATGCTGTCACTCATATAATCCTTCACCATTCTTTCAATGGTGACAGAATCATATGCAGTGACCGTAGACATTTTAGTAATCGTTGGCAGGTCCTTCAGTCCGGACCAGATGTCAACACTCGCTCCAGACTGCCCTGCATTACCGCCAGCGGGTGGGCTAGGAAATCCTATCCTTTTCCTCGCAGCCCCAGTTGCGGGAGAAAATGAAGGAGGAGCTGTTGATGGGTCAAGTTCCGCTTGAGTTGACAATTTTCTCACTAGCAGGTCTTTGAACCCCTGCAGACTTGTGTCTGCTGGAAAGAGAGATACAATGTAGGCTTTAAACCTATGATCGAGCACGGTGGCCAAAATGTAGTGCTCTGGTTTCAACAGATTGACCACCCTTGAATCCTGGAAAAGCGAATGAAGGGCTCCATCCACAAGTCCCACATACTTAGCGGAATTGCTCCGTCTTAGCTCCTCCTTCAATTTCTTCAGCTGCTTCTGCAAAAGCCTGATGAGGGGAATGACCTGACTTAAGCTGGCAGTGTCTGAACTGACTTCACGTGTGGCAAGTTCAAAGGGTTGGAGAACCTTGCACAATATGGAAATCATTCTCCACTGCGCTTGAGTCAGGTGCATTACCCCTCCTTTGCCTGTATCGGGATCCGGTCTGAAGATCGACAGTGTCTAGGTCGACAATGTTTAGGTCGACCACTGTAGGTCGACAGTCACTAGGTCAACAGGGTTAGAAGGTCGACATGTTCTAGGTCGACAGGTCAAACGGTCGACATGAGTTTTTTATTAAAATCATTTTTTTTACTTTTTCATACTTAACGATGCCCGAAGCATGACGAGCGAAGTGAGCCATGCGAGGGGACACGGTGCACTAATTGGGGTTCCCGGTCACTCTACAAAGAAAACGACACCAAAAAACATAAACTCATGTCGACCTTTTGACCTGTCGACCTAGAACATGTCGACCTTCTGACCCTGTCAACCTAGTGACTGTCGACCTATAGTGGTCAGCCTAAACATTGTCGACCAAGACACTGTCGATCTAATGATCCACACCCGCCTATATCGTAGGTTGATGTATAGGCTTGAATGGCCTTTTGCTGCTCCTCCATCCTCTGAAGCATATAGAGTGTTGAATTTCACCTCGTTACCACGCAGAGGCGGAACTACCGCCAGTGCAACCAGTGCGTTGCACTGGGGCCCGCCTCTGTCCAGGGGCCCAAAGCATGTAATGAGTCAAACTGACTTATTACATGCCGCTGTGTGCTGCGGGCAACCGCTGCCCGCAGCACACAGCCGCCCGGAGAGGAGAGGAGCGCAGCGGCACGGGGGTAAGGAGGAGAAGGGAGGTGGAGGAGGGAGCCGCATCAGCGCTTTGTTACTGGTGGAGGCACTGCTGCTGCTGCCCCTCTGCTTCACTATAGGCTGTCTTCCAAGAACAGCCTATAGTGAAGCAGAGGGGCAGCAGCAGCGCCTCCACCAATGACACAGCTCTGCTGCAGCTCCCTCCTCCACCTCCCTCCTCCTCCTTCTCTACTGCCCGGGAATCGTCAGAAGCTGCACCGAGGAGTCTGAGCCAGCGGAGAGGTTAAGTATAATTCTTCTTTCTTTCTGTCTCTTTCTTTCTGTCTCTTTCTTTCTTTCTTTCTTTCTTTCTTTCTTTCTTTCTTTCTTTCTTTCTTTCTTTCTTTCTTTCTTTCTTTCTTTCTTTCTTTCTTTCTGTCTTTCTTTCTGTCTTTCTTTCTTTCTGTCTTTCTTTCTGTCTTTCTTTCTGTCTTTCTTGGGACTGCCTGCCGCAATGTGTAAAAATGGGGAATCTGCCTGCCGCAATGTGTAAAAAGGGGGAATCAGCCTGCCGCAATGTGTAAAAAGGGGGAATCTGCCTGCCGTAATGTGTAAAAAGGGGGGCGCTGTTTGCCGTAATGTGTAAAAAGTGCACGCTGTCTGCCGTAATGTGTAAAAAGGGGGAATCTGCCTGCCGTAATGTGTAAAAAGGGGGGCGCTGTCTGCCGTAATGTGTAAAAAGTGCACGCTGTCTGCCGTAATGTGTAAAAAGGGGGACGCTGTCTGCCGTAATGTGTAAAAAAAGTAAACGCTGTCTGCCGTAATGTGTAAAAAGAGGAATCTGTCCGCCGTAAGGTAAAAAAAGGGTCTCTACCTGGTGTAGTGGTGCTACTGTGCGGCGTAATTTGAATAATGGAGACTACTGTGCACCGTTTTATGAATTGGTATTATTTTGTGGCCACACCCCTTCCCCACGAAGCCACGCCACTATGTATTTTTGCGCGCGCCTACGGAGCGCACTGCCCCTTTTTTGCATGTAGGGGTGGGGCTTCGATGCCGTTTCTTGCACACAGTGCTAAAATGTCTAGTTACGGCACTGTTGCTGGGCCCACTGCTCGCTAGTTCCGCCACTGTTACCACCTCTTGCTTCAGGTGATGGCGGGGCAGGTTCAGGAGTGTTTGCTGGCGCTCCAGTCTGCGGCATGCGGTGGCTAAATGTCGAAGGTAGCCCGCAATTTTTCGGGCCACTGACAGCATCTCCTGCACGCCCCTGTCATTTTTCAAAACATTCTGCACCACCAAATTAATTGTATGTGCAAAACATGGGACGTGCTGGAATTTGCCCAGATGTAATGCACGCACAATATTAGTGGCATTGTCCGATATCACAAATCCCCAGGAGAGACTACTTGGGGTAAGCTATTGTGCGATGATGTCCCTCAGTTTCCGTAAGAGGTTGTCGGCGATGTGCCTCTTACGGAAAGCGGTGATACATAGCGTAGCCTGCCTTGGAACGAATTGGCGTTTGTGAGATGCTGCTACTGGTGCCGCTGCTGTTGTTGCTGTACATCTACCCAGTGGGCTGTCACAGTCATATAGTCCTTAGTCTGCCCTGTTCCACTTGTCCACATGTCCGTGGACAGTGGGTACAACTGCAATTTTTAGGACACTGAGGACACTTTTTCTGACGTCTCTGTACATTCTTGGTATCGCCTGCCCAGTGAAGTGGAACCTAGATGGGTTTTGGTACCGGGGACACACTATCTCCATCAATTCTCTAAGTCCAGTGAACTAATGGCGGATATTGGTTCTTGATCTTTCCCTATTTTATCCTCCAAAAGTTTTGTTCTCCATTAGTTTTTAGGAGTTATATAACAATATGCGGTACAGGAGAGCGTACCTCTACACCACACAGGGCAAACCCTGTGAAAATTATTTGGATTAAATATTAATAACCCCTTTATTTGGAGTAAATAATATACAGCACAGGACAGCACCACTGAACTTATATGGCAGCACCACTGGACTGGAATTATATGGCAGTATCACTGGATTTATATGCCAGTACCACTGAAAGTATACAGCAGCATCACTGGAATTATACGGCAGTACCCCTGGACTTATTCGGCAGTACCACTGGACTGGATTTATACGGCAGTATCACTGGACTTATACACCAGTACCACTGGAATTATATGGCAGTATCACTGAAATTATACGGCAGTATCACTGTACTTATATGACAGTACCACTGGACTGGATTTATACGACAGTACCACTGGATTTATACAGCAGTACCACTGGATTTATACGGCAGTACCACTGGACATATACGGCAGTATCACGGGACATATACGGCAGTACCACTGGACATATGCGGCAGTATCGTTGGAATTATATGGCAGTACTGCTGGACATATACGGCAGTACCACTGAACATATACAGCAGCACAGGGACACCACCACTGGACTGATGCAGAACAACACAGTACCACTGCAATGGACTGGACTTATACAGCAGCACTGGACATGTGGCAGCAGAGGACACCACCACTGTGACTGGACTGATGCAGCTCAAGACACTACCACTGCACTGATGCAGGACAACACAGCACCACTGCAATGGACTGGACTTATACAGCAGCACTGGACATGTGGCAGCAGAGGACACCACCACTGTGACTGGACTGATGCAGCACAAGACACTACCACTGTACTGATGCAGGACACTAAGGATGGACACACATCATCTCACTACACACTCCAATGCCGAAGAGAAAATGGCGGCGACGCGCGGCTCCTTATATGGTATCCAAACCCAGCGAGAATCCAACATGATGACGTTTTGCCTCGTTCTGGTTTCCGAGTCAGGCGGGAAAACCCGAGCCTGACTCGGATCCGGGCTCGGGTAGTGAAGTTCGGGGGGTTCGGTTCTCAGGGAACTGAACCCGCTCATCTCTAGTTGTGATGTTACCTATGTTCTGACTGTGGTGTTCCAATGTTTGTTAAAAAAAAAAAAAAAATAATTATAAAATAGTTTTGGATACATTTTAAATGCATGTTCTTGACCTAATTCAATCATAAAAAAAACATTTACCCCGTCTCGTGTGGGTTCCCTCTGGGTGCTCTGGTTTTCTACCACAATCCAAAAATATACTGGTTCAGTATGTTAATTGACTTTCATCAAAATTAACCCTAGCGTGATTGTGTGTGCGTGTACATGTGATAGGGAATATAAATTGTAAGGTCCACTGGGGAAGGTACATTACTGATGTGAATGGTTAAATATTTTATGTGCTGCAAAATGTGTGCGCCATATAAATTACTGGTAATAATAAGTGACCATTTCTGAGCGTTTTTTGGGGAACAAAAATCCAGTTAAATGGTTAATATCTGTATTTTGCTGCTAGTTTCTCCTTTACAGTAATGGTCCAGTGAAAAATGTATCCAATATTTAAGGGAGAGAAAATGGAAAAGTTGTACATAGAAACCAATCAGCTATGAGCTACCATTAATCTAGTACACAGGTTCTCAAACTCTGTCCTCAGGACCCCACACAGTGCATGTTTTGCAGGTCTCCTCACATAATTGCAAGTGAAATAATTAGCTCCACCTGTGGACCTTTTAAAGTGTCAGAGAGTAATTAATACACCTGTGCGCTAGCTGGGTTACCTGCAAAACATGCACTGTGTGGGGTCCTGAGGACTGAGTTTGAGAACCACTGATCTAGTACATTATTGTACTATTTTTATATATATATATATATTTATTTATTTTTTATTAGAATGGCATCTCCTGGATATTTTATGTTGAATACACAATGTAATTACTGACCGACCTGACGATTTTGCTACCAATTGAGAACACATGTAATATATATATATATATATATATATATATATATATATATATATATATATATATATATATACAGTGCCTAGCTAAAGTATTCACCCTCCTTGGCTTTTTAAGTACTGACTTTAGGGGTGTGAATAGTTATGCACGGTGAAGTTTTCTGTTATTTTGTCATATTTGTTTGCTTCAGAATTAAAAAAAAACAAAACAAAAAAACCTCTTCAAAGTTGTAGGCATGTTCTTTGAATGAAATGATGCAAACCTTCAAATAATCCATTTTAATTCCAGGTTGTGAGGCAACAAAACATGAAAAATGCGAAGGGGGTGAATACTTTAGCAAGGCACTGTACAACCCAGGGCAATAACTAGAGGTTGGCCAGGATGGCAGTGGCACCCACCAGGGTTGCTGGACAAAGGTGGTAGTGGGAAAATCCATCTTGGTCATAGAGGTGAAACTACAGCAAACTTCTTGGCCTGACAATCGATGGTCCATCTCTCAGAGGAGTCACAGTGCCATGCTATTCTAAATGCTGCAGGTGGTCCACTTCTCCCTCCACCTTTGATGGCTTGCATGGCAATAACAGGGCATCAGGGCTGACGTTACTGCAGCATTCGTACAGGCTGAAATCGGCAATTATATAAAAATAATATGGGGGGGCGCAGTCTGCATATGATATGAATTGTGGACACTGTGTGTTAGCATGTGAATTGGGGGAATGCACAGTGTGGCATATAATGTGAATTGGAGCATGCACAGTGTGTCATATAATGTGAATTGGAACATGCACTGTGTGGCATATTATGTGAATTGGAACATGCACAGTGTGGCATATTATGTGAATTGGAACATGCACAGTGTGGCATATAATGTGAATTGGAGCATGCAGTGTGGCATATAACGTGAATTGGAAAATGCACAGTGTGGCATATAATGTTAATTGGGGCATGCACAGTGTGGCATATAACGTGACTTGGAACATGCATATAATGTGAATTGAGGGATTATGCAGTGTCAAGTCCATTCTATGGTGGAGATTCAAATGTTTGAAAGTCGGTTGGGTGTCAGTTTTTTCCGGTCTATTAGATAGGAAAAAACAGACTCCCAACTGACTTTTCAAACATTTGAATCTCCCCTATGTGTCCTTGCTTTAGTGGAGACCAGCCTAGGCATTCCAACGTTGGGGCTAATTCAAAAATGTCTGTGTCTTGTAGGAATGAGGGGGGAGGGGGGCTAGACTGCACATCCTAATTTCAAATATGAGAGGTGCTACCATGCTGAGACTTGTAGTACCACACAGATAGAAGAGAAATTGCAGGCATTCACACTAAGCACTGCTAATAATAATTAAAATAAACTGCAATTTAACAGCAAAAATTAGGCGCTTAGCATAATTTTTGGACAAAAACGCCTTATTTTTGCTCTGTTATGCTTGAAATTAGGGTGTGCAGTCTAGCAACCCTCCATATTCTATATTGTGTACTTGAAGGCGGTAACTCAGTCAGCTTAACTAGTACTCCTCCCACCTGCCCTATGTGTTTTTAATTAGGAATGTGTTCTTTGCATTTGCAGACTGCATATTGAAACGGACACTATGACTGGTGAGACCTTGATACATTTATAGTACTATATGTCAGTATTAGGGACGGGTTTGAGGCTAGGCTGCTTTGGGGCATCATATTATAACACCTTTATCTAGCACTTTTAGCACTTATTTTGTTTTTTACTAATGTAACACTTCTCAACACCCTAATTATGTCCTTTCACCTATGTAACACTCTCAACACATAGCTGCTCCCTTTTACTAATGTAACATTTTTCATACTTTCTGCTACTTTTCAGTAATGTGATGCCTTGGAATGGTTGGCCTGTTTTGACGTGGGGTCCCATGCCATGGTCTCTAGCCTTAGAAGGCTAGGAACTCACCTGATGATGAGGTTACCTGGACGCAGTGGATGGGCCCATATTTTGTGGCGGAAAAATATGCTACACACGTCCGTTTTGCTCTGTTTAATTGCATAGTTTATTATTATTATTATTATTATTAGTAGTAGTGCTTAGGATGTGCGCCTGCAATTTATCTTCTTTCTAATTGTAGGCATGAGTCAGGTGATGGTGAAGTGCAACAAGTTGACAGTTTATTTGGAAGATCGAGGATCCTGCAATACTTTTTGCCATACTGTACATAATTAAGTAAAAGATGGTGGAGAATATGGATTTGGAATACCTAAATGGAGGCTTTTCCTCAACTAATGCTAGAAAAGTGATTTTATTTTCTGGGCAGGGTGGGGGCAGCAAGTCATTCACTTTGCCAGAGACACCCAGACTTCTAGTTATGGCACTGATGCACATTAAACAATTAATTGTTCTTATCCGAACAGTATGTTTGTTCAGAGGATTGTGCTACCAATTGTGTCTCTGTACGGGTGTGGTATGGAAGGTCGACAGGGTCTCTAGGTCGACATGGTCCAGGTCGACTGGTCAAAAGGTCGACATGAGTTTGTTTTTTGGGTGTCGTTTTCTCTGTACAGTGACCGGGAACCCCAATTAGTGCACCGTATCCCCTCGCAGCTTCGGGCAAGGTGCCTTGCTCTGCTGCCGCTGCGCTCGGCACAGGTTACCGTTCCCAATTGTAGTCCGCGTGGATCGCTATGTATGAAAAAGTAAAAAAAAGAAAAGAAAAGAATTGTAAAAAACTCATGTTGACCTTTTGACCCGTCGACCCAGAGGCCCTGTCTACCTATTTACTGTCGACCAATAGTGGTCGACCTAGTAACTGTTGACCTAGAGACCGGATCCCCTCTGTACACACTATCAGATTGTCTGTACACACTACAGATTACTAGAGATGTGCGCTGACCCCCGTGTTTTGGTTTTGAATCTGGATTCATCTTTGTGTTCTAGTTTTGCAAAACCACCCTCACATGCTTTGGTTTTTGATTTGTATTTATTAAATTATTGATTAAAAAAAGCTACAATCATGTAATTTGGGCCTTTTTTTTTTTTGTTCTTACAATATTATTAACCTCAAAATTTAAATTTGTCTGTTTTAAAAAGTGACACCTCTACCTCTAACTCATTTATTCAACATTGTAAAATATTTAGATTTCAGGTGCACTTTCTTAAACTTTCTGTACCTAGGACCACCTTTAGTAACTGTTGAAGTACTATCATGACTGGCAGCATTCACAGCATTAGTACAGTGCCTGCAGACATTTTTTTTTACAGTGCAGTAGGTAATAGTGGCTGAACATTATTTTTTAAGCATAGTGCCTGAACAACAACAACAAATTTGTATTTTTCATTATCCCTGGGTATTTTTCATTCCCAGGGGTTCCACCAGTTTTCAGTGTAAGCCTTTTTAAATGGGAAGGGATGTTTTGTTTTTTGTTCCTTCCCCCTAGCAGGTAGATCCCATACATAGTGTCCTTGCTTTAGTGGAGACCAGCCTAGGCATTCCAACGTTGGGGCAAATTCAAAAATGTTAACGTAGGATCATGTTGCATCATGCTTTCAGTGTACAGAGCTAATTTTACTTTATTCAACAGAGATGGCATACACAAATGAATGTTCCCCTGTAGAGGAAGCCCAGATATGTTGTGTGGTATCACATTGTAACATTAAAATACACAGAGTGCAGTCCTCCTATTATAGTCGGAACTAGACCCAGCTCGATTAGCACATTATTTATTTATTTATTTATTTATTTATTTATTTATTTATTACCAGTTATTTATATAGCGCACACATATTCTGCAGCGCTTTACAGAGATTATTTGGCCATTCACATCAGTCCCTGCCCCAGTGGCGCATAAAATCTATGGCCCTCATTCCGAGTTGATCGGTCGCAAGGCGAATTTAGCAGAGTTACACACGCTAAGCCGCCGCCTACTGGGAGTGTATCATAGCATCTTAAAATTGCGACCGATGTATTCGCAATATTGAGAGCACAAACTACTTAGCAGTTTTAGAGTAGCTCCAGACTTACTCTGCCTGTGCGATCAGTTCAGTGCTTGTCGTTCCTGGTTTGACGTCACAAACACACCCAGCGTTCGCCCAACCACTCCCCCGTTTCTCCGGCCACTCCTGCGTTTTTTCCGGAAACGGTAGCGTTTTCAGCCACACGCCCATAAAACGCCGTGTTTCCGCCCAGTAACACCCATTTCCTGTCAATCACATTACGTTCGCCGGAGCGATGAGAAAGCCGTGAGTAAAAATACTTTCTTCATAGCAAAGATACTTGGCGCAGTCGCAGTGCGAATATTGCGCATGCGCACTAAGCGGAATTTCACTGCGATGCGATGAAAAATACCGAGCGAACGACTCGGAATGAGGGCCTATATTCCCTACCACATGTACACACTCACACATTCATGCTTGGGTTAATTTTGTTGGGATCCAATTAACCTACCAGTATATTTTTGGATTGTGGGAGGAAACCGGAGAACCCAGAGGAATCCCACACAAGTATGGGGAGAATATACAAACTCTGCACAGTTAGAGTCATGGTGGGAATCAAACCCATTACACCATCCATACTGCCCAAGTATGAGCTTTTACATTGTACATACATAAGTATTTGAGCCTTTACATTGGTGGTGAAAAACCAGAGTTGGTACTATTCCATATTTGCATAGTTCATACCATCCACCTGGGGATCCAAGTATATCAGTGTGTTAAAAAATTGTAAGTTAAAACTAAAACACATTTCTTAAAATAAACTTTAAACAAGACTCTCAAAAACCCTCTTTTACAATAAGAAGTAATTTTATTATGGAAACCAGTAGGTATTCTCATTTCTTGATCCAGAGGTTATTTTTAATTTTAAAAAAACCTGTAAAACACAATGAAACGGAAAAGGCTCTGTTCACAGAATGAATACCTTTAATTGATTGGGAGGCTCAATAACCTCTATGCCAATCCCAAACAGCCATCATGGGAAACCATTTTAATTGAGTGGGGAAGGCTTAACTTGGTCAAATCAGTTTATAATCGTGCTTGTTGTGAACAGTTTGTGTTTTATTTTTAGATAGTTCCCTTTGGAATATGATGGTTCAAAAGAAGATTTTATTTTATAATGAAGATGAGAGTGTTTGTGGGCAGTATTTTATTCCAATAAAAATAACCAAATGTGACCCTTGGGTGTGTGGTTTTGTTTGATTGTTTAATTTTAACTGCTGTCATTTATACAGGAGTTCTAATTACTGTATCGTAAGAAAACAACATTACTGTATGCTATTTTGGTTTAGATGGTTAGGAAAACCTTGTGGAACCATATATTCGAAAATAAAAGCCTTCAAAATCTAAATTTTGTCTTTTGGCAGAAATGGTTTGATGGGGGATTCACAAATGGTCTTCCTCTCCTGCCCACTGGACGCACTGTTACTGTATCTCCATTCTGTGGTCGGCAAGATATCTGCCCAGAGGATAAAGGACATGTTGACCTGTATTTTAATATAGCGATGCAAGATGTACTGGTAATGTTTTGTTTTTTTATGCATACTGCTGACACTGTATATGTATTACTATCAATAATTATGCTGAAAATTACCATTCTAATAGCATAAGGGGATAATAAAATCCTGTATTTTATAAACAAAAAAATATTTTACAGCTATTGCTGATCTACAGTACATGTCTCTGCATGCCTGGACCCCTGACCTAAACACTGTGCTACCAAGTAGAGCATGAGAAAAGTGAAACAATATTTTAAAATTATTCTGCGCAGGTTAATGTAACCTTGATATTCAACATATCTGTGTTACAGCTTGCAGGATAGATAGATAGATAGATAGATAGATTCACAGACAAACACACACACACACACACACACACACACACACACACACACACACACATAGAAGATCCAGGACCCGGACAGGATCCCGGCACTCAAAATACTGACGGCAGAATCCCAATACTACTCGGAATGCCGGCGCGGGGATCCGGACATTGATCACTATCCTGGCACCGGGATCCCGACAATGCTTACACAGCCCGCTGGAGAGGTAAGTGTGTGTGTGGGGGGAGAAGTAAGTTAGGTGTAGACTGCGGGGAGAGGATTAGGGTTAAGCTGCAAGGGTGAGAGTGAAGGTTAGGGTTAGTCTACAGGTAGGGAGGGGTTAGGCATCCCCAGGCACCCCCAGGGAGGGTTAGGCTGCAGGGAAGAGAGGGCTAGGTTAAGGCTGCAGGGAGGGAAGATTACTGTTTGGCACCACTGGGGAGGGTAAGGCTGTTGGAAGGGGGATTAGGTTCAGGCAGCAGGAGAGGTGGGTTAGGGATCAGGGTTAGTTAATTTGTGTCTGCTGGTATTTTAAACATTGGGATGCCGTTGTCGATATTTTGACAGCCGGCATCCCAACCGTCTGGATCTCAATACTATCCCGAAGAGAATGTGTCGGCATTCCAGCAGTCGAGATCCCGGCGCAGGTATGCTGGTCTCCGGGATCCTGGCCGTCGGCATACTGAAGACCACCCTTTGAAATAAACAAAATTGGAAACCAATAATAAAAAAATCTTAATACATCTAAAAATACTAATGCAGCACACTGAACGCAGGCAGACACATGCACTGAAACTAACACACAGACGCACGCACACATAAATTCATACTCATTATCCGCCCACCATAATAAACACCTGCCATTTAGACCCAAGACATAAAAGATAACCAGAGCTACTAAACATGTAGCCCTTATTATAAGCAAACACAAGGGGGTTTCCAGTTGCCCAGAAACATCCCTTGCCCAGTCAATTGCTGAAATCAGAACCACAGCAGCAGTAGTATATAATATAAATTCACAACCATGTCTGTTGTGTAAGCTGATCTGAACGCTTCATTAGCACATGAGGACAGAGAGACCTTAGAGCAGCTTCCAGTAAGAAATCTTACCATATAGTGAGAGCATGTATGCTTAGAAAGCTCAGTTCTGTCTACTGGGTAGAGTATGTGTGCATATTTATTATGAGTGTTTCTATTTTCTGCAGCGGTGTACACTGATATTCCACAGGGAATAACATCGGGGTGTAGAGTCGGTTCTTGATCTGAGGCACCAACAGGCTAAAGCTTTGACTGTTCCCAGGATGCATTGCACCGCCTCCTGTATAGCCCTGCCTCCAGGGACTTCGAGCTCAGTTCGTAAGTTGGTGCCTGCATAGCAGGTCACTAACAGGGGTGCTGCGCTAGGCAGCCCTGAAAAGAGCTTTTTAAGAAGATTTCAAGGGCCGCAGCACTTTCTATGTCATTCTGACATGCTGTGCTGTGGCCCCATCACCTCCCCCAGCAGTGCTGCATACTCCCACGGCCTGGTTCTCAGGTACTTGTAGCAGAGGCGCACCAGACTTCAGGCACACACCACTGACTTTCTCCTGGATCGCATGGCTGCACATTAGGGAGGAGGTAAGAGGGTCCCCCAGGTGGGACCCGCCAAAAATCGCAGTCCGGTTGCGGTCCCAGGAGGCGGACCGCACTGCTGGCGTGGACACTGTACTGCACAGGGATACCACTATATCCACCAGGGCAGGGAGCACAGGTCGGATTTACTAAAATCCATTTAATATAGGCTCCATAGTACTCGGTGGTGAGGACCAGCATAGGGGATAAGACGCTGACCTGTAGCCCCTCCCCCAGCTCCAGGGAGCCATCTACTGCTGGTGTTCCCACCCTGGAGCTGCATTTCTCTCACCCTCACTCCCTGACAGAGATTTTGGCGCCATCTTCACTACTAGCTGGGCTGATCTCCGGGACTGCAGGGCTCTGTCTCCACTGTAAAGCCGCCTGTCTCATCAGCGCTGTGCATTTACAGTCACTTAAGTATTCTACATGTCATTTTAGACAGTGTTAGTTAAGAACAAGTATACTGCTATCTGAATATTTAGTACAAGTATTCTGTGATATACATCAAGTATTTACTGTGCATTATTATATCTATACTTGTACATACAGTATTTATATGTAGTTTTACTAGTCCAGTGCAGTTTTATTGTTTGTATGTAATAACTTCTGCATTGCACATGTGACTGAGTGTGCCTGCAGCTGTTGTGTGGAATTCCATTCTTCTGTATCACATATTGCTATCACTATATTCTATACCCTGAGGGTCTAAGTGGGTCAGGGTCCCAGACAGATAGATAGATAGAGAGAGATTTTTTATATATATATATTATATATATATATATATATATATATATATATATATATATAGTGTTACACAGAATATACGATGGGTATTTTTACTGTGTTTCAGTCACCTCCTGCCACTTAAATCCTCTGTTCTGTGTACTGTGTTTACTGTCACATAACATAGGGGGTTATTTGCAGGTATTGTGTTTGTCTGGCTTTATTGTACTGTTACGCCGTAAGGCTACATTCATTATAATGTCTGCTACACATGGCGGGAAATCCGCGGACGCTTCTGCATTCTGCAGTTCTGGCACCACGGATTTACCTGAGGGGGAAGTTTTAGCTGCCGGTTCAGGTGCTGAGTGCCATACACCCAGTCAACCTGCAGCACCTGTGGCCAATCAGGACCCAACCTGGGCAGCGTTCTCAAGTCTGCTGACTACACTGATTACACTCGGTAGTGTTCATTCCCGGAGTCCTTAACTGGGAAGCGGATTTCCTCAGTCATCAGGACGTTCACACCGGAGAGTGGAATCTTCATCTGGAAGTCTATCAACTCCTAGTGGACAAGTTGGGCCTACTAGACATAGACCTGATGGCGTCTCAACACAATCACAAGGTTCTGGTCTTCGGATCAAGGACAAGGGATCCTCAAGCAGCGTTCGTGGATGCACAGGCAATTCCATGGAACTGTCAACTGCCATACGTGTTCCCTCCAGTGTCACTCCTGCCCAGGGTACTTCGGAAGTTCAAGCAAGAATAAGGAATACTAATTCTAGTCGCTCCAGTATGGCCCAGGCGGCATTGGTTCTCAGACCTGCAGATTATCTCGATAGCGCGTCCTCTTCTACTTCCTCAAAGCACAGACCTCCTCGTTTAGGGCCCTTGTGTCTATCCAGACCTGGGCAGACTGGCTTTGATGGCTTGGCTCTTGAATCTTCACTCCTGAGGGCCAAGGGATTCTCTGAGGCGGTTATTCAAACTATGTTGAAGGCCCGCAAACCGGCTTCTGCACGGATTTATTACAATGTCTAGAATTCTTACTTCACATGGTGTGCTGCTAAGAATTATGATGCCTATTCATTCAGAACTACTAGGCTTTGGTAATTTCTGCAACAAGGCCTAGATTTAGGCCTTCGTCTGGCCTCCGTCATGGTTCATTTATCTGCCTTGTCAGTGTGGTTTCAAAGGAAAATTGCGTCTATTCCTGATGTTCATACTTTCACTCAGGGTGTTTTAAGGATTCAGCCTCCCTATGTCCCTCCTGTGGATCCATGGGATCTGTCTGTCATCTTAAATGCCCTGCAAGAGTCTCCATTTGAACCTCTTGAGTCTGTGGATCTTAAATGTCTTACACTTAAGGTCGTGTTTTTATTGGCTATTGCCTCTGATAGGAGGGTGTCGGACTTAGGTGCTTTGTCCTGTCGTCAACCCTTTCTGATTTTTCACAGTGACCGGGCAGTTCTTAGAACTCGCCATGGTTACCTACCTAAGATGGTATAATCTTTTCATCTTAACCAAGAGATTGTGGTTCCGGCCTGTATCTCTTCTGTTTTGTCCTCCAAAGAGCGGTCTTTGGATGTGGTACGGGCTCTCCATATTTATGTAAAGAGGACTGCCTTCCTCAGGAGGTCAGATACCCTTTTTGTACTTTTTGGTTTTCACAAACGTGGCTGGCCTGCGAATAAACAGACCTTGGCCAGATGGATTAGAATGGTGATTGCACAAGCCTGTGCGCAGGCTGGTCTCCCAGCTCCTGCTGCTATCAAATCCCATTCTACTCTGTCTGTTGGACCTTCTTGGGTGGCCCGCCGAGGCGCGTCCGCTGAACAGTTGTGCAAGGCGGCTACGTGGTACTCAGCGAACAGGTTCATTAGGTTTTATGCCTTTGATAATTCCGCCTCCCAGGATGCTTCTTTTGGATGCCGGGTTCTTATACCCGCCACAGTGCGTCTCCTCCCATGAGGAACTGCTTTAGGACATCCCCGATGTTATTCCCTGTGGAATACCAGTGTACCCCGCTGCAGAAAAGGAGATTTAAGGTAGACTTTCCATAGTAAAATCTCTTTTTGCGCGGTACACTGGATTCCACAGGGCGCCCACACTGACACACTTAGCTTCTTTGGGTTTGTATGGCATTAGCCGCTGGTCCCTTCTCCTGTCGTGAGAATGTGGTTCTATGTGACTAACATCTGCTGTCTCTTTTACCTGCTACTGCATTGGACTGGTTAACGAAACTGAGCTCCAGTGCCTGGAGGCGGGGCCAGAGGCGGAACTACTGCCAGTGCAACCAGTGCGTTGCACTGGGGCCCGCCTCTGTCCAGGGGCCCAAAGCATGTAATGAGTCAAACTGACTCATTACATGCCGCTGTGTGCTGCGGGAAACCGCTGCCCGCAGCGCACAGCCGCCCGGAGAGGAGAGGAGCAGCGGCACGGGGGAAGGAGGAGGAGGGAGGTGGAGGTGGGAGCCGCAGCAGCGCTTTGTTACTGGTGGAGGCGCTGCTGCTGCTGCCCCTCTGCTTCACTATAGGCTGTCTTCCGAGAACAACCTATAGTGAAGCAGAGGGGCAGCAGCAGCAGCGCCTCCACCAATAACACAGCGCTGCTGCGGCTCCCTCCTCCACCTCCCTCCTCCTCCTTCTCTACTGCCCGGGAATCGTCAAGCTGCACCGAGGAGCCTGAGCCAGCGGAGAGGGTAAGTATATTTCTTTCTTTCTTTTCTTTCTTTCTTTCTTTCTTTCTTTCTTTCTTTCTTTCTTTCTTTCTTTCTTTCGCCGCTATGTGTAAATGGGGGAATCTGCCTGCCGCAATGTGTAAATGGGGGAATCTGCCTGCCGCAATGTGTAAATGGGGGAATCTGCCTGCCGCAATGTGTAAAAAGGGGGAATCTGCCTGCCGTAATGTGTAAAAAGGGGGAATCTGCCTGCCGTAATGTGTAAAAAGGGGGACGCTGTCTGCCGTAATGTGTAAAAAGGGGCATGCTGTCTGCCGTAATGTGTAAAAAGGGGCACGCTGTCTGCCGTAATGTGTAAAAAGAGGACGCTATCTGCCGTAATGTGTAAAAAGAGGACGCTGTCTGCCGTAAGGTGTAAAAGGGTCTCTACCTGGTGTAGTGGTGCTACTGTGCGGCGTAATTTGAATAATAGAGACTACTGTGCACCGTTTTATGAATTGGTATTATTTTGTTGCCACACCTCTTCCCCACGAAGCCACGCCACTATGTATTTTTGTGCGCGCCTACGGCGCGCACTGCCCCTGTTTTGCATGCAGGGGTGGGGCTCCGATGCCGTTTCTTGCACACACTGCTAAAATGTCTACTTACGGCACTGTTGCTAGGTATCCATTTCTCTGGCCCTGAGCAGGTCCCCCTCACCAGATCCTCTCCAGGGGTGAGGGGGTGGACTTGGATGGAATGGGGGGGGGGTCCCAAAGCATTTTGCCGCACCTGGGCCCACCGTTTGCTTGTTCCGCCACTGGGCGGGGCTATAGAGGAGGCAGTGCAATGCATCCTGGGAACAGTCAAAGCTTTAGCCTGTTGGCGCCTCGGATCAAGATCCAACTCTACACCCCAATGTTATTCCTTGTGAAAACCAGTGTACCTCGCAGAAAGATATTTAACTATGGTAAGTCTATCATAAATCTCCTTTTTTCTTAACTACTTATGTTATTAATATAAGATACATGTTTGATACAAAAAGTTTGGTTTTTAGTCTCTCTCCACTACAGCCTATACTATAACCCATATATACTGTTATTTATTAATACATACAATATCTAGTGTATAAGGAGATTAATGTTTACATGTCCAGGGCTGTTGCTAAGGTTAATCTACCACTCTACCGACGCCAGCGCTCTGCAGAGAAACATGGATAGTGGAATACTTCTACAACAGAATTTCTCTGGTTTTCTGTGCTCCTGGAAACCACCGATGCTGCTGGTAAATAGAATATAGGAAGGCGCCTTACTCCAAAATGCAAGTTTCAAAAGAAGAGGTTAAACCATCCACCTATGCTTAATGATTTCTTTAGCAGTTTACATATACCTCCACCATGTGGTGACTTTAGGTTGATAAAACCCTTTGTGTTATATGTCAGCTCCCATGGGAGGCCAGAGAGAACACACTTACTTTCAAGTTCTGTCTCGCGATCCCGTAACAGTTTCTTTTAGATGAAACACAGTAACCGCTACAAGCCGATAGCAACACAATGACCACTTCAGGCTGATAGGAAATACACTTATTTTGGTTTCTCTCTCGAGTACACATCAAAGGTTTCTTTCACATCAGGGCTTGAAGGAATAAATAGATTATCCTCACCACTATGAAATAGGATAAGGTTTTAATTCGAGTAAAATCACAATAGCACAGATTAGAAGAATGTCCGTCTAAAATGCATCTAATACCAGCAGACACATATACAGGATCTGGCGATGAACAAGAGAGTCCAGATTCACCCTGCAGAAGTTACCCGGCTGTTGTCTTCATCCAGTCTTTTGTAAAATGTGTCCGGTGCTGTAGTTTATGTAGCAGCAGTGGAATGGTGACCTCATATAGAAAAAAAAAGCATTCAGTTCAGACATGCTGGCCCTACTCCCGCATCTGTTGGCTTACTGTTATTGCTTTTCCTGTATACTGTATATGTGAATTTGTTACATACACTGCATTTTATTCGGGTTGGGTTCGAAATGCTGGCAGTTTGGTTGCCGGCGGTCCTAATACCAAACGCAGCATCCCGACAGGGGGAAGGTAAGTGTACTTGCCTTCCTCCAATGAGCCCCTGACCCTCCCTTCCCGCAGCCTAAAGCTAACCCTGCCTATCCCCCCCGCAGCCTAACCTTAACCCTCCCCGGGGGTGCCTAAACCTAACCCCCCCTTCCCACAGCTTAAACTTAACCCTCCAACCCCCGCAGCCTAACCCTCCCCAGTGGTGCCTAAACCTAACCCCCCTCCCCACAGCCTAAACCTAATACGTCCCTTCCCGCAGCCTAACCCTCCCTCCACAGGCTAAACCTAACCTCCCCCACCCCCGTGGCTTACCTCTTTGGTGGCTCGGCAGTGTCTCGTTCGGGATCCTGGGTGTCAGAATGGCAGCACCATGATTGTGATCCCAGTCGGGATGCCAACGCCGGAATTCTGAACTGTGTCGGGAATCTGCCAGCACCGGGATCCTGACAGGATCCCCTTTGTACAGTATGAGGCAGACTATAGCATGTTATATGCTAGTTATGCTGTCTTCAAGTGCTGGCCACACTTGCTATAAATTCTCCATTTGTCCCTGCTTATCCTGAGTGAAATGTGTAGAATTTTGGCTGATTTCACAGCGACAGCATGTATAAGTATCACATACAGTGTATCTTTTATCTGTATATAATTTATGTAGCAAAAATAAATGTATGTATTGTTTCATTCAAATATTTGCTGTATACTGTAGCAGGGGTGGGCAGTACAGTAAGTGGCTTTCCTGTTGCTGTTTAACCATACATTCCAGCATGCCCTGCCACAGTTTTAGCATGCCCTGATGGCAAAACTGTAACAGGGCTTGATGGGATGTGTACTGCCACAAAAGCTGGAGAGACGTTTTTTGCCCACCCCTGCTTTGTGAATGTTGATTAAATTTTATACGCACAACAAATTATAAAAAATTATAATATATGAGTGATTAGATAAAAATACTATTTTTTTATTTGTACTCATTTAAACTTCTGCACAGCTATCACCAGCCAATTTTGAAAGACTCCGTCAAGCATTGTTTCCACCAAGCCACGCCAAAATGGAGTCCATTTTTCAAGATGGATTTGAAGATGCTGTGAAATTTTTACGATCCGAGAACTGGTATGAATAAAGCAAAGACTGTTGTAATAGCTGTTAAATTAAGCAACACATTTTTTATTAAGAGATGAGATTACTTTTTTTTCTCTCTCTTGATGTTCATGTTGGAAACATCATTAATCCATTGCAAATGTATTAAGTTCAAGTGCAGTCTTCAGAAAAGTTCTTTATGTTGTTGATGTGTCAAAGTGATGAAGAATCAAGTTAATAAAAGGTGGAGGCGTAAGTGAAAACCGTGCCTAATAAGAAAGTGAAGTACATTGTTATACAGTTCCGTGATTGTAATCTTATGAAGTAAAGTATACAGATGTGTCCTTCCTCATCTTGTGTGCCGCGTGCATACGCATCGTGGGTGGATTATTTGTGCGTGCGACTCACCTATGGATAGTGGGAGCGTACGCAGTGCACCCACACTGCCGTAAGCACACTAGTCGTTGCAATTGGCCCACAATTGCTGTGGCTATTAGCAATGATGACCAGGGACTCATCTGTATTTAAATATTCAGTAAGCAACTCATTAAATCCAAAGGAATGTTAATTTTTATTTTTTTTATAATTATATGCACATTTTGATTGTGAATAGTAGCTTGCTGTTCTTAGTTGTATTATGTGGTAAATATTGTTTCTCTATGAAAGCTTTTTATATATTGTAAGCTGATTGCCAAGAGACTAAAGGTGCGTACACATGGTGTGATGTGCATAGCACCTGACATTGACTATGTGATGTGGCTGGATCCTGGCCCCACCGATATAGTCAATGTTGGGCTGCCTGCACAGTCTATTTTTTCTTGCGATGTCGATACCGCGGGACTGCGCATCAGCATCGCAAGCTGTATACACGGTGCAATATGCACTATATTTTCCTGCGATATGGACTATATAGTCCATATCGCAAGGAAAAACACACCATGTGTATGCACCTTGAGGTGAATGCATGTGTAATATTCTTTGTCTATTACGTTCTATAAAACATCATACAGTAAGTGTGATTAAATAATTCTGCTTACTTTGTTTATATCGCACTTGTTTTTGAGCATATACAGTATAACTTGCAAACTGCTGAGGTCTATGTAGTTCAGTGCATGGTATATTATTTTGAAAGTTGGGTCAGACCATGTTGAAGCAATATCCTATAAGCGAGCAGAGACCATTCAACATACAACAAATTACAGATATTCACAGCACAGATTTCCCATTTCTGCAAAAAAAAAAAAAAAATTATTAAGATTTTTCTACTTTAAGGTAAGATCGTGAATGCCTGCTTTTTGATACTTTTTACTGATTTTAGGAACTCAGTGGACAGGATTTAAAACCACTAGTATTTTTTTTAAAGCTGACCAGTCCAGTTTTGCTGAAAACCAAACATACGCCAACCTTCTGGTTCTGAATCAAATCGGGTCCCAGCTTGTATCTCTTTGGGGTTCCGAGTTCCGCAAGTTCGAATCTTGGATTTCAAAGACAAATCTTGTATGTTTTTGATTTGCATGTAAGTCCTTTCCTTGTGATTTCAGGTTTCAAAATGTACTGGAAATGTCTTGATATTAATGTTTTTGATGTTAATAATACTGTGGGAACAAAAACAGGTCAGATGCACACACTTTTAGTTGTTTTTATCAATTTCTAAAGAAATCCAGATCAAAAACTCAAACACTGCAAGAATTTTTGCGCAAATCCTGTTTTTGCAATTTTTGAAATTGAGTAGGTGCAAATTAAAAAATCGCAAAAACAGGATTTGCGCAAAAATTCTTACAGTGAAAATGGGGAAATCAGCCTGTACCCCCAAAAATGCCAAATTAACATAGGATTACAGTATAGAAGTGTATTAAAGGTCATATTAAATATATTTGGGGTATTAAATTGTGTCAAATGGCTGTTACTTTTTTTAAATGGGAAAATAATGATCAGAGCAATTTTTTTCAGCAAAATAAGTATACATTTGGGTCATTTTAGGAGACTTGGGGGAAAAAAAGTGGAAAAAGACTGACTACTCTCACCTGCAAGCCTTAAAACATTTGTCCCAATATACCTGTCACATACTTGGAATCCCAAATTCCGTCACTTTGTAATTTTTTACCCCAAAAATTACATTATTGGCCAGTTAAAAATAATTCAAAGTGCCTACATAGTCATTAGTGGGGGAAAGGGGGGTTGTGTGCAAGGCTTCTGAGCCAAATCACAACATTTTTACCTTGAAATAGAGATATTCCCCAATGTTGCACCTGCTCAGATTAGGTGAAGTGAAATTTACGGTTAAATTATCTTTCACGATTTGCACTAAAATCAGTTTTTCAAGCAATAAAACAGATTATTGCAGCTAATTGAATACTCCCTATGTGTAATTGGAAATCCGCACATATGCATAGAAATATACAATTGAAAATACTCCCCTGGTGGGCAAAATTATACCCAATAGTAATTTCATTTTTAAAGTGAGAATTATAATTAAACATTAAAATACTCACACAGGCAATCAAAATCCCATTATTTTTCTTTCATAGCCTTTTAAAGTATATTTTAAGGTTCAATTTAAGCAAAAAAGGGACATGATAACTCATCTGCCTTAGGTTGATAATGCTAATTAAACACACTTTTTTTTTTTTTTTTTTGCACCAAAATAATTAAGTACAGTATTACATAAAGGAATGTATAATGAACTCTCGGAGTTGAGCAAGATTGCTAAAACATTTTTTTCCAGAATCTCTATATTTCAATTGACAAAGGGTCAAATTTCAAAGTGATACTTGGATCAGGCACTGAGATGTGATTTTTTTTTTTTCCAGATACACCTCAGAATAAATGGAGCTTCAGGAGTGCCATTTCCCAGCAATTTTTCTAAGCTTTGACACCCTATATCTCGAAAACTATGAGGTCTAGAGCAGAAAAATTTGTCTTGGTTTAGTAGCTCTCTGGTAGTATCAAGTGTACAAAGTTTCATGAAAATTTTAGTTGGTGGGTGTCATGCCTGGGTGAACTGGCATGGAATGACCCACTAATGATTTAGAACCAAAACCAAAAGGCAGGGACCTGCGCACATCTCTAGTATTTATACAAAACAAACAGCACTCACTCTGACATGGATATTGTTCTGCTTTCTTCTGTAATAGTGTATTGTGCAAAGGTTACTTTTTTAATTATTTAAATAAGTTCTAATTATATTATGTCAGAATCAAATAAAGTCAACTGCAATACAAATTTGTTCTATTTTTTTTTTTAAGTAGATTAATCAAAATGAGAGCTTTAAGGTATAAGGGGATGGAGGGAAGTCTGATGTAGTAAGCTCAAAGGAGGTTGATGAAATACTGCTCTCTTAGGGCACGGCATAATACACCAAGAAATGTAAATTAAGGAGTCCATCTATATATGTCTAGTATGCCATGGGGCATTACTTGTGGAGGAAATGGAGAAGTTTTGATTAGCCATTTCTTAAAATTTCTAATATATTCTGTGAGTGGTTACCAAACTCAGTCCACAAGGAGTGCTAATGATCCAGGTTTAAGTATATCCATGCTTAAGCAAAGATGGTTAAATCATATTGACTGGGGTACTAATTAAGTCATCACTGGTCAAGCATGGGTTTACTTAAAACCTGGGCCATGCAATTCCCTGTAAATTATGTCAGATGTGATGATTTTATGTGTGGAAATGTAAGCCCCCAGACTGGCTTATACCTATATGATTCGCTCCAAATCACAGGGGGTATCATCGTTCCCGATCTGACTAGATAGCATGAGGCCACTTTGCTTTCCCAATTATGTGACTGGTTTCTTCCCCCTCATTCTAAGCTTTGGGTGGATTTGGAACGTGCCCTCTTTCAAGATTTCCCTCTCCCTGACCTCCTTTGGATACTCCTGCAGCTGTTATCGATACCCTGAGAGTTTGGGATCTTAAGCACTTGTCCCATTTTTACTTTACCCTCCCTACTAGGTGTGTTTATTTTTAGGTGTGTTTATTTTTTGGTCATATCTCCCATTGGGTATGTCTAGGCATTGAGTCCATGGGTGACCTTTTCTTTCCATTCTCCATCCTACCAATTTGCTGACATCAGTGTTAAATTTAATGTAGACCTCTCCACTTGGTTTTATTATTTTCAATTTAAGCACTGGGTGTATAAAATCTGTACTAATTATGCTGTATTTTGGCTCCCCTGGATAGTGTCTTGAGACTGACTAGATCCTACTCTCGTAGTGCCATATTTTTTCTGGTATTGTTTATTGTTTCCCCCAGACTTGATGGTCAAATCTTCTGTTCAGCATAAGTGGGAGACTGCCTTCAATGTACCTTCATCCTTAAACCGTGGGAATTTATCCACCTCCCCTCCTTCTCCCTATCTAAATGTACCAATCATACCGAAATGCATGTTAAACTATTACACAGATTGTATCTAACCCATTCTAAACTACATAGTATGTGGCCTGCTACTTTTAAACTTTGCAGGCGTATGTCACTGTGATGGTCCCATGTTCCATGTTTTTTGGGAATACCCCATTTTACATCCTTTTTGGGTGGCAGGGTTTGCACGTATTCAGGATGTTCTAGGCCTCACATTAACCCCAGATTGCTATTTAGTCCTTTTAAATTGTTACCCTAGTAATGTTCCCAAATCTACCTGTCCTTGGCCACATTTTAATATCTGCCAGTGCCACTATTGCTCAGCATTGGAAATCTCATTCCCACCCCCATCTGTGAAAGTTATTTTCGAAACTTAATTCCATTTTGAAGTGTCGACTAGAGAGATTTCCTATTCTACAACCCTCTTTTTTCCCAATATGAAATTGCTCCTGTGGCATGTACTGTATATATAATGGAGGGTAAGGGTGTCCACATGTCCTACTTCAAGGAGCTCCCCCCCCCCCATTTAATTTAAATGAACCCGCAATGGGAGACTCGGATGCGTGATTTGTATATTAATTTGCGTTTCTGGTTTATTGCTTGTTTGATGCCTGTGGATGACCTGTCTTCCCTATCCACCTTGTATTTTTTTTTCTCTCCCCCCGCTTCCACCCCCTCCCCTCCCTGGATCCTTAGTGCTCTGTGAGAGTCGAGCTTGGGAACCGCTAGGTTAGCAGATGAAGATGTTTGAACAATAGGAAAGCGACTTACTCTATAGAAATCAGATTTAAGGTCAAATAAATGAATAATGAATTAATTTGGCAATAACATAAAACAAACATGAAAATATTAATAGGTGTAAAATACTGTCACAGCATTAGTGGCATATAAAACATTGATAAGCTGTGTTGAAGGAATGGTATTTTAGAAAATTTAATTTCCACAGACTATGGTATGTGACTAAGGGATCTAGACTAAAATCCTTCCTGTGATATATACTCCTGCCCATCCTCTTCGCACCGCTAATGCACGTCGCCTCTCCTGCCTGATTATCTAATCCCTCCTGTGCTGCTCTCATTTTCTGGAATTCTCTACCACTCCCCCTCAGACTTTCCACCTCTATACAAAACTTCAAATGGGCTTTCAAGACCCACTTCTTCACCAAACCCAGCTGTCTCTCATCCTAAGCCCTCTGAACCACACTCACTTTCGACCCCATCTCTGCCTGTGTGCTTTCACGAGCAAGGCCCTCTTCCCTCATGTGCTTTTCCATCTCTGACTTAACCTATCTTCTTATTAATACTCCCTTTGACGGCACCAAATCCCCCAGTTTTCTGCCGCATTGATATTTATTTCAGTGTTTTATGCTGATTCAGCTATGTTTATATACCCTGTACTTGTCTTGTATTGTCTTGAACTCTAAGTCACTGTTTTCTTGTTTTGCTTATTTGTTTATGTACTCTGTAACTGGGCGCTGTGGGTCCTATGTTGCGCCATATAAATAGAAGATAATAAAAATATACTCTATAATCCACAACATAAACTTGCTTACACTTTAAAATCCAATAATGTAGATAATCTACAGACAAATTAATCTGTAGAAGTATAATTTAGGGTATAAATAACTCCTTTCTCATTTCAGATGTTATGTGGAAGTATTACAGGGGCAGTACAGATGTTGTAATGGTTAGCATTACTGCCTCGCAGCACTGAGGTCATGGGTTCGATTCCCACCATGGCCCTAACTGTGCAGAGTTTGTATATTCTCCCCGTACTTGCGTGGGTTTCCTCCGGGTACTCCGGTTTCCTCCCACAATCCAAAAATATACTGGTAGGTCTAATTAAACTCATTAAATAGCTAAACAAAAATAATTCATCCTCTCAACAACTGACATTTAGGGGTACATTTTATAAAAAAGAATTGGTGATGTTGCCCATAGCAACCAATCAGATGCTGTCTATTATTTCTCTATTGCTTTATAGAAAATGATGGATAACATCTGAATGGTTGCTTTGGGCAAAATCACTAATTCTCTGTTTTCGAAGCTTTAGTAAATGTATCCCTTAGTATGCACCACCTGCTCCAGTCTTGATTGAAGATAGGAGGGAGCAGAGTCGTATCACATAGTTGCATTGGATCTTAGTCTGTCCAATCACCATCTCCCACATTTGATTGTTGATCCCCATCACAGGCATGAGAAAGCAAGTTCACTGTACGAACAATTCTCCATTTAAAGATCAGTTTGAAGTCCCATAATTAAATCCTGCAATAAAAGCCCTTGTTCACCACATTGGCTGTTACGGATTTCTCTGTAACCTGACATTGTGGTTTCTTTAAAGGAATTAAGAAGGTATTAAAAATTCTCCTTCTGAATCCCAAGCTAACAATAAGCATTAACTATCAATTCATTTTAATCACCTTCAATAAAAAAGGAAATACAGGCATCACTTAAAACATTATTACAATTACAATATAAAAAGTATATTGCGTACCAATAGTGAATAATAGTGAGTGGATGATTTCATATTGTAACCTAAAGTTTTCAATTCAGCAAATATACACATTTGTGAACACAAAGTTCTGTGGCTCCTTCTAACATTTAAACCAGTGCATTATTCAATTTTTAATCAACATCACAATTTCACTAGTTACTCGAGTCCTGTATTAAGTACAGTATATATCAAAGAGCACTCAGTCAATGCATAGAAAAGCAAATATGGTGTAATCTATTAATAATCAATACACATGGTGTTTTGCATCTTCAAGCCCCCATCTTCCATTGTATATATAGCTTGGTTCTAGAGAAAAAATAATAATCTTGAGCCTAGTAAGCAATATCAAATCCAACAGGAATTTAACGAATGTATGGATCTTCCCTTAGAATTAGAAAAGATTTTTTCAAAATTAAAATGGCTTGACTTCTTAATACTACCTATAAACAGTTTTCTGATGTGCCCTGTTTAACTACACTGCTCAAAAAAATAAAGGGAACACTAAAATAACACATCCTAGATCTGAATGAATGACATATTCTTATTAAATACTTTGTTCTAGGACTTCCGGGTACGGCGCCGATGCGTGCAGCAGCAGCAGTGTGAGCTCCGTGTGCCGCCCCAGCCCGCGCTAGCCCGCACGCTGCACATAGCGTTACAGCCCGCTCCCGGACCGCTCACCTGCCTGTGGGAACACCTCTGGCACCTGATGGAGCGCTTCCTGGCCGCCCCAGAAGCGGCTAAGCCCCTCAAACAACGTCCTGCAAAAACGAAAGGGGATTCCAAGATGGCCGCCGGACAGCAGACACAGCCGCAGCAGCAGCAAATACACACAGATCGTGAGTTACATTCCTCCTCTGACTCCTCTGTGAACACAGCTCTACCTGTACATGCTGCCCCCTCTACACAGAAGTCTAATAAGACTACAGAGCAGGCTGAGGGCCCAATTACATACTCTGATATGGTAAAGGCAATTCAAGACTCCATTAACCCTATTATGGAATCTCATGCTGCCAAAGTCACACAGGCAGTGCATGACATCAAATCACAGTTTAAACAGCTTTCCAAACGGGTGCAGGCTAATGAACAGCGCCTTGGGGAGACATTTCATGATGTTGCCGGTTTAAAGGAACAGTGCGCCTTTCTTCAGAAATCCCATTACCAGCTTCTTAATAAGGTCGACGATCTCGAGAATAGATCACGTCGAAATAATCTGAGGGTTGTTGGGCTGCCCGAGGCCCTTAAAGGGCCAGCACTCTTTTCCTTCATACAAGACACGCTGCCAGATCTGCTTGATATCCAAGATTCCTGCGCGGGTATGATTGTGGAGAGGGCCCATCGCATTGGTCCTGCAAGGCCTACACAGGATTCCCGACCCCGGGCTGTTATTTTTCGTTGTCTAAATTACATCCACAAAGACACTATCTGGTCTGCGTCTCGTCGTAAGCGGAATTTACAATGGAACGATGTGAGGATTTTTATCTTCCAAGATTATTCGGCAAAGGTGGCCAGGGCACGACGTGAATTCACCCCACTTTGTTCCCGCCTAGCCAAAGCAAATAGAAAATTCGCTCTTATATACCCAGCACGATTGCGCCTGTTCAAAGGATCTTCATTTACAGACTTCTCCACCGTGGCTGATGCGGAAGCATATCTACTGGAAGAGGAGAACGGCCGTTCTTCACTGCACCAGCCCTCAACGGACTCGACTCCTGACTGCTAACCACGGCTATGAAACTCCTTAGCGTGGTTATCTCCTCCTTTACTGGCGATTACTCTATTGCTTTGATATATCTGTTTATGTTATAGCTGTTAATCGCTAGAAGTTCTTGAAATTATTGGTGGGAGGAGACGCCTCTCTTACCGACGTAAATGCTATGGCGGGTGCCATTTCACCATTAATCCCATTCTGAATGGGATGCTTCTTTTAAGGCGCCTTCCACCTAAAGTTCTCCACATGTTATTCTGAGTTATGTTTTGTTTATGCCATATATAAGCTATGCTTATTGTTTCTCAGTACCAGGGCTGGGGCAAGCCTGGAGTTCTTATCTGGTTCTCCAATTGGCGAACTATAGGTCAATTTAGATTATCTTTGTACCTGAAGTGCACTTTTGATGCTAATCTTTTGATCCATTCTTTTCTGGATCCTTTGCTTTACTCCCCCCCCCCCCCCCCTTTTCTACCCATTGTTCTCTCCTCTCTGTGTCTTGTCCTGTCGGTTTTCTATGTCCATGATAGCAATGTATTTTGTAGATATGACATTATCGGTTTTATTTATTGCCATGAATCATACCTTTCTTCAGCAGAATGATGACCAGTTTAAAAATTGGCACATATAATGTAGGTGGCTTCCACTCCCCCATAAAGAGGAAGAAGATCTTACTTTACTTATCTAAACTGCATGTAGATGTTGCATTCCTCCAGGAGTCTCATCTCCTTCCCCCTGAGATTGACAAGCTCAATTGCCTGGGCTGGAGAGTGCTGGCGTCCGCCCCATTTACTGCCAAGGCACGTGGGGTACTCATTTTGATTAGATGCTCAGTCCAAGTAGACCTTCACTCCTCCCAATCTGATATTGAAGGCAGATATCTCATTGTAGACGCCACCCTAGATGACTCACGTTTTCTACTGTGTAATGTATACGCCCCCAATATTGATCCCCAACCCTTTTTTCTGTCCATTGCCGCTAAACTGCACCCACACTCTCATAAACAGGTAATACTCGCAGGTGACTTTAACTCTACTGTATCCAATGCTCTTGATAGGAATACCAAATCCAGATCTAGCCGTTATACTCCCAAATATGGTTTACCATATCTAATGTCACAGCTGCACTTGGTGGATGTGTGGCGAGCCTGTCATCCAGTCGACCGTGAATACACTTGTTTATCGGCTGCTCATGGTACACTGTCGAGAATCGATTATCTGCTCATCTCGGCTTCTATGTTTACCAGGGTGCAAACTTCTGAAATTGAACCGGTGTCCTTGTCGGATCATGCGGTCTGCTGGATGGCTCTCGCCACCTTTCCCAATAGAGGCCCTGTCAGACAATGGCGCTTCCCATCCCACCTGACCAATTCCATTCAGTTTAGAAATATGCTGGAGGCATCATGGGCTGACTTTACACATTGTAATATAGCTGCAGAGAATGAATCACCGCTCCTGTTCTGGCAGACGTCTAAGTCAGTACTAAGAGGCTCTATCATCTCCTTCACCTCCAAACATAGGAAAGACACACAAGCTCTGTACCTTGATGCTCAATCTAAACTTACTGACGCCTACCAAGCGTTCACGCAGTCCCCCACCCCAATTACCAGAAAACTCTACCATGAACAGAAATCCCTTTTTGACAAACTCTTAACCCAAACCGAATCTAAATTAACATTTATGTCTCAATGTAGATTCCATAAATTCGGCAATCGATCTAGTCGATTGCTTTCAAATCTCCTGAAAGGTCAACACCCCCCAACACTTATCCATGCTTTAACTAGGGCTGACGGCACTGTGGTACATGATTGTGGCCAGGTGTCTGAGGTTCTGCAGTCTTTTTATTCCTCACTATATTCTGAACCCTCTATTGATCACCAACAACAACACTCTTTCTGGTCTTCCCTTACGCTTCCCTCTCTATCTTCTACCTCATCCCAACCCCTACTGAACCCCATTACTGAGGAGGAGGTGCTGCATGCAATTCACTGTTTGAAACCAAACAAAACCCCTGGACCTGACGGTCTAACCAATGAATACTATAAAATACTGGCCCCTCAATTGGTCAAACCCCTTTGTGAACTATTCAACTTGCTGTTGTCCGGAGCACCCCCTCCACTATACTTCAATGCTGCGATTCTGAAAATTCTCCATAAACCACGGAGAAACCCCCTGCTTCCCAGTTCATATAGACCTATATCCTTATTGAATACGGATTACAAGATATATACCAAGATCTTGGCAGACCGAGTAAAGCTTCTCTTGCCCTCTCTGATCCAGGAGGACCAGACAGGATTTATATGGGGGCGCCACTCTACGGTAAATGTGCGTAAGATACTGACTGTCATGCAGTGGTTGGAGACTTCGGGAGACCAGAACCCCTATGCCCTTCTCTCCCTTGATGCTGAGAAGGCTTTTGACCTAGTCACGTGGGATCACCTTTTTGACACCATGCACAGGTTTGGGTTCCCGAAGGCCTTCATCCATGCAGTACGTCTTCTCTATCATGACTCTTCCTCTCAAATCCTCTCTAACAATTATATGTCCTCTCCCATCCCCCTCCATAGAGGGACCAGACAAGGCTGCCCCCTTTCACCCCTTCTATTTGCTATAGCTATAGAACCCCTAGCCACTGCACTACGCATGTCTCTAGAATATACTGGTATTGTCGTTGGGTCGACTGAAGTGAAACTCAGTCTATTTGCCGATGACATGCTTTTATTTATCTCTAACCCCCAATTTTCCATCCCTGCTATAAAGCACATTATAGATCATTTTAGCTCTTTCTCGGGATTTCGCGTGAACTATGACAAGTCACGCCTCCTCCCTCTAGGCCCTGGTCACTCCACAAACCTTCTATCCCCCACGCTGACACAATTCACAATTTGCCGCTCTCCACTTAAATACTTAGGCATCATGATACCTTCTTATCTAGACGCCCTATACTCTGCTAATTTCCACCAGATATACTCCTCGGCGGAGAAAATATTGAACGGATGGATGGATTTACCTCTATCATTGTCTGGTAGGGTAGTGGTTATTAAAAGCTTTATTTTTCCCAAATTATCCTATGTCCTCCAGATGCTTCCCTTGCAACTTTCCAAGTCAGATATCCAACGATTTGACTCCCTGTTTACAAGATTCATCTGGGCAAAAAAGAAATCTAGGGTATCCCGCCATATTTTGCGACTGCCGAGGCCGGAGGGTGGTTTTGGGATGCCAGACAGCTCTGCTTTTTCAAATGCAGCTATGTATCGATACATGGTGGATTGGTTTTCTGGTGGCTCCGTATATACTCTCCCCAACATAGAGGAACACCTTTTCCATCCTTTCTCCCCAGCTGCTCTCCTTCATGCACCTACCTCACTGATTCCTTCCCATATAAAATCCAACATACTCTTTCATGACACTTATAAAGCCTGGAAATCTATCAATAAACGATTACACAGGAATTCCTCTAACTCCCCTTACACCACCTTTTGGGGCAACCCACAATTTCTTCCTGGTTTGGACGGCCGTGCTTACTTGACGTGCATTCGAGATATCTTTGACCCTGGGGGTAAGATCTACTCTTTCTCTGCATTATCAGATAGATATGGTCTACCCAACTCCCAATTTTATATGTACCTCCAATCCCGTCATTTTGCACAGTCGTTACCACCTGGAATGGCCCTTGATACGGCCATTGACCCTCTTACCCCTCTCTTGCGTTTTAATCTGACCATAGGATATAGGCTGCGTAATTTATATTCTATTCTCATAGACTCAGGGAAAACACCTTTGCAAAGTGCTCTCCACTCGCGCTGGCAGCGGGACATACCTGATTTCCCGGCTATGTCGGTACTTATGTCCAAACTGTCCCCCACATTTAAATATTTAAAATCCGCAGCTTTGCAGGAAACGCACCTCAAATTCTTAAATAGAGCCTACATCTCCCCGAAACAGCATTCCTATTTCACCCTGGCCTCTACGAGTCGATGTTTTAAATGTGGGATGGCTGAGGCCACCTACTATCATAACTTCTGGGACTGCAGGAAAATAAGAACTTTCTGGGACAAGCTGATAAACCATGTTAATGATATCTTTTCAATTCGAATTAACAAGCTCCCTGCCGCATGTCTATTTTACTGCTTTTCAGATTGGGACCTGGGACCACACAAACAGAAGATTATACCTGCCCGGACAGTTATCCTTACTATCGCTAAAAAATTAATCCTCACCCATTGGTTACACAGACAATCTCCATCTATTGCAGAAATGAGAACCTCTCTGCTAAACAACATATTTTACGAGCGACAGGCTCTAGTACCGGATATAGAGTCAGGGGCCCCTAGATTTTATCGGAAACTGTTATACAAAGCTTTGATAACGCCACTCAGCTCAGAATCCAGAAAATCTTCGAACCCACTACTTGGTATTTGTATAGACAGATTGATAAATGCTATTAACTTTGCTAAGTTTGAAATGTGTTGAGCCGGTAAATACTATCTACTTATCGCGATCGACAGGACATATATGCAATCTGACAACCTTATGGTATAATCTTTCCTTTAGAGAATGATGCTGTATGTTGTCCTGTTTTCATGTCTTGTCCACCCCCCCCCCTTCCCCTCCATCTCCCCCCCCTCTTTTTTCTTTCTTTCTCCTCTAATTTCTCTTCCCTCTACAATCTATACGAATTCAAATTTCTACCTAACCAATCTTCTTTACAAAATAGAAAATTATTTGAAGAAGGGTTATTATCTTTTCATATTCTGTTTTCTTTCTCCTTGCTGTAGTGGACTCTCAGCTGCTAAGGGGCTATATGGTCAGATACTGAGGTTTATAACAAGTCTTTACTTCCACTAGATACCTTCGTGTTTCTTTAATACCAGATCTCACATTGCACTAAGCGAAATGGTAACCCTAGACGATAGGAGTGGAATATATCCTATGGATATCATTTATTACCAAATTCTTACATGTACTATATGTAATTATACACGTATTTTCCACATACCGAGACATTATTGTATGACCCTGACCTACCTCGTATTTCTATTATTTGTACCTCTCCACTATGAATCCAGACATGGAATTTTGTACATCTGTCTTTACCTTTCTTTAATAAACATTGTTTTGAAAAAAAAAATACTTTGTTCTTTACATAGTTGAATGTGTGATAACAAAATTACACAAAAATTATCAATGGAAAGCAAATTTATTAACCCATGGAGGTCTGGATTTGGAGTCACCCTCAAAATTAAAGGCGAAGGCATTGATGCTATGGACTGGCCCGCCCGTTCCCCAGACCTGAATCTAATTGAGCACATCTGGGACATCATGTCTCGCTCCATCCACCAATGCCACATTGCACCACAGACTGTCCAGGAGTTGGCGGATGCTTTAGTCCAGGTCTGGGAGGAGATCCCTCAGGAGACCATCCGCCACCTCATCAGGAGCATGCCCAGGCATTGCAGGGAGGTAGCAGTCCTGCTGCTGGGTTGTTGCCCTCCTACGTCCTCCTCCACGTCTCCTGATATACTGGCCTGTCTCCTGGTAGCGCCTCCATGCTCTGGACACTACGCTGACAGACACAGCAAACCTTCTTGCCACAGCTCGCATTGATGTGCCATCCTGGATGAGCTGCACTACCTGAGCCACTTGTGTGGGTTGTAGGGAGGTCATACAGGCACGTGGAGGCCATACACACTACTGAGCCTCATTTTGACTTGTTTTAAGGACATTACATCAAAGTTGGATCAGCCTGTAGTGTGTTTTTTCCACTTTAATTTTGAGGGTGACTCCAAATCCAGATCTCCATGGGTTAATAAATTTGATTTCCATTGATAATTTTTGTGTGATTTTGTTTGCAGCACATTCAACTATGTAAAGAACAAAGTATTTAATAAGAATATTTCATTCATTCAGATCTAGGATGTGTTATTTTAGTGTTACCTTTATTTTTTTTGAGCAGTGTATATTTTAGAGGACACGTCCTTTGATTGGGTGTGGTTCGTTTTATCGACAGTATCTAGGTCGACCACTATAGGACGACAGTCACTAGGTCGACATGGATGGAAGGTCGACAGGGTTTCTAGGTCGACATGTGCTAGGTCGACAGGTCTAAAGGTCGACATGAGGAAAAAAAAATTGGTGTCGTTTTCTTCGTAGAGTGACCGGGATCCCAAATTAGTGCACTGCGTCCCCTCGCATGGCTCGCTTCGCTCGCCATGCTTCGGGCATGGTGCCTTCGCACCGCTTCGCTCGGCACACTATACCGTTCCAATCGTAGTCCACGTGGATCGTTAAGTATGAAAAAATAAAAAAAATAAAAAAATGTGAAAAACTCATGTCGACCTTTAGACCTGTCGACCTAGTACATGTCGACCTAGAAACCCTGTCGACCTTCCATCCATGACGACCTAGTGACTGTCGGCCTATAGTGGTCGACCTAAACATTGTCAACCTAGACACTGTCGATCTTCAGACCGGATCCCCCTTTGATTAAGTCCTCTTTAGACAATATTGTAATGATTCCAAATTCAGTCAGACTCCCTACCCTTTTGTTCAACCAAAGGCCCAAATCAAAATTTAAATGATTTCCCTATAGATTATAAACTTCAAGCTGGGTCTTTCTACCTCTGTCTGTCTGTTATTACCCAGATTTATTCTATTACTGTTGTTCCAATTGTAAATCACAACGGAATATACTGCGCTATATAAGAAACTTAATAAATATTAAAAATATTTCTTAATCACTTATAGTTCAATGTGTTATCCTCTAGGACAGATTCCCAAACTCTGCTTTTACAGTACAGGTTTCAAGGATGTCCATGCTTAAGACAGGTCTCTTAATGTACCTAATTCAGTTTGATTTAACTATTTGAACTCAAGCATGGATATCCTTAAAACCTGGACTGTAATGGCAGAATTTGGGAAACTCTGCTCTAGGGGCTTTTACAGTAAAGTTCTTCATGGCAGCTCAGTTTGTCTACTGTGTTGATGAACTGGATATTTCCCCCGTCGTTTGGTATCTCCAATGGCATGAGATGAGGCTGCCCTCTCTCAAAAATTATTTTTGCACTAATCGTTGAACTTCTGACCCTCATTCATGTCTAAATATTTTAGGTGTTAAATCAGGTTAGATGGAGCTTAAAATCATGCTTTATGCTAATAAAAATTCATTGATGATAACACAAGCTCGTTTCTCTTCCGACACTGCTCAAGGAGATCAAGATCTACAGCTCCCTCTCGGAATGTAAAATTCAGGGTCATAAAACTGAAGTGTTGGATTTTTACCTCCCTCACAACTCTAAAATGGCCCTAGAGCAGCAGTTTCCTTTCAAGTGGCACTTGCAAGAATTAACGTTTCTTGGCAGCAATTTAGCTAAACAATATCACTAGCTCTTTCTGGTGTATTATTCACAATTACTTTACAAAATCAAAAGTAATCAGGTATCTTGGGAACGACAATACTGTACATCTCCTGGATTAGGAATACGTATTGCCAAGGTTACTTTATCTATATTAGGCTCTTACTTTATGGTTCCCTCCCTAAACATTCAAGTTTATTCAACATATAACTTTCCTGCTTATGTGGACTGAAAAGTATCCATCTGCACATTTGCAAATCCAACAATGATTCATGCAAGGCAGTGTATTGGGCATAGTAAACGTCATATGATCTGCCTATTTCTGACTTCTTTAATCAAAAGTAATATCACATTTCACAGAATCTGGGTCCTACTATAGAGGCCAGGTTCTGTACTTTTCTATAGGTGTGTGATCAGGGTCAGGATACTGTATATCTGAAAGTTCAGCAACTGGAAATTTCCAGCATTAATTAGGTGCTTTCTGCAAAATTCAAGAAAGCACTTTGCACTGTCGGCTACATTAGCATTAATCTAATTACTATCCGAGGATTACAATATATTTCCATAGTCTTCCTTCCCATCCACGTTCCTGAGCCTTCATATTTATAGCTGTCATTGGCCCTCATTCCGAGTTGTTCGCTCGCAAGCTGCTTTTAGCAGCTTTGCACACGCTAAGCCGCCGCCTACTGGGTGTGAATCTTAGCATAGTAGATTTGCAAACGAAAGATTAGCAGATTTGCGAATAGACAGTTCTTAGCAGTTTCTGAGTAGCTCGAGATTTACTCTGCCACTGCGATCAGTTCAGTCAGTTTCGTTCCTGGTTTGACATCACAAACACACCCAGCGTTCACCCAGACACTCCCCCCGTTTCTTCAGACACTCCCGCGTTTTTCCCAGAAACGGCAGTGTTTTTTCGCACACACCCATAAAACGGCCAGTTTCCGCCCAAAAACACCCACTTCCTGTCAATCACACTACGATCACCAGAACGAAGAAAAAACCTTGTAATGCCGTGAGTAAAATACCTAACTTAATAGCAAATTTACTTGGCGCAGTCGCACTGCGGACATTGCGCATGCGCATTAGCGACTAATCGCTCCATTGCGGAAAAAAAAGAGCGATCAACTCGGAATGACCACCATTGTACGAATAAACATATTAATGTCACTAGATTAAGGGTATTAATTAAAGCATAGTAGGCTACAGTAATAATATAAAGATCACAACAGAGACATAAGCAATTTAACTCTGCAGGAAGACAACATGTGGAAAAACTAATTACATCAGAAATCAGAATTCATCACAGTCATGAACACTTTTCCTTTGCAGCACCAATAATAGTAGCTGTAATTTACACAGTACACTGCAGTGTCACACAAAACACCTTGATTTGTAACTGTTCATTCTGCCAGCTCCTTTCATGGTGCTCCCAGAAATTGCCTCGGAAAAGTAGACAAGCATTTAGATGTGCAGAATCTGAACAGACACACTGGGCCTCACTCAGATGTGGTTGTTCATGCGATTGTTGTTGCAATCTTTTTCCATCCATAATTGCGACTATATACTAATATGGGCAGGTGCATACAGTACCTGAGCAAAGGGACTCCCACTGCTGTCTCATCATTTCTGTCTGCTGAAACATTGGTACCATCATCGCAGATCGGCTCATGATGCAGATTCTGAGTGCTTCTGAAGACGCGCAGGTTGAACAACTTTCCTGGGACCCAGAAGTCTCTCCAGTAGGAAGAGAGATCGCCACTCATAATTTATGCATTCCCAGAAAACTTGTCTGCATTTCCCCGAACACTCCCCTTTACCATTTCCAAATGTTTTCTACTCACTTTGCACCTAATTCCTCATTGTAACTGCCTTTTCTAATTCAATTTAAAAAAAATTGTATTTCAAGAAGATTGTGTTGAGACGCGGTATATTACTGTTTTGTGGGCCTTATTCAGTTATCAATTATCGGCCGTCTGAGCATGTGCTGCGAACGTATTGTGCTTTCATGACCCACGATTCTTCTGCGATTGCATCTTGCTGGGATGTGATTGCAGGTTGATTGACAGGCGGTGGACATTCATGGACGTACATGTGGCGTTTACGAGGAGTGGCCGATAACCACAGGTATGTCATGGCCATTTTTGGGCTATGCATCTGACATCAGCTGCGATTGCATGGTGCCCAGTGTGACTGCATTCTTATTATTCTGAGTAGCCCTGGGTCAACCACAACTGTCAAAGGTTCTTGATTTTCATGATGCATTTGCAATTCTGAGGCTGCATTCGCAGAATTACAAATGCATCGGTGGGTGGCTTGTTCTGTGCTGGGCAGACTTTTAACATGTTAGGCGGCTCTGGCTGTGCGATTCTCAGCAGTTACAGTTCAGCTACAATCGCAGAACTGCAACTGAACCTGAATAATGCCCTGTGTGCTGTGATATTCCCCATCCTCTGCACTCCTTTCTGTACCTATTGCGTACAAACAGTGTTTTGTACAGGAGTTAAAAGAAGATTGCATTGCATGTTTTCCATTGTCAGCTACTGTGTACAGTGGTATCCACATCATCTGCACCCCAAAACAATTACTGCATGGAGAACTTTACTGACGTGATGTGTCAAAAAAAACCAACAGTCTTTTATAATTGGATTTAAAAATTGCAATAGTGTTCTTTTTCAGTGTCAGCTACTGGCATCAGGAGGAGTAGGTTGTTTGTGTCAAAACTCCTGTTAAATAACAACAAGCATGCCAGAATCTGCTACACGCAGCATAGATAGATCCCAGCAAATACAATGTCCACTGCCAACACCTTTATCATCAACCTCCTCATTAATGATTGGAGGTAGTCCTCCTACATCCAGTTTGCAAAGGCTGACTGACTACCCTATTCAGGATTTTCCGAAAGAATCTTTGAATGCTAGGCTGCTGCTGCTGAAGGGGGTGAGTCTTCATCACAGAAGGGGACCAAGAAAACTAGTAGTTTCAAAGAACAGTTGACTGTATTTTGCAAGAGGAGCCAAGTATGACATCTGCTACCCTGTTACACAGCAGATCACTGAATCCATGAGGGTTATGATTTAATATGATCTGTGATATCCAACATCAATGCATCCAGTGTCGGACTGGGGCATGAAGTGCCCACCGGAGGGAAGTAGTGAAAGGGGCCCATACTTAGGGGTGTGGCCAGCCTCCAGAGAGGCATCCGTAACTATTAGAGAGTGCATAGTTTGAGTCTTTTAATAAATACCATATGTGTACCAAAACAGCAAAGCACTGTGTGCAGTATAATGTAACATATGTTTAATTCAAGGGCACAGTCTGGAACTTGATCCTTCTAGTGCACAGGTTCTCAAACTCGGTCCTCAGGACCCCACACAGTTCATGTTTTGCAGGTCACCTGTAGATTTTGAAAATGTGACAGTTGGTGATACACAGTGCACCTGCTGGGTGACATGGAAAACATGAACCGTGTGGGGTCCTGAGGACTTAGTTTGAGAACCACTGCTATAGTGGGTGCGGCCCACTGGAGGTTCCCCTGTGCCCCTGTAGGCCAGTCCGATCCTGGATGCATCTAGTTTTAGACAATTAGTTGAGGTCATGTGTCCCAGCTACGAAATTCCACCTCTATTCCATTTAACAGAGCAGTAATTCCTCATGTGTATCAGCACATTAAAGAAGAGTATTCTTAGCCCAGAAAATTTCACTGTACCATATCCACTAAACAAGTGGTAATTGCTGGCAGGAGAAATCAGCTCTTGATGATCAGTCAATGATCAGTCAACCCAGCGCACCAGAGAGAAACAACAAAATTTTTCTACCATGACTCAATCAGATACAGTAAACATCATTAAAATGATAATACACAAATTATCATCTCACTCAGTTCTTTTGAATACTGGGAGGAATAAAAAAAGGCAATTTAGAGCCCCTTGTTCAAACTCCCCGTGGTGTAATTAAGCTGCCCACCCTCCAGTGTTTGTGAGTGATCAGCATACACTACTTCCAACAAATGTGGAAAAACTGATGTTCATAAAAATGAACTACAAATTCTATGAGGAAGACCTTTGCCGCCAATTACAACTACAGAGTATATAAACTTCTCTATCAGTAAATCCTAGTGAGAATTAGAGATGAGCGCCGGAAATTTTTCGGGTTTTGTGTTTTGGTTTTGGGTTCGGTTCCGCGGCCGTGTTTTGGGTTCGACCGCGTTTTGGCAAAACCTCACCGAATTTTTTTTGTCGGATTCGGGTGTGTTTTGGATTCGGGTGTTTTTTTCCAAAAAACCTAAAAAACAGCTTAAATCATAGAATTTGGCGGTCATTTTGATCCCAAAGTATTATTAACCTCAAAAACCATAATTTCCACTCATTTTCAGTCTATTCTGAATACCTCACACCTCACAATATTATTTTTAGTCCTAAAATTTGCACCGAGGTCGCTGTGTGAGTAAGATAAGCGACCCTAGTGGCCGACACAAACACCGGGCCCATCTAGGAGTGGCACTGCAGTGTCACGCAGGATGGCCCTTCCAAAAAACCCTCCCCAAACAGCACATGACGCAAAGAAAAAAAGAGGCGCAATGAGGTAGCTGTGTGAGTAAGATTAGCGACCCTAGTGGCCGACACAAACACCGGGCCCATCTAGGAGTGGCACTGCAGTGTCATGCAGGATGTCCTTTCCAAAAAACCCTCCCCAAACAGCACATGACGCAAAGAAAAAAAGAGGCGCAATGAGGTAGCTGTGTGAGTAAGATAAGCGACCCTAGTGGCCGACACAAACACCGGGCCCATCTAGGAGTGGCACTGCAGTGTCACGCAGGATGTCCCTTCCAAAAAACCCTCCCCAAACAGCACATGACGCAAAGAAAAAGAAAAGAAAAAAGAGGTGCAAGATGGAATTGTCCTTGGGCCCTCCCACCCACCCTTATGTTGTATAAACAAAACAGGACATGCACACTTTAACCAACCCATCATTTCAGTGACAGGGTCTGCCACACGACTGTGACTGATATGACGGGTTGGTTTGGACCCCCCCCAAAAAAGAAGCAATTAATCTCTCCTTGCACAAACTGGCTCTACAGAGGCAAGATGTCCACCTCATCATCACCCTCCGATATATCACCGTGTACATCCCCCTCCTCACAGATTATCAATTCGTCCCCACTGGAATCCACCATCTCAGCTCCCTGTGTACTTTGTGGAGGCAATTGCTGCTGGTCAATGTCTCCGCGGAGGAATTGATTATAATTCATTTTAATGAACATCATCTTCTCCACATTTTCTGGATGTAACCTCGTACGCCGATTGCTGACAAGGTGAGCGGCGGCACTAAACACTCTTTCGGAGTACACACTTGTGGGAGGGCAACTTAGGTAGAATAAAGCCAGTTTGTGCAAGGGCCTCCAAATTGCCTCTTTTTCCTGCCAGTATAAGTACGGACTGTGTGACGTGCCTACTTGGATGCGGTCACTCATATAATCCTCCACCATTCTATCAATGTTGAGAGAATCATATGCAGTGACAGTAGACGACATGTCCGTAATCGTTGTCAGGTCCTTCAGTCCGGACCAGATGTCAGCATCAGCAGTCGCTCCAGACTGCCCTGCATCACCGCCAGCGGGTAGGCTCGGAATTCTGAGCCTTTTCCTCGCACCCCCAGTTGCGGGAGAATGTGAAGGAGGAGATGTTGACAGGTCGCGTTCCGCTTGACTTGACAATTTTGTCACCAGCAGGTCTTTCAACCCCAGCAGACTTGTGTCTGCCGGAAAGAGAGATCCAAGGTAGGCTTTAAATCTAGGATCGAGCACGGTGGCCAAAATGTAGTGCTCTGATTTCAACAGATTGACCACCCGTGAATCCTTGTTAAGCGAATTAAGGGCTCCATCCACAAGTCCCACATGCCTAGCGGAATCGCTCCGTGTTAGCTCCTCCTTCAATGTCTCCAGCTTCTTCTGCAAAAGCCTGATGAGGGGAATGACCTGACTCAGGCTGGCAGTGTCTGAACTGACTTCACGTGTGGCAAGTTCAAAGGGCATCAGAACCTTGCACAACGTTGAAATCATTCTCCACTGCGCTTGAGACAGGTGCATTACACCTACTATATCGTGCTCAATTGTATAGGCTTGAATGGCCTTTTGCTGCTCCTCCAACCTCTGAAGCATATAGAGGGTTGAATTCCACCTCGTTACCACTTCTTGCTTCAGATGATGGCAGGGCAGGTTCAGTAGTTTTTGGTGGTGCTCCAGTCTTCTGTACGTGGTGCCTGTACGCCGAAAGTGTCCCGCAATTCTTCTGGCCACCGACAGCATCTCTTGCACGCCCCTGTCGTTTTTTAAAAAATTCTGCACCACCAAATTCAAGGTATGTGCAAAACATGGGACGTGCTGGAATTTGCCCATATTTAATGCACACACAATATTGCTGGCGTTGTCCGATGCCACAAATCCACAGGAGAGTCCAATTGGGGCAAGCCATTCCGCGATGATCTTCCTCAGTTGCCGTAAGAGGTTTTCAGCTGTGTGCGTATTCTGGAAAGCGGTGATACAAAGCGTAGCCTGCCTAGGAAAGAGTTGGCGTTTGCGAGATGCTGCTACTGGTGCCGCCGCTGCTGTTCTTGCGGCGGGAGTCCATACATCTACCCAGTGGGCTGTCACAGTCATATAGTCCTCAGTCTGCCCTGCTCCACTTGTCCACATGTCCGTGGTTAAGTGGACATTGGGTACAACTGCATTTTTTAGGACACTGGTGAGTCTTTTTCTGACGTCCGTGTACATTCTCGGTATCGCCTGCCTAGAGAAGTGGAACCTAGATGGTATTTGGTAACGGGGGCACACTGCCTCAATAAATTGTCTAGTTCCCTGTGAACTAACGGCGGATACCGGACGCACGTCTAACACCAACATAGTTGTCAAGGCCTCAGTTATCCGCTTTGCAGCAGGATGACTGCTGTGATATTTCATCTTCCTCGCAAAGGACTGTTGAACAGTCAATTGCTTACTGGAAGTAGTACAAGTGGGCTTACGACTTCCCCTCTGGGATGACCATCGACTCCCAGCAGCAACAACAGCAGCGCCAGCAGCAGTAGGCGTTACACGCAAGGATGCATCGGAGAAATCCCAGGCAGGAGAGGACTCGTCAGAATTGCCAGTGACATTGCCTGCAGGACTATTGGCATTCCTGGGGAAGGAGGAAATTGACACTGAGGGAGTTGGTGGGGTGGTTTGCGTGAGCTTGGTTACAAGAGGAAGGGATTTACTGGTCAGTGGACTGCTTCCGCTGTCACCCAAAGTTTTTGAACTTGTCACTGACTTATTATGAATGCGCTGCAGGTGACGTATAAGGGAGGATGTTCCGAGGTGGTTAACGTCCTTACCCCTACTTATTACAGCTTGACAAAGGGAACACACGGCTTGACACCTGTTGTCCGCATTTCTGGTGAAATACTTCCACACCGAAGAGCTGATTTTTTTGGTATTTTCACCAGGCATGTCAACGGCCATATTCCTACCACGGACAACAGGTGTCTCCCCGGGTGCCTGACTTAAACAAACCACCTCACCATCAGAATCCTCCTGGTCAATTTCCTCCCCAGCGCCAGCAACACCCATATCCTCCTCATCCTGGTGTACTTCAACACTGACATCTTCAATCTGACTATCAGGAACTGGACTGCGGGTGCTCCTTCCATCACTTGCAGGGGGCGTGCAAATGGTGGAAGGCGCATGCTCTTCACGTCCAGTGTTGGGAAGGTCAGGCATCGCAACCGACACAATTGGAGTCGGACTCTCCTTGTGGATTTGGGATTTCGAAGAACGCACAGTTCTTTGCGGTGCTACTGCTTTTGCCAGCTTTAGTCTTTTCATTTTTCTAGCGAGAGGCTGAGTGCTTCCATCCTCATGTGAAGCTGAACCACTAGCCATGAACATAGGCCAGGGCCTCAGCCGTTCCTTGCCACTCCGTGTGGTAAATGGCATATTGGCAAGTTTACGCTTCTCCTCCGACAATTTTATTTTAGGTTTTGGAGTCCTTTTTTTACTGATATTTGGTGTTTTGGATTTGACATGCTCTGTACTATGACATTGGGCATCGGCCTTGGCAGACGACGTTGCTGGCATTTCATCGTCTCGGCCATGACTAGTGGCAGCAGCTTCAGCACGAGGTGGAAGTGGATCTTGATCTTTCCCTAATTTTGGAACCTCAACATTTTTGTTCTCCATATTTTAATAGGCACAACTAAAAGGCACCTCAGGTAAACAATGGAGATGGATGGATTGGATGCTAGTATACAATTATGGACGGGCTGCCGAGTGCCGACACAGAGGTAGCCACAGCCGTGAACTACCGCACTGTACTGTGTCTGCTGCTAATATATAGACTGGTTGATAAAGAGATAGTATACTCGTAACTAGTATGTATGTATAAAGAAAGGAAAAAAAAACCACGGTTAGGTGGTATATACAATTATGGACGGGCTGCCGAGTGCCGACACAGAGGTAGCCACAGCCGTGAACTACCGCACTGTACTGTGTCTGCTGCTAATATATAGACTGGTTGATAAAGAGATAGTATACTCGTAACTAGTATGTATGTATAAAGAAAGAAAAAAAAAACACGGTTAGGTGGTATATACAATTATGGACGGGCTGCCGAGTGCCGACACAGAGGTAGCCACAGCCGTGAACTACCGCACTGTACTGTGTCTGCTGCTAATATAGACTGGTTGATAAAGAGATAGTATACTCGTAACTAGTATGTATGTATAAAGAAAGAAAAAAAAACCACGGTTAGGTGGTATATACAATTATGGACGGGCTGCCGAGTGCCGACACAGAGGTAGCCACAGCCGTAACCTACCGCACTGTACTGTGTCTGCTGCTAATATAGACTGGTTGATAAAGAGATAGTATACTCGTAACTAGTATGTATGTATAAAGAAAGAAAAAAAAACCACGGTTAGGTGGTATATACAATTATGGACGGGCTGCCGAGTGCCGACACAGAGGTAGCCACAGCCGTGAACTACCGCACTGTACTGTGTCTGCTGCTAATATATAGACTGGTTGATAAAGAGATAGTATACTCGTAACTAGTATGACTATAAAGAAAGAAAAAAAAACCACGGTTAGGTGGTATATACAATTATGGACGGGCTGCCGAGTGCCGACACAGAGGTAGCCACAGCCGTGAACTACCGCACTGTACTGTGTCTGCTGCTAATATATAGACTGGTTGATAAAGAGATAGTATACTCGTAACTAGTATGTATGTATAAAGAAAGAAAAAAAAACCACGGTTAGGTGGTATATACAATTATGGACGGGCTGCCGAGTGCCGACACAGAGGTAGCCACAGCCGTGAACTACCGCACTGTACTGTGTCTGCTGCTAATATAGACTGGTTGATAAAGAGATAGTATACTACTAATATTATATATACTGGTAGTCAGGTCACTGGTCACTAGTCACACTGGCAGTGGCACTCCTGCAGCAAAAGTGTGCACTGTTTAATTTTAATATAATATTATGTACTCCTGGCTCCTGCTATAACCTATAACTGGCACTGCAGTGCTCCCCAGTCTCCCCCACAATTATAAGCTGTGTGAGCTGAGCACAGTCAGATATATATATATACATTGATGCAGCACACTGGGCTGAGCAGTGCACACAGATATGGTATGTGACTGAGTCACTGTGTGTATCGTTTTTTTCAGGCAGAGAACGGATATATTAAATAAAACAAACAACTGCACTGTCTGGTGGTCACTGTGGTCGTCAGTCACTAAACTCTGCACTCTCTTCTACAGTATCACAGCCTCAGGTCAATCTCTCTCTCTCAACCCTAATCTAAATGGAGAGGACGCCAGCCACGTCCTCTCCCTATCAATCTCAATGCACGTGTGAAAATGGCGGCGACGCGCGGCTCCTTATATAGAATCCGAGTCTCGCGATAGAATCCGAGCCTCGCGAGAATCCGACAGCGTCATGATGACGTTCGGGCGCGCTCGGGTTAACCGAGCAAGGCGGGAAGATCCGAGTCGCTCGGACCCGTGAAAAAAAACATGAAGTTCGTGCGGGTTCGGATTCAGAGAAACCGAACCCGCTCATCTCTAGTGAGAATGCGCTATTATTGTGTGATTTTATTACCACTGATGAGTGTGATAGTGAGGATGATAACGAGCAACCCGAGTACTGAGCACACCCGAACTTCTGGGATCTGGGATGATCCGAGCATTTGCAAAACATCATAATCCCAGCACCAGATCTCGCGAGTTTTGAATTCGATATAAGTCCTGCTCGCAGTGATTTGGATGCCATTTCATACAGGACCACTAGAAGGAAAGCACACAATAGACCAGGCCTGGCCAACCTATGGCTTTCCAGATATTGAGAAACTACATATCCCAGCATGCCCTGCCACAGTTTTATCATCCCCTAATAGCAAAACTGTGGCAGGGCATGCTGGGACTTGTAGTTTCACAGCAGCTAGAGAGCCACAGGTTGGCCAGGCCTGCACTAGACTGTCAGGGCAGCCTTATCGATCATTAACCCTTTATTGATGCACATGCACAATAACACTGGTGCTGCTGAGGAAGCTTTAAAGCGAAGGGTCACTGACAACTTGTGTGTGCTGTAGGTCCTGTACCCAAAAGCATTTATTAATATAATCACTGTGAATCAGTAGTGTGACTTGTCATTTGTGAAAAAAGCTAATAAAAAAATGTGGTTTTAATTCTTTTGTCCAACTTGTGTGTTCATTAAAGCTCAATAGATGCTGTACCACACTGCATTCATAAATATAAGCATCTGACTCCACTGTGTGAGTTGTCATTTGTGAAAAAAAAGTACTGAGTCTATATGGATTACAATCAGTTGTTAGAAGAGCAGGAGCAGCCTCCAAGTACTAGTGCTGTGGCTACTGCCACAACATATAATAGTGATGGTCCAGGGGGCAGGAAGTTTTTGAAAGGGCACCTGAAATCCAAATCTTTTACATTGTAAAAAATCGGTAGAGTTTTCACACTAAAAACTGACAAATCATCACTTAAAAAAATAATAATACTAAGGCTGAAGAATAAACTGTGGGCCAAATGTAGTCGAGTGAGAGATTTGGTAAGGTTTTGCAGTTTTTTTTTAAAGTGGCAATCATTTACACAGAAAGATCAACCTGGTTTTGCAGTGTAAATGATTGCCACTTTAAAAAAAACTGAAAAACCTTACCAAATCTCTCACTCGATTACATTTGGCACTGTGTGTTCACAAATCCCTGAGGAGAGTCTAGGGGTGTCCACATTAGCTATATGTGAGTCTGACCTTTCTCACACTGTACTTGTAGAAAAGCCTCCTTCCACCATTTCTGCACTATATGCAAATGTGGGGATGATCAGTATAAGTAAAGATGGTGATGATGACATAATAGAAATTTGGGATGCTACTGTGGAAGTGGAACAGGATGAGGGGATATTTGTGCACTCTCTGAGGCTAATGAGGATGTTGATGATGATGTTTGTGTAAGTCAGCCACACAGTGGTTGCAGTTCTTGTCCGTGATAAAAAAGAAAGTCATTGTGATGTCTGGGCATAAGGCCAAAAAAGCCACCTCTTGGGTGTGGGATTATTTGTACCCTATCCTGCAACATTTGTGAAGGCATCAGCTAGTAACAATGTGGGAAAGAATCAGAAGAAAGAGCCCAGAGTTGTTGAAAAATTATTTCATCCTCCATCAGGATAAAGCGCCAGGGTAGCATCTAGTTACCCTTTGTGGAGAGGACCTTTCCCATAAGCCCCTGGGTCCATGAGACCAACTATTTGGAATAGTAACCAAGCAGAGCGGAGCGAGACACCGAGCCCGAATCGTGGCAAGCGAAGCAAGCCCGGAAGGGTATAATGGTGCATAGATAAAACAAAATAACCTCAAACAAACTGAGAATGGATAAAACATTAAGGTGTTGTAATGGCGGAAGTTCCCTGCAGCCCTCTCATGCTGTCACTTCCTGGTCCTGATCATGAAGGGAACATTGACACAAGCAAAGCACCAGCCACACAACACTCTCTGCAAGCAGTTTTTGGCAGAGAACAGAACATCCTCCATGCTCACTAGACTGTGTGACATCTATCTTTTCCCTAAAGACAAATCTATACTCAAATGAACCCATTTTGCGTCCGTTACTGAGGTAAAAAAGAAAACGATGCAGCTATTAAGACAGATGACAGATACTGTAATGAGCTACAGCTTGGCTTTGACCAATGGAAATGGAGTGGTGAGTAGATGCAGAAGGGGAGTACATAGAAAGGGCAAGGAGTTCAAATGTATTTAATACAATTAAATATAATTTATAGCATCAGTCTAATTATTTAGACACACCTCGTAAACCTTTGCCATAACATTTTATAACATTCAGCTCATATTTGTTATGCATCATTTTATCAGTGATTCCTTTAGGATCCTACATGAATCTGCAAATATTTTCTCAAAACGCAAATGGTCAAGCATACTAGGTTATTACACTTTTTGAAGCTTGAAACTCCCATTTTGTTCAGCAATAGCTTACATGCAGAAACCTTGCTGGAAAGCATTATTTTTACACTGCAATTTATTATTTATTAACAGTTTCTAATTCAGATGATAATTAGAACATGACTCTCCCTAATCTAAATGTGACATTTTAAATCTCCGCTTCTGCTGTGCAACATTGTTTTCCCAAGGTGCAAAGTTATTCCTTTTATTGATCACAACTATGGATCAACCCCAGTACAGAGTTTTTTTTTATTCTTGCCTAATGTAGATTTTTATTTACTGAAACACAGTTTTTTTTTTCCTAAATGGACCATCAAAACAAGTAACTTTAAAGAGTCATATATGTATGCAGAAATTTACATAGGCATGATATTACTTTGCATTCAAAATATAATATCATATATGCAATATGTACATAGATTATTATTGTCATGAATCAGGGTTTTAGCATTACTTATACCCCTTTTCTGCTAAAACCCGGGTAATTGCCGTGATAACCCCGGATTCCAGCGCAGTGAAAAAGAGGAACTGCATGGAAATGGGGGTTTGTGAACAAATGTTAAATTACAGTAGCTCTCTGATCATTTCCGTGTGAAGGGTTACCATAAGAGTGTCTTGGAAAAATCTAGGCATAAGGTGAATCAGACTGCACTGACTGGCTGAAAATTAAAAATGATAAACCAGACACTGATGAAAAATTGTGGGGCTTTATTAGTATAATGTGGCCTTTAAATAAATGGAAACTGTATTTAAAAGAACTGGAATTAACTAAGGCAAGATCCAATAATAGGGAGAGTATTACTGCATAAACTGGGTTTTATTTATAGAAATGCACCTACACTTAGAGATCAACTTGTCAGAAGAAGTCTTCAGGGTGAAACTAGACAAAAGTGTAAGATGAAAGTGCTTCCATCGTTGTGTGGTCTCCCTGATGTGCAAAGATGCGAAGTCTAAAAATCGTAAAATTACTGATTTCACAGTAAATACTGTAGTAAAATATACCCAATTAGGGAGTTTATCACATGCCACTCCAGGAATGTTGTTTACATCCTGGAGTGTGCATGTGGCTTGTTAGACTTGCAGAACATATATAATATCCGCAAGGGTCTAGCGACACATGCAGTTTCTGCACGTTTTAAGAAGCATCCTAATGCAAAGGAATGCTATATTGTGTACTTTTTGGGGATCCAGCAAATTCTTCCACAATAGCGGACAAGTGATGTTGAGTAGAGACTAAAATGAGGTTGATTCACCAGTTGAGGACCCTTGGAGCCAAGGGACTCAATAGTGAATTTCAATTTATTTATTTTTTTTAACATAGTATCCTCTATTCATTTGCCTACATCTGCTGTTTACCCTTTTTGCATCTTTGTAAAATGTTTGCATTTTTTTTGCACAGTACTGCTACCTCACTATTACTATTTTTATATCTGGTCCAGTGTTTTACATACAACATATGGACAAAAGTATTTGGATGCCTAATTATTACACCAACAGGGAATGTAATGACATTGAATCTAAATACATATACTTTTATATAGAGTTGGTCCACCTTTTGCAGCTATTACAGCTTCCACTCTTCTTGAAAGGCTTTCCACAAGATTTGTTTCTGTGGGAATTTGTTCTTACTCTTATGTAGAGCAATTTATGAGGCCAGGCACTGATGTTGGATGAGTAGGTCTGGCTCACAATCTCCATTCCAGTTCATCCTAAAGGTGCTCGATGGGGTTGAGGTCAGGGCTCTGAACTGGCCAGATAAGCTCTTCCAAACTGAACTCATCAAACCATGTCTTTATAGTCCTTGCTTTGTGCACTTGAGCACAGTTATGTTGGACTACAAAAGTGCCTTCCCGAAACTGTTGCCACAAAGTTGTAAGCATAGCATTGTCCAAATTGTCTTGGTATGCTGAAGCATTAAGATTGCCCATCACTGGAGTTAAGGGGCATAGCCTAAACCCTGAAAAACAATCCCATACCGTTACAGAGAAGCATAATTTGTCACACCACAAAACACATTTCTACTGCTGCATAGTCCAGTGTCGGGGTGCTTTACACCAATCCATCTGACGCTTGGCATTATACTTGGTGATGTAAGGCTTGCATGCAGCTGCTCGGCCATGGAAACCATTAAGCTCCTGCCACACGGATTTTGTGCTTACATTGATGCCAGTGGAAGCTCGGTGCATTTTAGCTATTGAATTAGCAGATCGGCAGTGACTTTTACATACCATGCGCCTTAGCAGTCGTTGACTTCATCATGTTACATGGTCTTCCTTTTCGTGGCTGAGTTGCTGTTGTTACTAAACGCTTCCACTTTCTAATATTATCACTTACAGTTGACTGTGGACTATCCGGCAGGGATGAAATTTCATGAACTGTCCTACTGCAAAGGTGGCATCCTATCACAGTACCACACTGGAAGTCACTGAGCTATTCAGAAGGACCCATTGTTATCACAAATGTTTGCCAATGGAGACTGCATGGCTAGGTGCTTGATTTTATACACCTGTGGCAACAGGTCTGATTGAAACACCTGAATTCAGTAATTAACAGGAGTGGCCAAATACTTTTGTCCATATAGTCTAGATTTGCCATGTGTTCCCATCTTATTGTTAATATATTTATACATGTTCACTATTGTTTTTATTGTATGCACTGTTTCTGTATTATGGACTTAGGGAGTGATTCAGACCTGATCGCTGGTCTGCTAACTGTGCTGTCCTGCGTTAAGATAGTCGCCGCCTCCAGTGGGAGTGTAAATTTGCAGTGCAAGTGTGCGATCCCATGTGTACGCCGAGCTGCAAAAATCCACTGTGTGCAGTCTCTGCGCAGCCCAGGACTTACTCCTACAGTGCGATCAGAACTGGCTGATCAGGGCTGGAGCTGATGCCACTTATCAGTATGATAGACCTCTTTTGGAACATATATGATGACTTTCAGGTGTGTTGGAATGCATCTGGAACAAAGATGGCCATCTTATTTCTGGTTTACGGTTTCTGCAGCTTTGCGAAGTCTATGGAAAACGCTAATTAGCGGTAGGGGGAATCAGCTGTAAGTCCTCCACTGTATAAACAGTTATTGTTTAAGCAAAACCACGCTTCTGACGAAGAACTAATATAGTCTGAAATGTGTTAAGCGTGGCTCACATGTTTTGGACTTCAAGTCAACGCAGCTTTTGCTGGTGTTGTGTTCCTATGGTATCCGGAGCAAAGATCCTACCAACCCTAAAGATATCTGGGATTTCAGGGAACCCCCATACTGATGCTGTTGCTGTGTTTGCCACTGCTTTAAATTTGTAAGTGTAACATGGTATTAAAGTTCTGCTTTTAAAAGTATTTCTTCACTAGCTCTGTGTTTTTCCATGTGTCTTCCGGTACCCATACTGCTATACAAGTGCATAAGGGAAGAAAGACACGTTTTTTTCAGATATGCCAAGGGTGGAAAAGGAGTAGTATGTTCTTCATCTACAGTATAAGGCAGACAATTTGAAATCCTGTGCTTAATTGCTGTGCATCTACTTGATTTGTTTTCAACTGAGTGTGCTTGAAAAGGGCCTATTGATAAATATCCGATGGTGACTATTGTTTATTTTATCTGTATGTATTACTCATTGGTGGGATGGGTTAGGTATGATTTACCGGCAGACGTGATGCCAGCTGTCAGTATACAAACAGCGGCATCCCATCTGCCGGAATCCCGGCAGTGAGGCAGCGAGTCCACTCACTGGCTCACCGCGCTGGCCACACTTCGGGCCAAGTGGCTCACTTCTCTTGCCACAGGTTCTATTCCCACTTAGTTGGTGACGTGGACCCACCAACCGAGTCAGTATTTCACCGACTGTCAGGATTCCGGTGTAGGTCTCCTGAACGCCGGGATCCCTACAGCCAGCATTTTAACTGCATCCCGGTGGGATAACTGGCACATTTGATGCTTATGTGAACATGATACTTGAAGAGCACTTGTACAGTATTTCTGTGCAAGTCTTTTTTCTGTTTTAGTTTCTGGTTAATACACTCCTGACTACTGCAGTGATCCTGTTATTCTGACCTGCTATTAACCCTAAACATCCTGCTATGTTTGTTTACTAAACACCCAGCATGCTGGCCTTGGCCATCTTGGACTTTGTCATGTGATTCCTTCAGCCAACCTCAGTGCTGCAGCAGTCATCCTTCTTCATTCACCAATGGAATTCATCCTGTTCCTATTTAAACCTTAGACAGGCAACCAGTCTGGTCAAAGCAATACCTTCCCTCTGGTATAGTTCTTGATCACAAGACTTTGTTACCTGAATGCTGCTAGTGCTATATTGGTGTTCCTCTCCAGTGTCAATGTGTTCCTGCCTTCAGCTCATCCATGTGTCACGCCCAGCACTTCCTGCTTCTACGCTGATTCCAAATATCTGTGTGTCCTGTCTAGCACTTCCATGGGCCCTACCTCAGCACTACTATCGGCTAATCCTGGTATTCTGCTCAGCGCTGTCTCAAGCCATCCATGCATCCTGTCCAGCACTTCCATGTGTCCTGCTCATCACTGTCTCCAGTCATCCGTGTTATCTGCTCAGTGCTGCTATCAGCTAATCCTAGAATCCTGCCCAGCACTATCATCTTATTTCCTGCAATCCCGCCCAGCAATATCACCAGTATATTCTGGTGGAGGCTTCTTTCCAAAGTGAAAAGTATTTTGAGAGATCCTTCGCATCTGAGTCGCGGGATGTTCTCTATGCTACCATCAAATAGGAGATATCAATCTATCCTGTTTAGGACCAGTCATTTTAGGGGAAGTTTATTTCTGCAGGCAATAAGTGCATTACATAGCAGCAAGGTCTTATAACTGGTGAATATATGAATAACCATCTGGAATGTCTTTTGTTTTTTATTTTTCTTGCTCCTTTTTCATGTTTCATCCCTTCGGCAGTGAGAGCGCTACCTCCCACTGACTAATATAAAGTGTGTGAAGCGGGGAGCGGGCATGGGGTGGGGCCAAGGTGTGGGCACTGAAAGCCCATTAAAAATATGAGAAGCGGCACTAGTACATCTGCCTCATTGATGGGGCCGTACCTTCAACCCACATCAAGGCACGCCCCTGTCAGTAAGGCAGATGTTATTGGACAGCACTGACAGGGGCGGACTGCCAGATGATCCTTTGGCTGGCCATGTTTACTACTCACCGCTCTTCTCTCCGGAGCCCGTGACAGGGGTTTGAGGTGCCGCCGGACCTGTAGCTGCTTGGATGTACTCCCCTCCAGCTCCGCAGACATGACCCCCTCTTCTCAGCAGCCACAGACAGCTCACTGCAGCTGCGGATCTCCCTCGCCCGTTACCTGGTCTGCGCATCGTTGCAGGTGAAGAGAGCTGCTGCAGGGTGAGAAATGGGGGTTGCTGGCTGCTTCGGGGATGGGGGGGTAGGAAGGTTGCCATCTGCAGCAGCGTAAAAAGCCACTGCTGGGGCAGAGAGAGAGGGAGGGAGGATTGCCAGCCTCTGTGGTGGACAGAGAGGGGGGCTGCCAGCTGCTGCAGGATGGAGAGATAAGGGTTGCCAGCTGCTGCAGAGGGGATAGAGGGAATTTGCTGGCTGCTGCAGAGGGGGGTGGTGTGGGGGAGGGTTGCCAGCTGCTGCAGCGGGGAGAGAGGGGATTTGCTGGCTGCTGAGGAGGGGGTGGGGTGGGGGAGGGTTGCCAGCTGCTGCAGGGGGGAGATAGGGGATTTGCTGGCTGCTGCGGAGGGGGGTGGGAGGAAGGTTGCTGGCTGATGTGGGGAAAAGAGCCACTGCTGGGGGAGGGGGCAGAGAAAGGGGCTGCCGGCGCTGCTGAATATTGTGGCGCGGGCGTATTTGCGGACTGGGTGTCAGCTACTTATGTGTGTTATGTGTGCGGTGAAGTGTGGCAGCAGGTGACGGTGCAGGTGGGTGCAGTGTAACAGGGGGTGTCAGTGCACGTGAGTCCAGTGTGGCAGGAGGTGGCGGTGCAGGTGGGTGCAGTGTGGCAGGGGATAGTCAGACCCACCTCCATGTGTGCCTCCCAGGGGCACTGACTTCACCGCACATCACTGCAGTACAGGTGGGTCCAGTGTGGCAGGAGGTGGTGGTGCAGGTGGGCGCAGTGTAGCAGGGGTAGTCAGACCCACCTCCATGTGTGCCTACCCAGACACTGACCTCAACGCACATCACTGGGCAATGGGCAGTGCACAAACTTGCTTTAGTACTTTAAACAGGCATGATGTCTCCATCAGCATCCAATTCCTCCCCCCATCAGTGTGTACATCCTCTTCTTCACAAACTATAAATTAATCCCGGCTGCAATCCACCATCACAGGTCCCTCTGTACTTTATGGAGGTAATTGCTGGTAAAGGTGTTCCTCATGGAATTTGAAATTAATTTTGATGAACATCATCTTTTCCACATTTTGGGGATGTAACCTCTTACGCCGATCACTGACAAGGTTCCCGGCTGCACTATAAACTCTTTCCGAGTACACACTGGAGGGTGGGCAACTTAAGAAAAACAAAGCCAGTTTGTGCAAGGGCCTCCAAATTGCCTCTTTCCTGCCAGTATTGAAACAGACTGTCTGACATGCCTGTTTGGATGCTATCACTGAAATAATCAGCAACCATTGTTTGAATGGTGACGGCATACATATGCTTCATATGGTACAGCAACAATGTCACACAAATGATTCAGAAATATATTTTTTGCTCTGGATCACACACAGAGGATTTTTCATATATAGCAGCAGTGTACAGCAGACGCAGTACTAGTAGTCACTGAGTGACACACCAATAGAAATATATTTTTTGCTTTGGATCACACACAGATATATAGCAGTAGTGTACGGCAGCCGCAGTACTAGTAGTCACTCAGTGATGTACCAATATAAATATATTTTTTGCTTTGGTAACACACAGATATATAGCAGTAGTGTACGGCAGCCGCAGTACTAGTGGTCAGAGTGATGCACCAATAAAAATATATTTTTTGCTTTGGGTCACAGGGCCTAATTCAGAGTTGATCGCAGCAACAAATTTGTTAGCAGTTGGGCAAAACCATGTGCAGTGCAGGGGGGGGCAGATATAACATGTGTAGAGAGAGTTAGATTTGGGTGGGGTGTGTTCAAACTGAAATCTAAATTGCAGTGTAAAAATAAAGCAGCCAGTATTTACCTTGCACGGAAACAAAATAACCCACCCAAATCAAACTCTCTCTCTGCAAATGTTATATCTGCCTCCCCTGCGGTGCACATGGTTTTGCCCAACTTTTAACAAATTTGCTGCTGCGATCAACTCTGAATTACCCAGACACACAGCAGTAGTGTACGGCAGTACTAGTAGTCGCCACTGAGTGACGCACCAATAGAAATATATTTTTTGCTCTGGATCATACACAGATATATAGCAGTAGTGTACGGCAGTATTGATAGTCGTCACTGAGTGACGCACCAATATATTTTTTGCTTTGGATCACACACAGATATATATATATCAGTAGTGTATGGCAGTACTGGTAGTCGTCACTGAGTGATGAACCAATAGAAATATATCTGTGTATGATCCAATGCAAAAAATATATATCAGTAGTGTACGGCAGCCGTAGTACTAATAATCAGAGTGACGCACCAATAGAAATATCATTTTGCTTTGGATCACACACACAGGATATATAGCAGTAGTGTATGGCAGTACACAGCCCCTTATAGACAGAGAACACCTGGTCCTATACACAGCCACAGAATGCTACTATACACTTACACAGTGACAGCACAACTAAGCACCCAGCTCAACTCTCCTGCAAAACAACCCCTCTGTTCTCTCCTGCCCCCCTTTGCTCTCTCCTAGCTTACTCTTTCCCTAACAACACAGAAGGAACATGTCCTTACTATGCACTCTCCAAGTCTGGAGTGAAGAAGGCACGATCACCGGCACTATATATATATATATATATAGAATCCAAAACCCGCGAGATCCGACAGCGGGGTGATGAAGTTTTGCCCCATTTTCGGATCCGAGTCAGGCACGCAAAACTGAGCCTGACTCCGATCCGGGCTCGGATCTTCAAGTTCGGCGGGTTCATTTCCGCTCATCCCTACTTCCAACCAATCCATTCTAATTACATAATATAGTTTGCCATGAAATAATTGAATATTGGGGGTATCCTTATGAATCTACATGTGTAGAATACTTTTTAATACCACTGCTGATATTGTAAGTAATTTCTGACTATCAAGTGACAATCTAATGGAAGGTGATATAATCCCCAAAATTGTCCATTCTACTGAAAATGGCAATAATTCTTAATTCAGTCTTACCATACAGTACAGTATCTTTGCAAATAGAACAACTGCTGCCTTTCAGCACCTGAGCGGCATTACTTATTTGACTTATCAGCTTACTTTTTTACTTCAGTTTAGAGGCATAGATGGGACTTGCTTTTGGAGAGCATTCTGGTTCCTTTAGTGTGACTAAGGGTGACTCTTGGTAAACTGGCTATCTATAAACCCTGTGACTCCATGCAGGGATCTTTGGATTGAGTCAGGGCATCTAAAATAAAATAAAGACAATATACAGTGGCAAAGAGAAAACAAAATCCCATAATAAAGGGAAAGTTTGGTGCAGAAAAACATAAAATTACCAACATGCCATTCACCACATGCAGTGGCAAGGATAGGCTCAGTCGTTGGCTTTATTTATAGATGGTTCTGCAACCATCAGTGGGGCATCTTTTTCTGTCTCTCATGATGATTCAAGACCTTTTCACTAAGATTATAGGGGTATGGGTCGTTGGGTCGACCCAACTTAGGTTGACACTCATTAGGTCGACCACTGAAGGTCGACATTGCCCTTAGGTTGACATGCATTAGGTCGACATGGCCGTTAGGTCGACATGTACTAGGTCATCATGTCAAAAGGTCGAAATTAGTTTTTTGACTTTTTGGTGTCGTTTTCTCCGTAAAGTGACGAGGAACCCAAATTAGTGCACCGTGCCCCCTCGAATGGCTCGCTTCACTCACCATGCTTCAGGCAAGATGCCTCATTCCGCTACCACTTCGCTCGGCACAGATTACGGTTCCAATCGTAGTCCACGTGAATCGTTGAGTATGAAAGAAATCCCAAAAAATAAAATATGTGAAAAACTCATGTCGATCTTTTGACCTGATGACCTAATTCATGTTGACCTAATTCATGTCGACCTAAGGGCACTGTCGACCTAATGAGTGTCGACCTAAGTTGGGTCGATCTAACGACTGTATCCCGATTATACTGCAGGTGTAAAAAAAAATGAAATCCACTAAGGCAGTAGAACAAACTGCTTTCAGAAACAGAAATGTCACAAGTCCCTGAGGAGAGTCTCAGGTGTAAATTTACTGAAACTTCTAAATAAGAGATTCCTGCTGTCAATCTTCTTGCGATCGCTCCAGCGATCACTTTCTTCGTTCTTCTGGTCGTTGCCCGGCGACGATGTGTGTGCGCATTGCGGCTGCCGTGCAGGTGCAGACCCAATCCGTTCACACTGCTGCGACAAACAGCAGCGTGCAAACGGGTCGGAATGACCCCCAATGTTATATAACCCGGAAGGGTTGTTATTATTATTATTATTATTAATATCAGTCCCTGGGGTGAGTCTGTAGTGCGGTTTCCCCTGGATTGGTGAGGCTGGGCTGCTTTGGGGTTGCACACTGCAATATCTTATTTAGCACCCATTTTAACACATTTATAAATCCTTTTGGTCTTTTAATTACACCTTCACTAGTATATTTTTTGTATATAGATATTGCTTTCCTTTTATTAACACTTAGTAACACTTTACCTTCCCGCATTGTGCTGCACTGGGGTAGCTGGCCTTTGCCGGTTTGTGGGGTTCTGCACCCCAGACCTAGAATTAGGGACCACCAGCATAAGAGGAGCCTTGTTGGTGCCTGGCAGCTTTATCATTCATTTGCAAATATATGTAACTAAGACCTCTAGATTTCTAGTCTTAGTAAAGGCACAGCTTGGTGTTGCTGGGGGACACCAGGGGTTAATCCCCAATGTACAGTATTTCTAGCTTAGACTACCCCCTCCCTTCACGCACCTGAATTGTATTTTCTAATTGATATGAGCAACTTACATTCTGTTCTGTTACATCCATACCTGTCCTGTAATCTTAAATATATATACTCACAAACATACATATCCCCAGTATATATTGAGAGAAAGAATGATATCAGTAAAGCTATTAATAAATAATTCAGTGTAACCAACATCACTGAGTTATGAAATGCCCTATGCAATGAAGGAGTTAAGAAGTGACCAGAGCATAAATTGAGTGTTGCTGTGTTACAGCATGAATTTCCGTTTGTTTGTGTCTTCCAGTGCTGTCTATATTAAAAAGTTGATGTGTTCTATGCTGCAGCTTTTCCCTTGTGGTTTTGAATAAAATGTCTAGACAAGCTGTGGTTACATTTCAAGTACAATGTTATAAAGTATGTGTTGTTTATCTCTCATGAAAGTCTCTCTTTGACAACAATGTGTTGTAAACAGGGCAGAAGAGGATGCGTGTAACACAACATACAGCTTGTTATACAAATAATACAGACTATGTCAGAAAATAAAAAAGTGTGGCGATGCTGCACTGTAGTGCTGAAAGGTAGTACAGAAAAGCATATTGTATTATTCCATAGGCTTTTACACTGTGTTTCTCTAGAAATGTTCAGAATAATTTCTTTGCAGCATGTAATGCAGAAGAACCATTAAACCATACTTGCCTACTTTTCAAAACTAGTTTCAGGGAGATTGAACAGTAGGTGTAAGCAGAATGCAGTGTGTCATGCTCCACCCAAAGGGTGTGCCTAGCTCCACCTATGGGCGTATCTATTGCCCCTAAGGGGTGTGTCCTTCAGTGGCAGGCACTCACTCCGGTGACTAGGGGAAATAAAATTTTAATTGTTTTGTCTCACCCAAAATGGCCGCCTCCATATGAGACACAATAGCCATAAAACATGGATTTTCAGGGGGCAACAATTACAGTAAAACTACTGTAGCATTTACAACAGACCTACTAACACATGACAAGCCTAAACAATGTCAAACGACCCTCAAAATGAGCATCATGGACAATGTAATGGTAAGCATTGCTGCCTCACAGCACTGAGGACAGGGGTTTGATTCCTACCATGACCCTAACTGTGTGGAGTTTGTATATGCTCCCCGTGCTGGTGTGCGTTTTGTCATGGTACCATACCTCCCAACATTTGGATTATAGAAGGGGGGATTTCTGGTGCTGCGAAAAGGGGGCGTGGTCTATTGAAAAGAGCCATGGCCTCACGTGGATGACACGATCGTGAGCCACGTCTCCAATTTTCGGCACAGTGGGGGCACGGCCAGCGCTGTATCAATAACTGGAAATAAATAATAATAAAAAAAGACAAAAAACAAAAACACACCAGCATTTAAAATGTAAACATATCAGTCTACACAACCATTGGAAAGCAATTTGACATAAAATGGATGCAGGGGGTGACATAACAAGCAATATTTAGGGATATTCATGAAAACAGAGCATGACATCACATTTGCTCTAAAAACAAAACCCCTATAAGGTCACCTGTGCTCAAGCAGGACTATTCTTAAAACATGGATTTTTAGGGGGCAGCATTTAAACCTAGCTTTTACAAAAGACCTGCTAAAACATGACAAGCCTGACCCTAATCCATATAACACTGACCCTATCCCTATAACTCTGACCTCATACTATAACTCTGACCCTATCCCTGTAACTCTGACCCTATCCTTATAACACTGACCCTATCCTTATAACGCTGACCCTATCCTTATAACGCTGACCCTATCCTTATAACGCTGACACTATACTAAAATACTGACCCTATCCCTATAACACTGACCTCATACTATAACTCTGACCCTATCCCTGTAACTCTGACCCTATCCTTATAACACTGACCCTATCCTTATAACGCTGACCCTATCCTTATAACGCTGACCCTATACTAAAATACTGACCCTATCCCTATAACACTGACCTCATACTATAACTCTGACCCTATCCCTACAACCCTATACTATAACTCTGACCCTATCCCTATAATACTGACCCTATACTATGACACTGACCCTATCCCTATAATACTGATCCTATACTATGACACTGACCCTATCACTATAATACTGACTCTATACTATGACACTGAACCTATCCCTATAATACTGACACTATGACACTAGCAGTGCTCCCCCTAAGATAAATGTTAGACAACTTGGACTTGCAGGTCATTGAACAATAACAAAGGGACTAATGCTGGTAACCTGCGGAGTTTAAACTCAGCACCCACTATGTTCTTTGTCTCCAGCCAAGCCCTGTCATGCCCTGCCCTCTGCAGCCCAGCCACACGCACACCAAAGGTTTATTTACCTTATATTTCAAAGAGGCCACCACTGCTGTGCTGCTGCTGATGGGGCCGCCGTCACTGCCACTGTTGCCGTTGCTTCTGTGGTGCAAAGACAGACTCCCCTGCTGCTGCGAACTGCTATGCGGCCACCGCTACACATAACCCTGCGGTGGCCGGCATTTGAGTAACAGGACATCGCCCATCATGACGTCTCCCGAGCAGGCTCCTCCCCCGGCACTTCCGGACTGGCGCATGCACAGTCCGTACTTTCACTAGCTATTGAAAAACCGGGAGAACCCGGAAGATTTCCAGGGCAGCTGGAGGCTCATGTAAAAAACCTGAGCCTCCTGCTGAATGCAGGAGGGTAGGCAAGTCTGCGCTGGAGGCACCAGTCATCTTCTTTCCTATACAGCCACCACTACCCAGAACCTTATTGAGACACCACCAGCCCAGTCACCACACAGCTCCATGATTACACCCTCACCCTGTTCCTCCATCTCATCCTCACCAAGCTCCCAGATCCCACCCTCACCCATCTCTCACACCCTAACCCCGCTCTCAGATCTCACTCTCACACCTTCCCACATCTCTCCTGGATCTCATCATACATTAATCACCCCTGCAGTGACCGGTCTTTAAATAACAGGCCGCCCACATCATGACGTCATCCATGCAGGCCCGCCCCTGGCTAGACTCACCCGAAAATGCAATCTGCACATGCGTGATCAGGAATGCCGGGGGCGTGGCCTGCACAGACGACTCATGATGTGGGCAGCATGTTATTTAAATGAGCCACAGTGGGCGGGGTTGTAGGGAGCGGATCCCGGCATTTAAATAAAAAGGACATTCAGATAATGGCATCACCGTACAGGCTCCGCCCCCTGCCATCCGTGACTCACACATGCGCGGTCCGCATTTTCTGCGGGCAGCACAGGAAAAGCAGGAGGACCCGGTGGTTTAGCGGGGCAACAGGAGGGTAGTTTATTAAACGGGAGCCTCCCGCGTAATGCGGGAGGGTAGGCAACCCTGCATTATACACATCCCCCTCCCCCATATTACTCCCAGCACATAACATTATACACACACCCCCTCCCCCATATTACACCCAGCACATTACATTATACACACACCCCCTCCCCATATTACACCCAGCACATTACATTATACACACACCCCTCCCCCATATTACACCCAGCACATTACATTATACATACCCCCTCCCCAATATTACACCCAGCACATTACATTATACATACACCCCTCCCCCATATTACACCCAGCACATTACATTATACACACACACCCTCCCCCATATTACACCCAGCACATTACATTATACACACCCCCTCCTCCATATTACACCCAGCACATTACATTATACACACACCCCTCCCCCATATTACACCCAGCACATTACATTATACATACCCCCTCCCCAATATTACACCCAGCACATTACATTATACATACCCCCTCCCCAATATTACACCCAGCACATTACATTATACATACATCCCCTCCCCCATATTACACCAAGCACATTACATTATACACACACACCCCTCCCCCATATTACACCCAGCACATTACATTATACATACCTCCTCCCCATATTACACCCAGCACATTACATTATACATACCTCCTCCCCATATTACACCCAGCACATTACATTATACACACACCCCTCCCCCATATTACACCCAGCACATTACATTATACACACACCCGCCCCCATATTACACCCAGCACATTACATTATACATACCCCCTCCCCAATATTACACCCAGCACATTACATTATATACATACATCCCCTCCCCCATATTACACCCAGCACATTACATTATACACACACACCCCTCCCCCATATTACACCCAGCACATTACATTATACATACCTCCTCCCCATATTACACCCTGTACTAGCTTACACACTGCAACACAGCCCCCCAATATTACACCCAGTGCCACATTACAGGACACACAACACCTATTCCACACAGCACCCACCTGGCTATGTTGCTCCTTCCTGTAAGGACTGGGAGCCGGCCCCAGGACAGTGTGGGGCTATGGGAAGGCAGCACATCGCAGGCACAACCTATCGAGGAGCAGGGGGAAGAAAGATACTGATACACGCTGCCATCTGACTCAGTGTGGTGGGAGGGGCCAGCAACCAGGAAGCAAAGCTCTGCCTCTCTGTGTACAGGGCAGGGAAGAAACCACTGCACACAACCCTGCGGTGGCCGGCTCTGAAGTCTCCCGTGCAGGCCCCGCCCCCCGATCTCCGGACTTGCGCATGCGCAGTCCAGATTTTCAACGATGGACCCTCAAAATCCGGGAGGACTCTCTAGGTATGCGGGGCAGCGGGAGGCTCATTTAAAAATCGGGAGCCTCCCGCTGAATGTGGGAGGGTAGGCAAGCCTGCATTAAACGTGTTTAGTGTGTGCCCCTATATAGTCAGTCACTATACTGCAGAGCCACAATTAATCTGGAGTCTGGATGAATGGACACAGCACAGCAGAGTATAGCCCAGTGTGCCCTATATACAGTGAGTCACTATACTGCACAGCTACAATTAATCTGGAGTCTGGATGGATACAGCACAGCAGAGTATAGACCAGTGTGCCCCTATATACAGTTATACAGTCAATCACTAGTGTACAGCCTCTGGAGTCTGGATGGCTACAGCACAGCAGAGTATAGCTCAGTGTGCCCCTATAAACAGTTATACAGTCAATCACTAGTGTACAGCCTCTGGAGTCTGGATGGCTACAGACAGCAGAGTATAGCTCAGTGTGCCCCTATGTACAGTTATACAGTCAATCACTAGTGTACAGCCTCTGGAGTCTGGATGGATACAGCACAGTAGAGTATAGCTCAGTGTGCCCCTATATACAGTTATACAGTCAATCACTAGTGTACAGCCTCTGGAGTCTGGATGGCTACAGCACAGCAGAGTATAGCTCAGTGTGCCCCTATATACAGTTATACAGTCAATCACTAGTGTACAGCCTCTGGAGTCTGGATGGATACAGCACAGCAGAGTATAGCTCAGTGTGCCCCTATATACAGTTATACAGTCAATCACTAGTGTACAGCCTCTGGAGTCTGGATGGATACAGCACAGCAGAGTATAGCTCAGTGTGCCCCTACATACAGTTATACAGTCAATCACTAGTGTACAGCCTCTGGAGTCTGGATGGATACAGCACAGCAGAGTATAGCTCAGTGTGCCCCTATATACAGTTATACAGTCAATCACTAGTGTACAGCCTCTGGAGTCTGGATGGCTACAGCACAGCAGAGTATAGCTCAGTGTGCGCCTACATACAGTTATACAGTCAATCACTAGTGTACAGCCTCTGGAGTCTGGATGGCTACAGCACAGCAGAGTATAGCTCAGTGTGCCCCTATATACAGTTATACAGTTAATCACTAGTGCACAGCCTCTGGAGTCTGGATGACTACAGCACAGCAGAGTATAGCTCAGTGTGCCCCTATGTACAGTTATACAGTCAATCACTAGTGTACAGCCTCTGGAGTCTGGATGGATACAGCACAGCAGAGTATAGCTCAGTGTGCCCCTATATACAGTTATACAGTCAATCACTAGTGTACAGCCTCTGGAGTCTGGATGGCTACAGCACAGCCTAAACAGCAGAGTGTAGCACAGCAAACAGCAGCGTGCATTGAGTGGAATGGTGCCGAGTACCGGCCACGGCACCTTATATGGAATCCTAATCCCACGAGAGTCCGACCCCGAGTAGATGACGTTTGGCCTCGATGTGGAATTCGAGTCTGGCGGGAACACACGAGCCACGGCTTGGTGTGCTCAGATTCCCATTGTTCAGAGCGGTTTGGATTCCGTGGAATCCGAACGGCTCACTAGATAGCCCCGGGGGAATCATTTAGCTGCGGTGCCTCACTGCAGCTAACAGGATTCCCCCCTGTGTTTTTATGCTTCTGATCACTGTATGTACTTGATTTTTGAAAACATGCAGAAATGCCACGTGTGTGCCATAAATATGGCACAAAATACATTCTGTCAGATAATGATCAAACCATTTGTTAAAACACAGGACCTGAATTATTGTGATCCATATTCATTTTCAGAGGGGGGACTAGTAGGAACTTCTGTAATGGGGCATTAAGTGGCTTGTAATTGTGTATTACATTATAGCTTCATAATTAATTGAGCAGGGTTTCTCAATGTGTTTTACAGATTTTCTAATGTTATTGAGTCTATTTAAGACTTAACAATTTTTACCCAGTAACTGACATAGCTCTTCACAGCAATAAGAGATGTACAGTAGTACTGAGGGTATTTACAGTAGGACTACCTACCATCTTACTCATATTGGGACAGTTGCTCTGATAAGCACCTGTTCCAGCGAATAGTAAAAACTGATTTTTAGATTTTTGGGCTTTGTATCAATTCAGTAATATTTTGTTTATCACAGGAGATATCTGTGACATACCTCGGCTACATACATGAAAAACTTTAATCATAAATATAGATGTTTTCACGTACACCTATCATCAAATCATTTCAAATAGACCCATTTGGTGCTTCACAGACTTTGCAACTAATATCGCTTTCTCATCACTAAAGCGGGTCATAGCTGGGACTTCTACATGTGTACTTCCCGAGTGCAACCTGCTTGAGACCTCTTTCAGACTTGTGGCAAGGGCACGGCATATTGCCATGTCGATGATGTCACGGCGTCATGTGTGGAGGCGGCACTTGGAGATCAGAGCTCTTCAAGCACTGTCTGCTCCTATAGCGTAAACAGGTAACGGATCGCATCAACCTTGCAACCTGTTCACACCGCACAGCAACCCGGATCCGACCTGTTTTAACCCTGCTTTAAGCACAGGTTGAAATGTCAGGCTGCTTAACCTGGGATATATCCAGTGGAGGCTCCAGAGGAGGGGCTGCAGGTCAGTTCAAATTTCAAATAGGGGAGCCACACCAACTGTCATTAACTGATTAGGCATTAGAGGGGGTTAGCCCGAGCTGCCACCCCCCCTTCCCCAAGGTATATCCCAAGCCACCCACCCCAGAGGGTTAGGGTAGATGCAAAGATAGGCATGGCTACATCTTTATATACACCCATCAGCCATAACATTAAAATTAACCACCTAATATTGTGTTGCTCTTCCTCATCCCACCAAAACAGCTCTGACCCATTTAGGCATGGACTCTGCAAGACATCTAAAGGTGTCCTGTGGTATCTAGCTCCAAGACTTAAGCAGCAGTTGTGTTATGTCCTTTAAGTTGTAAGAAGGGGCCTCCATGGCTCAAACTAGTTTTTCCAGTACATCCCACGGATCAGATTGAGATCTGGAGAATTTGGAGGCCTACTCACACCTTGAACTCTTTGTCATGTACCTTAAACCATTTCTGAACAATAAGGGTCATTCAGACCAGATCGCACGCTAGATTTTTTTCGCTGCGCTGCGATCAGACGCGTCGTACATGTACAAAGTGGATCATTGCTGAGCGATGGTTTTAATGAAGAATCCATTTGCACAGCCGATCGCAAGGAGATTGACAGGAAGAAGGCGTCCGTGGGTGGCAACTGACCGTTTTCTGGGAGTGTTTGGAAAAATGCAGGCGTGTCCAAGTGTTTTGATGATGGACAGGGGTCAGCACGGGCACTGTGTCTGGTCTGCAGCCCCATATGCAGCTAGCTGTGATTCAGTACACTGTGTGTTTTGACACCATTCTATCATAGCCAGTATTTACTTTTTCAGCAAGTTTGCTACAGCACCTCTTCAGTGGTATCGAATTAGACAGGCTAGCCTTCACTTCCCACGTGCATCAATGAGACTTGGGCACCCATAACCCTGCCTCTAGCTTACCAGTTGGCTTTCCTTGCACCACTTTTGGTAGGTACTAAGAGGTAGATGTATTAACTATCATTATGGGTGGGAAGTGGTATCAGCGAACGTTATGTGCGCGCTGATACCACTTCTCCCCCATGTATTACTGTACGGATGCATACTACATGACAGGGGCACATAGCTCCCCTGTCTACTGTATATCAGCACTACTATCTACAAAATAGCGCTCCAACATGCCAGAGAATGTATGACTTATCAGTGGCACTGACCTTTCCGACACTGAGCTGATCGTTCCGACAACTGATCTATCGATTTTGACAGCTGTAGTTGTCGTTGCCCCATCGCCACAGCAGGGTGGATGTGGAGGCTGCCGGCTTCAGGCTGCATGGGAGATCTTGCAATAGTAGGGAGATCTCATAACACTGTTTTAAAATAAATAATATAATTGCTACAGTATTTCAACTCTGAAGGTACTGGGCAGGATGTAATGCCGTCTGAGTTGGCCGGATGTGCGGGTTGCCGGCCGAACTTAGACTTTTTTAAAGCGATAGTCACTTACACAGCATAGTTTTGACTTGTACATGATTGCCTCTTTAAAAAAATGTCTGAGTTTGGCCAGCAACCCGCACCTCCGGCCATCTCTGGCGGAATTACATCCCACCCTTTGTGTGTTAACTTTAAGAGCAGGCTACAGTTTTTTTCTCCTTCTCAACTTGCTAATGGATCGCTTTAGTCTTTGTAGTGCCTGCAGCTATATGGTACACAGAAATAATTGCATCATTGATAGGCTAACAAACACATTATTAATATTTAATTTATTATTTTTTGTGTGTGTGTGAGCAATTTCTGTTCCTTTAGCCATTTGCAATCATCTTTATTCCCTTGTTTGCCATCATATCTAGCTGGATGGCGGCAACCACACCAGTAGACCACCTTCTATCGCAGGCATTCCCAACCACGGTCCTCAAGGCACACCAACAGTGCAGGTTTTAGTGATATCCAGGCTGCAGCACAGATGGTTAAATCAAAATAACTGAGCTACTAATTAAGTCACCTGTGCTGAAGCCTGGATATCACTAAAACCTACACTGTTAGTGTGCCTTGAGGACCGTAGTTGGGAATGCCTGTTCTATCGCTTGCTTACTGACAATTTGTGTAAACGTAACACATAGGGACACTTTCAGAGCATTTCCAGAGCCACTTCAAATTTGCTGTCTGTCCCTGACAAGTTTCATAATTATGGGATGAAGTTGATTAGATGTAACGTACTGTACCAAGAAGTTTTCTTTATACTAGTTTTTAGAATTTTAGATACATCTGTACCTTTCTATAACCATGGGACTCCTCTATGACTTTGAATAAATCTGCAGGTTTGATTTGGGGGTACAGAATACCGTTTATAGTCTTTAAACATGAGTTAAGACATCTTAATAATCAGTGCTATCTTTTAATGCAATGGAATAGCTTTATGTATACTAATTGCTGATTGTTAAACATTTCAAGTGAATTTACTTTTCAGCTCTCTGCAGATTATATAATGCTTTCTAAACTTCACAGAACTAACTTTTAATTAATATTTTACTCTTTATTATAGAATAAAGTTAACAAATTGAGAATACTTAAGATTCACTAGATAAAAGTGATCTTAAATATGGTGCTGCTCTGTTATTCGTGCTCTTTTACTTAACGAGCCAATTTATTTCCACATGCCTGTAATAACTGCTTTTCTTCCAGCTTGGTCATCTCTTTCATGAAGTGAGAGCTTTATATTTTGAATTACTGCTAAATGTGTCTTTATAGCTTGTGATGATTATCCAGTGATGGTAAGGGTATAAATTGGAAATTTAGCTGAGTATACAGGATCAGGATAATCATTTTCAGAGACACAGAAAATAATCAAGGTGATTTTGTTTGACCAAAAACATGAATAACTGAAAGAGTAATTTCCTGTGGCCGCTGCTTGGGTCTCATTTTAACCTTTTTTTCTTTGTTTTCTTAAATATACAGTACGTTCTATATGTATTTATTTTATTCAACTATTACCCATTATAGGGGGGTCATTCTGACCCGATTGCACACTGCAGTTGTTCGCAGCGGTGCGAGCGGGTCTGAACTGCGCATGTGCCGCGACTGCAATGCTCAGACACTTCGCTGGCGATGGGAAACGCCGGGCAGCGTGGACCTTACAAAGAAAGCGATCGCAGTGGCAATCGCAAAATGATTGACAGCAAGAAGGCGTTTCTGGATGGCAACTGACCATTTTCTGGGAGTGCCGTGGAAAACGCAGGCATGTCCAGGCGTTTGCAGGGTGGGTGTCTGACGTCAGTTCCGGGACCTGACAGGCTGAAGTGATCGCAGTGGCTGAGTAAGTTCAGAGCTACTTACAAAAACTTTTTGCACAGCTCCCCTGTACAAGCAATCACACACTTACTATGCTTAAATACACTCCCCCATAGGCGGCGACAATCTGATCGCACGGTTGAAAAAAACTGCTATCATGCGATCAACTCAGAATGACCCCCATGCATTTCAATTTGTACAATGTTGTTTACCACATTGATTATACTGCCACTGTGACACCTGCATTGTGTTTTACCTACTAATGCCTGTATCACTATTGTCTAAACTCTTTTTTACCAAATTGTTGATCCATTATAAAGAAAAAAGTATACATCACATGGATTCTTCGCTGTCCTTTGTTAGTTTCTCTATATTGTTCCAGTAATTGCCGGGTATTTACATGCAAAAACAAGAAATGAACACAGAATGTATAGTACTGTTTGTTATATAACCAATTTCTGTGAATTCTCCGGCGAAAAGGAGCCCTATATTGTGTGGGTTTCTTGATAGTAGATAGGGATAGTTCCTCACCACCACTTCATAAGCACAAGTAAACGTACCAAAACTCACTTAGAATTTTATATCACCATACATGTAAAGGTATCTTTTACACTTCTGATCATGACACATGAGACAAGCTCTGTTCAATAAAACGTACCACACTCACTTTTCAGCAGATGGTATTCCACATATAGCGGTTTCTTTAGACAGATGAAGCACTCTTCTCTCCAAAAAATGATTTATTTTCACATGATAAAATTGTAAACAATCAAATAAAAAAATCAAATAAAATCTCCACATTCAATTCCAAAAATGGTTCAAAATAGAAAAAGTGTGTGTCAGATGGAATAAGACAATCACAAGTAAATTCCGGACTTATACTCGTGAACACAAGTACTATTTTACCTTGGAATGATGCAAGTGGAGAAGAATAAAAAATATATAGTCTGGTAGCACCAACGCCGTTTCGACCCAAGGTCTTTTTCAAGGTGTATGCCCAGACAGTAACTGATAGGACTATATATACCAGTAGACAGGAAGTTAAAGTGCATTATGGGTAAAATTACATATAATATAAATAAAAGATATTCTTATCCAACATCATAATTAAATGAATATAAAGCATTGTACCTCTTCCCCTAATGTTATGCCATGCTTTTGTAAACACAAAAAGTGGGTAAAAAGGTTAGAAAGAAGGGAATGCATCGTGGTCGCGGCTAGCCGCACTTCCGTGTTCCACGGCTCCGGAAGTCAGCCGCAATCACGTGATGCCGGCTTCCTTTCTCTCGGGGCATGACGCTCAGTGCGTCCCGGTCTCCTAGAGACGATATTAGGAAATCCTATACTGTGCCTCTAACTACCGAGGCCAGTATGGCGCTTCTGCAGAAGGGTGAAATCTCGTATTTTATGCGCCTTGTGGTCGCCTAGGTTACGTAATTTTTGCGTTCCACAGTGCGTTCCAAGCCTCAGAATTAATAAATATCAGTGCACAATGGGTGTCTTACATTTTTTCTACATACAGAAACTTAAAGTGCTTATATTATAATGAATTAATAAATAAATACATTGTTTAAAGATCCTGACACAGCAGAATGACCTAAGGTACACTCTAAACATATATGATGGTTAAAATTCAATAATAAAGGTATTATTAAATTGACACAGACTTTGAACCATTTACATGAACCATTTTAGCTCAAAGTCTGAATTCAAGCCACAGGGGATGAGGGTATTTAATTTAAAAATCCATTGCATCTCGGCTCTTGCAAGATTTGTTTCTATGTCCCTATCCCTCCAATTGGATCTAATTTGCTGAATTCCCATAAATGATGATATTTTGGATGTTGCACAATTATGTTTTTTGGCAAAATGATCAGAAAGGGAATGGGTCTGCAGACCCTTTTTCACATTTCGTATATGTTCCGCGATCCTAGTTTTAAGTGCTCTTCCTGTCCTGCCGACATATAGCAGAGCACAATCACATTTTATTAGGTAAACCACATTAATTGTGTGGCAAGTGATAAAATGGTTTATTTCATATTTCACATTATTAACTGAAAAACTTGTTATTTCAGAGGTTTCTGAGGATATGGTTCTGCATGCTATGCATGTACCGCACCTGTGGAAGCCTTTGGTACGTATAGGATTAGTAGAATCAAAGGGTAGTGCACTTTTTACTAATGAGTTCTTTAAGTTTCTACCTCTTCTATAAATGAATCTTGGTTGGGCCGGAATAATATCTTTCAGCACCGGATCTCTTAGAAGGAGGTGCCAATGTTGTCGAATTATGTATTCCTGTTTTTTGTAATCTGCCCCAAACCCAGATATAAAAGCCCATTCTGCTTGATTATTTGATGATTTATAGGTCACCTTTTTCAGAATTTCTCCCCTGTCCAACCTTTCCACTTCTTCTTCAGCCTTCTCTAAAAGTTTCAGTTCATATCCCTTTTTCAAAAAATGTATTTTTCATCTCTTTCTTCTGATTGATATAATGCTGATTTTCACTACAATTCCTTTTTAACCTCAGGAATTGTGCTTTTGGAATACCCCTTAGCCACTGGGGATGGTGTTGACTTGAGAAAGGAATGAGGCTGTTTGAGTCAGTGGGTTTCGTGTAACCTTTAGTGTGTATGATATTATCCTTAATATAAATGGTCAGGTCTAAAAAGTTAATTTCTTCTTGACTTATGTTATAAGTTAATATTATGTTTTTGTCATTGTTATTCAAATGGGAACAAAGATTTTCCAAGTTTTGTCGTTCTCCTTTCCACACAAAAATGATGTCATCAATGTACCTAAACCATGACACCAAGTCCGCACCGGCCAGCGAGTTGTTATATACAGAGTCTTCCTCCCATTTTGACATGAAGAGGTTCACATAGCTCTGTGCGAACTTGGTGCCCATGAAGGTGCCAACTTTTTGCAAGAAATATTCCCCGTTGAAGAAAAAATAATTGTTCTCAAGTACAAATTGAATACTTTCTAAGATAAATTTTATTTTTTCTATTTCCATATCCGATTTTTCCAGGTGCCATTTCACTGCATTAAGACCATCCTTTTGGTCAATTATGGTATACAGTGAAGTGACATCAGCCGTGACCAGAAAAGAACCTTGTTGCCACTCTATCTCTGCCAATTTGTTGATTGTATCCGTTGTATCTCTAAGGTGTGATTTCCCTTTTGTTATGAATGGTTGTAGGTAGAAATCTATCATCTCTAAAAGATTTGTGGTTATACTACCTACCCCAGAGATAATGGGGCGCCCAGGGGGTCGTACTGGGGTCTTATGAACTTTAGGGAGGGTATAGATGGTAGGAGTTTTTGGATGCTCAACATTTAGAAATTCAAACTCCTTCTTTGTCAAAATGCCCTTTTCTAAATATTTAGTGATGAGTTTGAAATAATTGCTTTTAATCCTTGTGGTCGGGTCCACCTTTAATTTTTGATAAGTGCCGTTTGAATTCAGTTGTATCATAATTTCTTCAATATAATCGGCTTTGTCTTGAACTGTTATCCCACCACCCATTATCTCTGGGGTAGGTAGTATAACCACAAATATTTCAGAGATGATAGATTTCTACCTACAACCATTCATAACAAAAGGGAAATCACACCTTAGAGATACAACGGATACAATCAACAAATTGACAGAGATAGAGTGGCAGCAAGGTTCTTTTCTGGTCACGGCTGATGTCACTTCACTGTATACCATAATTGACCACAAGGATGGTCTTAATGCAGTGAAATGGCACCTGGAAAAATCGGATATGGACATAGAAAAAATAGAATGTATCTTAGAAAGTATTCAATTTGTACTTGAGAACAATTATTTTTTCTTCAACGGGGAATATTTCTTGCAAAAAGTTGGCACCGCCATGGGCACCAAGTTCGCACCGAGCTATGCGAACCTCTTCATGTCAAGATGGGAGGAAGACTCTGTATATAACAACTCGCTGGCCGGTGCGGACTTGGTGTCATGGTTTAGGTACATTGATGACATCATTTTTGTGTGGAAAGGAGAACGTCAAAACTTGGAAAATCTTTGTTCCCATTTGAATAACAATGACAAAAACATAATATTAACTTATGACATAAGTCAAGAAGAAATTAACTTTTCAGACCTGACCATTTATATTAAGGATAATATCATACACACTAAAGGTTACACGAAACCCACTGACTCAAACAGCCTCATTCCTTTCTCAAGTCAACACCATCCCCAGTGGCTAAGGGGTATTCCAAAAGCACAATTCCTGAGGTTAAAAAGGAATTGTAGTGAAAATCAGCATTATATCAATCAGAAGAAAGAGATGAAAAATAAATTTTTGAAAAAGGGATATGAACTGAAACTTTTAGAGAAGGCTGAAGAAGAAGTGGAAAGGTTGGACAGGGGAGAAATTCTGAAAAAGGTGACCAATAAATCCTCAAATAATCAAGCAGAATGGGCTTTTATATCGGGTTTTGGGGCAGATTACAAAAAACAGGAATACATAATTCGACAACATTGGCACCTCCTTCTAAGAGATCCGGTGCTGAAAGATATTATTCCGGCCCAACCAAGATTCATTTATAGAAGAGGTAGAAACTTAAAGAACTCATTAGTAAAAAGTGCACTACCCTTTGATTCTACTAATCCTATACGTACCAAAAGCTTCCACAGGTGCGGTACATGCATAGCATGCAGAACCATATCCTCAGAAACCTCTAAAATAACAAGTTTTTCAGTTAATAATGTGAAATATGAAATAAACCATTTTATCACTTGCCACACAATTAATGTGGTTTATCTAATAAAATGTGATTGTGGTCTGCTATATGTCGGCAGGACTGGAAGAGCACTTAAAACTAGGATCGCGGAACATATACAAAATGTGAAAAAGGGTCTGCAGACCCATTCCCTTTCTGATCATTTTGCCAAAAAACATAATTGTGCAACATCCAAAATATCATCATTTATGGGAATTCAGCAAATTAGATCCAATTGGAGGGATAGGGACATAGAAACAAATCTTGCAAGAGCTGAGATGCAATGGATTTTTAAATTAAATACCCTCATCCCCTGTGGCTTGAATTAAAATTTTGAGCTAAAATGGTTCATGTAAATGGTTCAAAGTCTGTGTCAATTTAATAATACCTATATTATTGAATTTTAGCCATCATATATGTTTAGAGTGTACCTTAGGTCATTCTGCTGTGTCAGGATCTTTAAACAATGTATTTATTTATTAATTCATTATAATATAAGCACTTTAAGTTTCTGTATGTAGAAAAAATGTAAGACACCCATTGTGCACTGATATTTATTAATTCTGAGGCTTGGAACGCACCGTGGAACGCAAAAATTACGTAACCTAGGCGACCACAAGGCGCATCAAATACGAGATTTCACCCTTCTGCAGAAGCGCCATACTGGCCTCGGTAGTTAGAGGCACAGTATAGGATTTCCTAATATCGTCTCTAGGAGACCGGGACGCACTGAGCGTCATGCCCCGAGAGAAAGGAAGCCGGCACCACGTGATCGCGGCTGACTTCCGGAGCCGTGGAACGCGGAAGTGCAGCTAGCCACGACCACAATGCATTCCCTTCTTTCTAACCTTTTTACCCACTTTTTGTGTTTACAAAAGCATGGCATAACATTAGGGGAAGAGGTACAATGCTTTATATTCATTTAATTATGATGTTGGATAAGAATATCTTTTATTTATATTATATGTAATTTTACCCATAATGCACTTTAACTTCCTGTCTACTGGTATATATAGTCCTATCAGATACTGTCTGGGCATACACCTTGAAAAAGACCTTGGGTCGAAACGGCGTTGGTGCTACCAGACTATATATATTTTTATTCTTCTCCACTTGCATCATTCCAATGTAAAATAGTACTTGTGTTCATGAGTATAAGTCCGGAATTTACTTGTGATTGTCTTATTCCATCTGACACACACTTTTTCTATTTTGAACCATTTTTGGAATTGAATGTGGAGATTTTATTTGATTTTTTTATTTGATTGTTTACAATTTTATCATGTGAAAATAAATCATTTTTTGGAGAGAAGAGTGCTTCATCTGTCTAAAGAAACCGCTATATGTGGAATACCATCTGCTGAAAAGTGAGTGTGGTACGTTTTATTGAACAGAGCTTGTCTCATGTGTCATGATCAGAAGTGTAAAAGATACCTTTACATGTATGGTGATATAAAATTCTAAGTGAGTTTTGGTACGTTTACTTGTGCTTATGAAGTGGTGGTGAGGAACTATCCCTATCTACTATCAAGAAACCCACACAATATAGGGCTCCTTTTCGCCGGAGAATTCACAGAAATTGGTTATATAACAAACAGTACTACACATTCTGTGTTCATTTCTTGTTTTTGCATGTAAATACCCGGCAATTACTGGAACAATATAGAGAAACTAACAAAGGACAGCGAAGAATCCATGTGATGTATACTTTTTTCTTTATATACAAGTTTTTGTAAAGTAGCGCCTTTGATCTTTCCTCCATTTACTATTTTCTACTTGTTCTCTGTGTGATCTGGATTTGGGCAGATCATAGGAGGGTTAGGATTGAGCTGATAACTTTATTGTGCCAGAATACACACATTCTCTATTTTTATTGCTTTCTATTCCCAAGAGTGTAAATTTAGGCAGCAATTATGTTTAGACATCTAAAAGAAAGACAAGAGTCCCTCAAAGAAGTGTTTAAATTGGATTGCTGTTCAGAGAATGAAGAACTAACTGATGATGACTTAGAAACGGCCATGAGTAAGCTGGGATCTTTATTATTAAAAGAAAACTCACTTTGGTGGGAGGTGGTAACTCTTGAGAAGTATCAAGCGGATGACATTATACCTAAAGGCTTGAGGATTAAGAAATCACCAAGTTTTTCAGACTCCAGTGAGCAGTTTAAAAGGGAATGGGAAAAAATCCTATAAACTTGTTCCTTTTCCCTGATTAAACTGATAATAAAAGAAAGGAGAGATAAATTATTAAATCTTAATGATAAAATAAAAACTCTGCAAACAATGGTTCAACCATACCAACAATTACCAGAATTTGTCATATTAGATAAAGAAATGGAAATCAACATCAGTAAACATACGAAAGAGTTAGTTGAGAAAAAACAAAAGAAACTGAAAAGGGATCACAAATTCTATAGAAATGGGGGAAGTGATGGTGAGAAGAAAACCAAAGCCAAAAATAGAAAGAATAAAAACAAGGAAAAAAGGGAACATCCAAATCAATCTCCATCCATCTATAAGGACAAGAAAGAAGGTTGGAAGAAAAAGGTCAAATTCTCTCACGATATAGATGATCACCAACATGAGGATCCATCTACTTATGAAAATTACCCACGACAAGAGAGGGGAAGATATTTTTCCAGGAATAGAGATGAAGATCGATTCCAACAAAACAACTGGACATATCCAAGGAGATTTGCTAGAAGGGACTTCTGATATAATAGATGGAATAGCAGACCCCCAGTGGATACTTATAATAGATTCGAGGCATTTGAAAAATTTAGAGAGGATCGGGGGGCTTTTTTAGGACGTCGAGACAACAGGGGGAACATGAGATATTGAAATTCAAGAGTCGGGGTAAAATGGGGGGACATAAAAAGAGAAAAAAGAAAAATGAAGGATGTGAAATAAAGGATACAGATGTTGCAGATGAAATCAAAATATTCAATTTAAGCTCCCGCACATTAACTGAGGAGGAACAACGCATCCTACAGAAAGGGCTAAAATTTGCCCCGACTTCAACTACGGATGCTTTTGACGCTCACATTGACATACAGAAGTTTTCAAGAAAACTCACTTTGAAGAAGTTTTTTGCCCTTAATACAGAGAATAACATCCCTGATGTGGATCCAGTGGTGAATACTCCCTTCAAAAAAAGATCAACCTTTTTTCCATCTCATGTGAAAGGATGTATGGTAGAAAGCTTCACCAAATCAGTTGTAGAAGATTTTCAGAAAATGAAAACTTCTAAAAAGAATAAATACCAAACAAAACACATCACCAAAAAAGAAAGATTAGCGATAAAATCATTGAAGGATGATAAAAACATAATTATTAAACCTTGTGACAAGGGTGGTGGGATAACAGTTCAAGACAAAGCCGATTATATTGAAGAAATTATGATACAACTGAATTCAAACGGCACTTATCAAAAATTAAAGGTGGACCCGACCACAAGGATTAAAAGCAATTATTTAAAACTCATCACTAAATATTTAGAAAAGGGCATTTTGACAAAGAAGGAGTTTGAATTTCTAAATGTTGAGCATCCAAAAACTCCTACCATCTATACCCTCCCTAAAGTTCATAAGAACCCAGTACGACCCCCTGGGCGCCCCATTATCTCTGGGGTAGGTAGTATAACCACAAATCTTTCAGAGATGATAGATTTCTACCTACAACCATTCATAACAAAAGGGAAATCACACCTTAGAGATACAACGGATACAATCAACAAATTGGCCGAGATAGAGTGGCAACAAGGTTCTTTTCTGGTCACGGCTGATGGCACTTCACTGTATACCATAATTGACCACAAGGATGGTCTTAATGCAGTGAAATGGCACCTGGAAAAATCGGATATGGAAATAGAAAAAATAGAATTTATCTTAGAAAGTATTCAATTTGTACTTGAGAACAATTATTTTTTCTTCAACGGGGAATATTTCTTGCAAAAAGTTGGCACCGCCATGGGCACCAAGTTCACACCGAGCTATGCGAACCTCTTCATGTCAAAATGGGAGGAAGACTCTGTATATAACAACTCGCTGGCCGGTGCGGATTTGGTGTCATGGTTTAGGTACATTGATGACATCATTTTTGTGTGGAAAGGAGAACGACAAAACTTGGAAAATCTTTGTTCCTATATGAATAACAATGACAAAAACATAATATTAACTTATAACATAAGTCAAGAAGAAATTATCTTTTTAGACCTGACCATTTATATTAAGGATAATATCATACACACTAAAGGTTACACGAAACCCACTGACTCAAACAGCCTCATTCCTTTCTCAAGTCAACACCATCCCCAGTGGCTAAGGGGTATTCCAAAAGGACAATTCCTGAGGTTAAAAAGGAATTGTAGTGAAAATCAGCATTATATCAATCAGAAGAAAGAGATGAAAAATACATTTTTGAAAAAGGGATATGAACTGAAACTTTTAGAGAAGGCTGAAGAAGAAGTGGAAAGGTTGGACAGGGGAGAAATTCTGAAAAAGGTGACCAATAAATCCTCAAATAATCAAGCAGAATGGGCTTTTATATCTGGTTTTGGGGCAGATTACAAAAAACAGGAATACATAATTCGACAACATTGGCACCTCCTTCTAAGAGATCCGGTGCTGATAGATATTATTCCGGCCCAACCAAGATTCATTTATAGAAGAGGTAGAAACTTAAAGAACTCATTAGTAAAAAGTGCACTACCCTTTGATTCTACTAATCCTATACGTACCAAAGGCTTCCACAGGTGCGGTACATGCATAGCATGCAGAACCATATCCTCAGAAACCTCTAAAATAACAAGTTTTTCAGTTAATAATGTGAAATATGAAATAAACCATTTTATCACTTGCCACACAATGTGGTTTACCTAATAAAATGTGATTGTGGTCTGCTATATGTCGGCAGGACTGGAAGAGCACTTAAAACTAGAATCGCGGAACATATACGAAATGTGAAAAAGGGTCTGCAGACCCTTTCCCTTTCTGATCATTTTGCCAAAAAACATAATTGTGCAACATCCAAAATATCATCATTTATGGGAATTCAGCAAATTAGATCCAATTGGAGGGATAGGGACATAGAAACAAATCTTGCAAGAGCCGAGATGCAATGGATTTTTAAATTAAATACCCTCATCCCCTGTGGCTTGAATTCAGACTTTGAGCTAAAATGGTTCATGTAAATGGTTCAAAGTCTGTGTCAATTTAATAATACCTTTATTATTGAATTTTAACCATCATATAGGTTTAGAGTGTACCTTAAGTCATTCTGCTGTGTCAGGATCTTTAAACAATGTATTTATTTATTAATTCATTATAATATAAGCACTTTAAGTTTCTGTATGTAGAAAAAATGTAAGACACCCATTGTGCACTGATATTTATTAATTCTGAGGCTTGGAACGCACCGTGGAACGCAAAAATTACGTAACCTAGGCGACCACAAGGCGCATCAAATACGAGATTTCATCCTTCTGCAGAAGCGCCATACTGGCCTCGGTAGTTAGAGGCACAGTATAGGATTTCCTAATATCGTCTCTAGGAGACCGGGTCGCACTGAGTGTCATGCCCCGAGAGAAAGGAAGCCGGCACCACGTGATCGTGGCTGACTTCCGGTGCCGTGGAACGCGGAAGTGCGGCTAGCCACGACCACGATGCATTCCCTTCTTTCTAACCTTTTTACCCACTTTTTGTGTTTACAAAAGCATGGCATAACATTAGGGGAAGAGGTACAATGCTTTATATTCATTTAATTATGATGTTGGATAAGAATATCTTTTATTTATATTATATGTAATTTTACCCATAATACACTTTAACTTCCTGTCTACTGGTATATATAGTCCTATCAGTTACTGTCTGGGCATACACCTTGAAAAAGACCTTGGGTCGAAACGGCGTTGCTGCTACCAGACTATATATTTTTTATTCTTCTCCACTGTTATGATTCCAGCACTCTGGTTTGAGGAGATCTTTTTGCGAGGACCGGAGCACTGGAACGAAATGCTGGGGAAGGGAGCGGGAATGGAAAATAGCCCCTTGCGCCCTAACTCCGTTGTCTCACCCGTGCTGTCGGAAATCCCCTGCGAGACTATGGTTGCTTGAGCCCATGGCAGCCGCGTTTGAAGGGCGGGTTATGTCTGCCCATCTCCGATGCCCCCCCAGGTCTTAATGAGAGACAAAGGTAAATCCGAGACAGGGTGATAACAAGGGGCCCTCTGACTAAACAACCAGGCCAGGGGCTACAAGCTAACTTAAAGCTAGAATATGTGCGGAAACACCGCCAGGGAAAAGGACAACCAAAATATCCACTTGTCCACTTCTCCTACCCGGCACCGCCGAGTTCCAGAGAGGACTTGTGGAAGCGGAACCCTCCGCAAATGCTCCAAAAACAGAATATATAAAGATAAAGCGGCTGAGCCGCAACACACGGCAGAGCCGCAACTGACGGAACACCACTCAATATACAAAGGTGATTAGTCAGGACAACTGGGGACCAAACGACTTCCTGGGATGAGATGACAACTCCCGAATACAGGACTTCTGAGGACAGGAATGACCGGATACAGCAGGACTGGAACAGACTCTCAGCAAACCAAGGCAGCATGCAGGAAGCTATTACCGGCGTCTGTGAGAAGTACTGGGAAGGTATTTAACAGGGAGTCCTCCAATCAGCTGCTTAGAGCCTGATTGGGAATAAATGCTGTGCAGCTGCCTTGCTGCACGGCCAGAGGACAAGTGTGTGTGCTTGTTAATTAGGCCCTGCAACGGGGAACGTGGTCCGCCCGTGGCGTCCCCGTTGCTAGGGTCCGTGCGGCTCAGCGCGCCCGGCGTCTAGCGTTGCTAGGGAGCCGGCGGCTGAACGCGCACGGCGTCCCTAGTTGCTAGGCGCCGGGCCGCGCGGACACGCGGACCCCGGCGCCTAACAGTACCCCCCCTTGAGGAGGGGTCAAGGAACCCCTAAAGCCAGGCTTCTGAGGAAATTCCCGAAAAAATGCCCTCTTGAGCCTAGGGGCATCAAGATCCTTTTCTAGGACCCAAGACCTTTCCTCCGGACCATAGCCTTTCCAGTGAACTAAAAAATAAAGCCGACCCCGGGACAATTTGGAATCAAGAACTTTCTCTACCAAGAACTCCTGTTGTCCCTGTACATCCACTGGAGATCTACCCTGAGAGATCCTCTGAGGAAATCTACTGGAAGAAACGTATTGTTTCAACAGGGAACAATGAAACGTATTTCCAATCTTGAGAGATCTTGGTAAACGTAGCCGAAAGGCAACTGGGTTGACTCTTTTAATAATAAGAAATGGTCCAATAAATTTGGGTCCCAGTCTAGCCGAGGATTGTCGAAGCCTGATGTTGCGAGTTGACAACCACACCTTGTCTCCCACCTTAAAAGTGCAAGGACGTCGGAGCCTGTCAGAAAATTTCTTTTCTCGAAAGGCCGCTTTTCTGAGAGCAAGGTGCACTTTTTTCCAAATTGCTCTGAGATGGGAGGTCAATGCCAGCGAGGAGACTGGAGAATGATGAAAAAAAGAATTAGCTCTGTGGTGAAAACCAAAAACTGAAAAGAATGGAGACTCTTTAGTGGAGGAATGACAGGAATTATTGTAAGCAAATTCAGCCAAAGGAAGAAACTCGGACCAATCATTCTGGAGTTTGGCTGAATACAAGCGCAGATATTGTTTTAATGACTGGTTAACTCGTTCGGTTTGCCCGTTGGATTGTGGGTGATAACCGGATGTTAATGACAGTTTCATCTTTAATGAAGCACAAAAACATCCACAGAATTGTGCGATGAATTGTGGACCCCGATCGGAAACAATATCAGTGGGTAACCCATGAAGCCTAAACACATGGCGGAGGAACAAAACTGCCAACCCTTGAGCAGAAGGCAATCGGGGAAGAGCAATAAAATGAGCCATTTTACTAAAACGGTCCACTACCACCCATATGACTCGGAATCCGGCTGAAAGGGGAAGGTCAACCACAAAATCCATGGAAATATGAGACCATGGCCTGAGAGGGACACTTAAGGGCATAAGTTGCCCGATAGGCAAGGAACGGGGAACCTTATGCTGTGCACAAACCTGACATGAAAAAACAAATTCCCTAACGTCTTTAGACATACTAGGCCACCATACTGAGCGAGAGACTAACTCCAATGTCTTAGTGATTCCCGGATGCCCTGAAACCTTGTTGTCATGGAATTTAGTTAAAACAGTAGCTCTCAAAAATTCAGGAACGTAAAGACGACCAGCAGGAGTAAATCTAGGAGCTTGGTGTTGAAGCTGGTTTAACTGGGTAAATAAATCCTGTGTGAGGCCTGCCCGGATGACCGAAGATGGAAGTATTGGGGGTAACAACAGGATTGTTATTGTGAACCAGAAGAAAACTACGTGACAGGGCATCAGCTTTAGTATTCTTGGAACCAGGCCTGAAAGTGATTATAAATTTGAAACGAGTAAAAAATAAGGCCCAACGTGCCTGCCGGGCATTAAGCCGTTTAGCTGATTCAATGTATTGAAGGTTCTTTTGGTCAGTCAATACCGAAATAGTATGCTTTGCTCCTTCCAGCCAATGCCTCCACTCCTCAAAAGCCCACTTTACCGCCAGTAACTCCCGATTACCAACGTCATAATTGGATTCAGCGGAGGAGAACTTCCTGGACATAAAGGCACAAGGATGTAAGTCCAAAGACACTGGATCCTTTTGAGAAAGGACAGCCCCCACTCCAACCTCTGAGGCATCAACCTCAACAACAAAGGGCAATTCCGGATTAGGATGTCTGAGGACTGGAGCTGAGACAAAGGCTTGTTTCAGGGCCCGGAAGGACAACTCAGCTTCATGCGACCAGTTGGTAGGATCCGCTCCTTTCTTTGTCAGAGCCACAATGGGAGCAACCAGGTCAGAAAAAGAATGAATGAACCTCCTATAATAATTTGCAAACCCTAAAAAGCGCTGAATTGCTTTTAAATTGGTGGGTTGCGCCCAATTAAGGATGGCCTGAAGCTTCTTAGGTTCCATGGAAAATCCCTGAGGGGAAATTATGTACCCTAAAAAAGATACTTTCGTGACGTGAAATTCACACTTCTCCAGTTTGGCATTTAAATGATTCTCACGTAACTTTTGAAGAACCAGACGCACCTGGGTGATATGTTGTTCCATCGATTCAGAAAAAATCAAGATGTCGTCTAAATAAATGACCACGAATTTCCCTAGGAAGTCACGGAGCACATCGTTAATGAGGTCTTGAAAAACTGCTGGAGCATTAGACAGGCCGAACGGCATCACCAGGTATTCGTAGTGACCCGACTGAGTACTGAAAGCCGTCTTCCACTCATCTCCAGATTTAATTCGGATGAGGTTGTAAGCTCCTCTCAGGTCAATTTTAGAAAAAATCACAGCAGAACATAACTGATCAAAGAGTACAGAAATCAACGGCAAAGGATAGGTGTTTTTGACTGAGATTTTATTCAAGGCTCTAAAATCTATGCATGGTCTAAGCGAGCCATCCTTCTTCTCCACAAAGAAAAAACCAGCACTTAAAGGGGATTTGATGGTCTAATAAAACCTTTCTGTAAGCTCTCCTGAACATAGTCATTCATAGCCGAAGTTTCTGGCCCGGACAATGCATATAATCTCCCCTTTGGCAATGCGGCACCAGGGATTAGCTCAATAGCACAATCATAAGGCCGATGGGCAGGCAGAATGTCCGCATTGCCTTTGGAGAATACATCGGCAAACTCCTGGTATTCCACAGGAATGAGTTCTGGAATGATAGCTGCTACTCTAACTGGAAACGAAATACATTCCTTAGCACAAAAAGTACCCCATTGTGAAATCTCCCCGGACCGCCAATCAATGGTGGGATTATGAAAGGCCCGCCAAGGGTGACCCAGAACAACTGGAACTGCTGGGCAATGTGTTAGATAGAACTCGATCTTTTCGGAATGTAAAGCTCCTACTGTAAGTACTACGGGAGGTGTACAGTGAGTAATAACCCCGTTGGAAAGCGGACTCCCATCTAAGCCATGCATGGTGACACACCTACCCAATGGTAACTGAGGAATGCCTAAGGCCTTAGCCCAAGTTAAATTCATAAAGTTTCCTGCAGCTCCACTGTCAACAAAAGCCGACACCAAAGAACTGAGGCTGCCAAAGGAAACCTTAACTGGGACTAAAAGAGAGTTATTCGAGGAGATAAGCTGCAGACCTAGGTGAACCCCGCCACAATTCACCTGGTCAAAGCGTTTCCGGACTTGTTCGGACAGTTACGAGCAAAATGTCCCTTACCACCACAGTACAAACAAAGACCGGAATTTTGCTTTCTGGCCCTTTCCTCAGGAGACAGCCGGGAGAGACCCATCTGCATGGGCTCCTCTACGTCTTCTGGAATGGAATAAACACAAGGACTTGACCTTACAGGTGTTCCTCTTTCAGCCCTCCGCTCTCTGAGACGACGATCAATCTTAATAGAAAGCTCCATGAGTTTATCGAGAGTCTCAGGAGCGGGGTACTGGAGGAGACTGTCTTTAATAGACTCTGATAAGCCGAGGCGAAACTGACTGCGCAGGGCTGGGTCATTCCAGCCACAGTCGTTCGACCAACGGCGAAACTCAGTACAATAAACCTCTGCAGGATTTCTTCCTTGTTTGAGAGCGCGCAGCTGACTTTCAGCGGACGCCTCTCTATCTGGGTCATCATACAAAAGCCCTAAAGACTTAAAGAAAGCGTCTACTGACAACAACGCAGGATCCTCTGCGCTTAAACCGAACGCCCAGGTCTGAGGATCCCCCTGGAGTAAAGAAATAATAATCCCAACCCGCTGAGATTCAGAACCAGAGGAAGTAGGTCTTAAACGGAAATAAAGTTTACAGGATTCTTTAAAACTAAAAAATTATTTTCTATCGCCAGAAAAACGGTCAGGCAAATGCATCTTTGGTTCAGGGACTACCTTTGGGGAGGCTCGCAAAAGATCTTCCTGCGACCTCACCCGAAGGGAAAGATCCTGAACCATCTGAGTAAGTTCTTGAATCTGATTGACTAAGAGCTGGCCAGGGTTTGGCCCTAAACCTGTCGGATTCATGAGGCCAAAAAATTTTAACAAAAACTGAATGAGAGGAAAAAATTAAAGCCCTGTTTAATTTTAATTTTTTGGTAAGGCCGGTAATAATGTTATGATTCCAGCACTCTGGTCTGAGGAGATCTTTTTGCGAGGACCGGAGCACTGGAACGAAATGCTGGGGAAGGGAGCGGGAATGGAAAATAGCCCCTTGCGCCCTAACTCCGTTGTCTCACCCGTGCTGTCGGAAATCCCCTGCGAGACTATGGTTGCTTGAGCCCATGGCAGCCGCGTTTGAAGGGCGGATTATGTCTGCCCAACTCCGATGCCCCCCCAGGTCTTAATGAGAGACAAAGGGAAATCCGAGACAGGGTGATAACAAGGGGCCCTCTGATTAAACAACCAGGCCAGGGGCTATAAGCTAACTTAAAACTAGAATATGTGCGGAAACACCGCCAGGGAAAAGGACAACCAAAATATCCACTTGTCCACTTCTCCTACCCGGCACCGCCGAGTTCCAGAGAGGACTTGTGGAAGCGGAACCCTCCGCAAATGCTCCAAAAACAGAATATATAAAGATAAAGCGGCTGAGCCGCAACACACGGCAGAGCCGCAATTCACGGAACACCACTCGATATACAAAGGTGATCAGTCAGGACAACTGGGGACCAAACGACTTCCTGGGATGAGATGACAACTCCCGAATACAGGACTTCTGAGGACAGGAATGACCGGATACAGCAGGACTGGAACAGACTCTCAGCAAACCAAGGCAGCATGCAGGAAGCTATTACCGGCATCTGTGAGAAGTACTGGGAAGGTATTTAACAGGGAGTCCTCCAATCAGCTGCTTAGAGCCTGATTGGGAATAAATGCCGTGCAGCTGCCTTGCTGCACGGCCAGAGGACAAGTGTGTGTGCTTGCTAATTAGGCCCTGCAACGGGGAACGCGGTCCGCCTGTGGCGTCCCCGTTGCTAGGGTCCGTGCGGCTCAGCGCGCCCGGCGTCTAGCGTTGCTAGGGAGCCGGCGGCTGAACGTGCACGGCGTCCCTAGTTGCTAGGCGCCGGGCCGCGCGGACACGCGGACCCCGGCGCCTAACATCCACTTGCATCATTCCAAGGTAAAATAGTACTTGTGTTCATGAGTATAAGTCCTGAATTTACTTGTGATTGTCTTATTCCATCTGACACACACTTTTTCTATTTTGAACCATTTTTGGAATTGAATGTGGAGATTTTATTTGATTTTTTTATTTGATTGTTTACAATTTTATCATGTGAAAATAAATAATTTTTTGGAGAGAAGAGTGCTTCATCTGTCTAAAGAAACCGCTATATGTGGAATACCATCTGCTGAAAAGTGAGTGTGGTACGTTTTATTGAACAGAGCTCGTCTCATGTGTCATGATCAGAAGTGTAAAAGATACCTTTACATGTATGGTGATATAAAATTCTAAGTGAGTTTTGGTACGTTTACTTGTGCTTATGAAGTGGTGGTGAGGAACTATCCCTATCTACTATCAAGAAACCCACACAATATAGGGCTCCTTTTCGCCGGAGAATTCACAGAAATTGGTTATATAACAAACAGTACTACACATTCTGTGTTCATTTCTTGTTTTTGCATGTAAATACCCGGCAATTACTGGAACAATATAGAGAAACTAACAAAGGACAGCGAAGAATCCATGTGATGTATACTTTTTTCTTTATATACAAGTTTTTGTAAAGTAGCGCCTTTGATCTTTCCTCCATTTACTGTTTTCTACTTGTTCTCTGTGTGATCTGGATTTGGGCAGATCATAGGAGGGTTAGGATTGGGCTGATAACTTTATTGCGCCAGAATACACACATTCTTTTTTTTTATTGCTGATCCATTATCTCTATACTGTACTACTGATGGTCTCTCTCTTGATACTTCCCCACTATCTCCCTCTGTTTGCTCTATTATTTATTGTTATCTTCTCATCTTACATCTACCCTTTTGTAGCCATATAATCACAGTTATACTCTTTCCTTACAACCCCTAGCTTATTTTTTGTTTGTGTCATGCTTTGCTGCTCACTTCTTTCCTCTCCCTTCCTCCTGTATCCTCCTATACCCTGCCCTCACCCATTTACCTCCCTTCTCTTTGATCCCTTTGTCCTCCCTCTCCCACTATTTGACCTTTGACTAACAGCTCCCTCAATCTTACTTTGATCACATCATACCCACCCCTTTAAACCAGCCACCCATTGCTCCTAACTGTCCCCTTCCTCTTCTACCCTTCCACAGCCTGGATGTCTCAATGCTTTCTGAAATTCATTATGTGTAAAATTGAAATCCTTGTTTCCTCCCCTTCCAAGTTCCCTCAACCTCCCTACTCTCACTATCAGTTGAAGGCAATACACTTTATGCTTTCCCTCAAGTTCTCTGCCTTGGAGTCATCCACAACCCCTCTCTGTTCTTCACTCCTCATGTTGAGCACCTCTCTCATTTCTGTCAATTCCACTCTCCAGCATCTCGTTTAACAAGTACTCCTGCCATTTATCACTTTTACAACAACTAAACCTCTTATTAACTCACTCATTAGCTCTCACCTGAATTACTGTCATTTATTTTCTCTGTCCTAAGTCCCACCTCACCCCTCTTCAACTTACAGTATCCTACACTATGCTGCCCACCTTATTTCTCTCTCTCACTGCTTTACTGTACCTTAGCAGACCCTCCCTGTCTATCATTACCCTGCTCCCATTTCTCCTACAGTATGAAGTTCATTCCTTATCTACTGTACAAATCACTCAGTCACTCCTCTCCCTCCTACATCTGGGACCTCATTTCTACCTAAAGTTCCTCAACCATCTTCACATTGCCATTATCTGCTGACTCACTATCACACTGATTAGCTCATTGCACCACTCCCTGCCTATAGGATATTGCACATGCTGCTCATGACCTTTGGAATAGACTCCCATTGCTTATTAGACTTGCCAGCAGTGTCCAGGGCTTCAAATGTGCCCTCAAAATGCACATCTTCATTTTTGCCTATCAGTGTACTTAATTTTTCTGCACTCACTAACATCTCTACTAACTTCATTTTAGTGTCACCCTATTTGTCTCTGCCTCTTACCTCTAGGATGTAAGCTTTAACAAACAGGGCTCCCTTTCCTTATTCTTTCCCTAGTAATACTGCACCCCTGTTCTATTGCTTATCAAACCAATTGTCCTGATCACTGGCCTCCCTCACATGGGTGCTGCAGATACTAATCACTATCAGTTCTATGTGCTGTTTGTACTCTGTCAATTTTGTTGTTGATTGGTCATTGTATATGTTTTTACTGTGGAATTATGTATTATTTGTTGTTGTCTTTGCATTGTTAAGTACTGTTACATGTGTACACAGTTCCTCTTCTTTGCATTCCACTTTAGACCATTTCTGGTATCTTAGAAAACATATAATAACATGCCCTCATCTATACAGAGTACCGGTGGCTGCAACATACTGTACAGCCTTATTTTCCGGGACGCTGCTGATTCTATAATACATTATTGGCAAAACCGAAAAAGCTATGCATCTCAACATGATGGCAGTTAGGGCATGTATGAAGGAGGACAAATCACAAGAAACAATGGACTCAGGCTAGGGTGAATGTGGCTTGTTAGGAAATGACTTTTCCAGGTGATTAGTGCTCATTTAGTAACATAGTAGCTTAAAAATAGCGTCAAAATAACAAGCAAAATAGAATAAAGCAACAATACAGTACTTTCTGCATTGTACCCTAACCAAATTTTGATGATTAATGCATTCTGGGGAATTGGCTACAAATGTACTTGTAATGTGAAATACAATTAAACAACAACTACCTGATGTGCCCATTGTCAACCTGGCAAAGGTTTGCTGGGTGGAACATTTTAACACGTAGTATCTCAGTTTAGTGGGTGGATGCTCATAACTGTGACAATTTCCAGACCACCCAGCTGGTCGCATATTCTAGGTAACCCAGCAGGTGCTCAGGGAGAGGTCACCAACTGCTACTGCACATTTACAAAGAGCTGAACGATGATGCATTGTAACTAGCCGCGGACGTTTTGCCACAAAACTCAGAACCTAAGCAATTGATTATAAAGCCAATATAATTCTACACATTTACAGACCAGGAGCTTTCATTTGGTGTATGATTTGCCCTGCTCAGGCAATGGGTTCACATAAATAAGTCACTCATAAAAATCGTCCTGAAGCTATTAATATATAGATGAAATGTAAAATACAATTAAATAACAATGTGTATACATATTTTGCAATATTACAGTTTTTCTATTTTCCTTTTTAATCTGGCATTGCTTTCAGCATTTACTTACGATCTCTTTAATATGTAACAGTGACAGCATTCAGTATAACAGAGTAAATTGTTCAATTTTCCAGCCACAATTGAGGAATATACTTTACACTATTAACTCTTGCACTTGAGTATTGCCTTATATGTACTGTAGGATTATTTTATCTATTCCTTTTCTATTTACAGCGCTTTGATGTAATTCTAGCTCCTGCAGATTATATATATTTGTAACAATCATTAGGACTTGTTACATTTTTGTTTTTGCTTTTATTATATCAGTAATTGCCATACAAATGACAATCCTTTTTCCTGTCATGGAAAGGAAATCATGCCAAATAATGCTAAAAAAACAAAACACACACACACGCACGCACACACACACACACACACACACACACACACACACACACACACACACACACACACACACACACACACACACACACACAGTATATTACATTGGGGGTCATTCCGAGTTGTTCGCTCGCAAGCGGATTTTAGCAGATTTGCTCATGCTAAGCCGCCGCCTACTGGGAGTGAATCTTAGTATCTTAAAATTGCGAACGATGTATTCGCAATATTGCGATTACACACCTCGTAGCAGTTTCTGAGTAGCTCCAGACTTACTCGGCATCTGCGATCATTTCAGTGCTTGTCGTTCCTGGTTTGACGTCACAAACACACCCAGCGTTCGGCCAGACACTCCTCCGTTTCTCCGGCCACTCCTGCGTTTTTTCCGGAAACGGTAGCGTTTTTTCCCACACGCCCATAAAACGGCCTGTTTCCGCCCAGTAACACCCATTTCCTGTCAATCACATTACGATCGCCAGAACGATGAAAAAGCCGTGAGTAAAATTCCTAAGTGCATAGCAAATTTACTTGGCGCAGTCGCAGTGCGGACATTGCGCATGCGCATTAAGCGGAAAATCGCTGCGATGCGAAGATTTTTACCGAGCGAACAACTCGGAATGACCCCCATAGTGTGGACTGTAGAGAATATAGATGTTAGATATGGTAAATTGTGGTCTCTTGTTGCTGTACTGTTCATGATCTGCCTCACACAGGGGGCTGGTAATAGAAATGTTTGGTTTTGGTTATGTTCTAGTGATATTAGAAAACTCTGCTCACATAGGTCAATAGGATGTTATGACTTACAAGATAACTGGTCTTGTAAGTAACCTGAGCAGGTTCTATGTGGTGCTAAAGAACAAATTACCTGAAAGAGCCTCCATCAAATACAACCTGTGTCTGCATTTGCAGAAGAATGGAGTGAGGCCCTCAGACTAAACCCAGTTGTAGGTAGTCACACCACAAATGTGTGCCTTCTTCAGGGGTGATTACATATAGGCAGATCAAAGACAAGTCTTATTTGATCTGGTTTATGACATAAAATTGATTGTTCAATGATAACTGAGAACCTGTAAATTCATATAAAAATGGTTGAGGTCAATATGTAGGTTCAGTGTGATATCAAGATCCCTCAGATAAGTAGCTGCAGAGATATTAATTATCTACCCAATCCCATATTGCAACCCATCATATTTACAATCATATTGTAGTTAAATTAGCAGATATTAATGTGAATATCCCATATCTTTAGTAATTATTCTGCAGGGGAATGTATGCAGAATTTTTGTGTATTAAAGTTAAAAGTCTCTTGAACAGTTCAGGGAGGGTCACAGATTTAATTAACTAATCAACCATTCAGCAGAGGCTTTAATGACCTAATCATAAGTGTTCTTTTCTCTGGGTTTAGACTTTGGGGATCGGTCTGGCTGAGGCTGTTCTGAAAGTTTTCCAGTGTGCTCCCCAGCACAGATTGTGTTGTTTCTCTAAGTTGGGCAGTACGGATGGTGTAATGGTTAGCATTACTGCCTCACAGCACTGAGGTCATGTGTTCGATTCCCACCATGGCCCTAACTGTGTGGAGTTTGTATAGTCTCCCCGTACTTGCATGGGTTTCCTCCGGGTACTCCGAGTTCCTCCCACAATCAAAAAATATATACTGGTAGGTTAATTGGCTCCCAACAAAATTAACCCTAGCATGATTGTGTGTGCATGTACACGTGATAGGGAATATAGATTGTAAGCTCCACTGGGGCAGGGACTGATGTGAATGGCCAAATATTCTCTGTAAAGCGCTGCGGAATATGTGTGCGCTATATAAATAACTGGTAATAATAATAAATTATTTCCTTTTTATACGACAGTTCAAACATGTAAGTAATTTTGTAACCACTCTCTTTGTAACATATAATATAATTAAGCAATTTTCTCTTTTTGTAAATAAAGCATTCTTTATTAGTGTTACTACTATAGCATATCAGGATGACATAGTTGTCTGTACACAGGATTAGGAGTCACATCTTCTCAAAGTGGAGGCTGTGTTGGAATCCCTAAGGGCACATGACCTTACTGCCGATCTGGCAAAATATAAATTGGCCATGTCAAAGGCAAAAACTTGGGATATGTAGTCAGACAGGGGAAGGTTAAACCCCAAGTCAAAAAGGTGGAAGCCATAAAAAACTCCCAAACCAGAGAATAATGCCCAATAAAGGACATTCCTCAGATTGGTAGGATACTACCGCCGATTTGGCAGAGGTTGCCTGGGAGGACCCAAGAATGACTTCATGCACAGCACCAGTACTAGAAGCATCTAATTTAAGTAAAAGATTTTGCCTATACACTGATTCCTCTGTTGTAGGTCTAGATGCATTGCTTTTTCAAAGGTGAGAAAAACTTTTTTGCAATTTCCTTCCTATTGAGAAAAAGTATGCGACTTTTGAATAGAAATGCCTTATTTCTTTCTTAACAGTTTCTTATATAGCAAAGCAAATTACATTGCACTTTACAATTGGAAACAACAATGATAAAACAAAACTGGGTAATAACAAACAGTCATAGCATTAGGAAGGCACTACTCGCAAGCATGCAATCTTCCATCAAATGGGCTGTGGAAGCCCTCCAAAATTACCTTATGGGTAGAAAATGTACCCTGATAACAGGACATGCACCATTAAAGTGGAAGCAAGTAAATGAAGAGGTCAATGTGAGAGTGATCCAGTGGTTCTTGACATTGCAAGCTTTCAACTTCACCATGGACAGAGACTGGGGGCCATGCATAAAATGCAGATGCTCTTTCCCATAAATATGCACTCCTTGCAGCTTGCACTGAAGTTGGTGAAGCGCAGGCTACCACAGACAATCTCCGCTTCACCTAGGTTGTTGATGCTAAGAGAAGGGGTATGTGGCAAAAAGGTTATAGGAGAGACTAAAGGCCTGTACACACTGGTCGATATATCGGCCGTTCTCTTGAACGGCCGATATATCGCTGGACCGTCGGCCAGTGTGTACGGCCGATACGTCTGTGAACTCCGTTGTTCACAGACGTATCACGTCAGGAGCGCAGCACAGCCGACGACCAATATATCTACCGATATATTGGAGCGTCGCTGTGTGTGTACGGGGCGGTCGGCCGACCGCCCGTACACATGCTGTGGCGGCCGGTGGTGATTGACAGCTGAACTGGGCGGGCGTGTGTACACGCCCGCCCAGTTCATGACGTCAGTCCCCGACGGATCGGGCAGTGTGTATGCACAACACACTGCCCGATCCGTCCATATATATATCTGCAGAGCAGTTGATCTGCAGATATATCTATTAGTGTGTACCCACCTTAAGGCTTCCCCTCTGAGTCCGCAGCTTATTCCACAGACAAGGTTATACGTTCACATTATTCTGCACACACAGCACAGCTTCAAAGGTGTTCCACATGGGTGTGATTATTTAGCTAGTCAGTGCTTGGGAGGAGGCATAAGTAGCTGATTTTATGTTTTGGGTGGGGCAACCAACACCAAGTTAGTTGGCCAGTGACTAGAGAGGTGAAAAGTGTTTAATCAGAGTCGCAGGAATACTTTTTGGTAGTGTGATGACTGGAACCATATACATGTGCCAACTAGAAGTATCCTGACAACTTAATAAACGGCAGTACCCTTGTTCAGCAAGACCTGTGTTGGCACCATTTATTACTGTGTTTGCCACACATGTTTTAATGTACAGTCTTACCAATCTTCCAGTGTGATGTGCAATATATGGCGCTGCGTGATGGTATTCACTTCTTAATAATAAAATGACTCCAAATATTATTGTACATTTCTGGTGTCATAAATACTGTAGAATATTAATGTTGCAGAGGTCTTAGCTGCTATAATAGTACAGATAATGTTATACTATGGCCGGCATCCAATAATTATCACGGCTCATTGATCCCCCGGGGCTATCCAACCAGCCCCATAAGGTGGCAGTTATTGGTTTGTTTTTTTCCCCTGCTCAGTGCAGGAGAAGAAAATCCAGTAAATGATCCGTTTTTTCAATTGAGGGAAGTTATACCGGATCCTGTGTGTTTTCGCTTCAATAGGGATAATTTTTTTTGCAAAACAATATAGACCATAGGTAAAAATCACGATAAAAGCCTGCTTTTTTCGCTAGGAATATTTTCATGGGTATTTGGATACCTTGCTTGGTTAATAATGATTTCAAAGCATTCCTTAAGTGTTCTCTTTAGTTTTACAGTAAGTGTGTTTTATGTAAAGTGAGCCCAAATAACGTACAGTATATCTACATCAGAGTACAATTAGTCAAGATACCAGTGTATCAGGTTGCATGGTACAGTAGCTCCCTGTGCACTGCAGTTTCATCACGTTGCTTAAATCGATAATGAAGTGTGATAGAAATTCAAGAAATAGTGTAATTTCATTTTTTTGGGCACCTTTGCTTACAATTTTTAACCCATCTTCTGACAGATGCTGAATTCTAATTACCATACATTTATGAGAAAAACAGATACCATATTTAGACTTGCAGATAAATAAAACATAATCTGTCACACTCAGAAAACCACCAGGGGGTTCTTCTTTGAAGTGTATGTCATTAATGCACTCCGAATGTCTGACACTTCACGCTATGTCAAAGCATCAGACAAATCTAGAAAACAACTGTAGACAGTATTTAATCAAACTGTTTGCTACGCCTATCATTAATGTCTTTTTTTCTATTAAGGCATGCAACAAAATTGAAGCTTTCAAAAGAATACTGTAAATGGTGCTAAAAATCCATTCTATTAAATGTGCCTTACAGTTCACACATTAGTCCTACTCCTGATGGCGTACTGAATGAAACGTAGCTGCCTTGTATAAATTGGAATAATTGTCTTTTTCTGTTTTAAAGTTTTTTTTTCTTAAAGGGGTTCACCATCTTAAAAAAAAAGAGTTCTTATAATTAAAAATATAAGATAGATTTTTTTTTTTTTCCGATGTGATAAGACTTTAAAGCAGAATGTGTAAATGTACCACACGAGGTCTGATATTTTTATTCACTGAGAAAATGAACTTATGGCCTGATTCAGAGAGGGAACAATGGGGGTAATTCTGAGTTGATTGCAGCAGCAAGTTTGTTAGCAATTGGGCAAAACCATGTGCACTGCAGGGGAGGGGGGGGGGGGGGGGCAGATATAACATGTGCAGAGAGAGTTAGATTTTGGTGGGTTATTTTGTTTCTGTGCAGGGTAAATACTGGCTGCTTTATTTTTACACTGCAATTTAGATTTCAGTTTGAATGCACCCCACCCAAATCTAACTCTCTCTGCACATGTTATATCTGCCTCCCCTGCAGTGCACATGGTTTTGCCCAACTGCTAACAAATTTGATGCTGCGATCAACTCTGAATTATCCCCAATGTGCTGAATGCAGTGGGGTGAATGTTTGCACTGTGCATGTGCCATGATGGTCTTGCACAATGGTCACAGTGAGAATGTATTGTATTCACACAGTAATTGACGGTAAAGGAGTTTCTGTGGGGGGGAAACAGTGAATGGCGACTCAAACTGAGGCATGTTGTGACTGTTTTTGGGGCAGGCCACAGCTTGCAAGTGCGATTCCATATGCAGTTAAACTAGCTTTGACGTCTAACTAGCAATGACCGTGCTGCGCAATCATAGGGTTACTCAGAATTTTGATTAACGACCAATGTGCATTCGATATCTGCATCTGCCTACTTTTGAAACAGCATTTCACAGAGATTGTGAAAGTAACACCTATAAGTGCGTACAAGTACTGTACTGCTACATCCAAGAAGCATGTCATAAAACATGACTTACTGTACATCCAAATGGGAATGCTCCCCAAATTAGTTAGCGCTACAGTACTTGCTGATGAAACATCACTGATACTTTTTAGAGCCTGCTCATGTACTGTGTTTTGCAAGTGGTTCCATATAAGTCACCATGAGAAACCGTATTTAAAAATTACAGATGAGCGGGTCGGAAACCCGAACTCGGCAAAACGTCATCATCCCGCTGTCGGATTCTCGCGGGGTTTTTGATTCCATATAAGGAGCCGCGCTTCGCGGCCATTTTTACTCTAGTCTCGGAGAGTGAGAGGACGTGTATTCAGTGTGCTCAGTCTCTGTTTATTGGTACGGGAAAGTGGGGTGCCAAGTGTTGTGCTGCTCAGTCCAGTCCATATATCCAGTGTAGCTGGAAAGTGGTGCTGTGTTGTGCAGGCCAGTCCAGTATAGTCACTCAGTGTATTGTGCTGCATCAGTCCAGGCAGTCACAGTGTTGGTGTTCTCTGCTGCCATATATCCAGTGTAGCTGTAAAGTGGGGGCTGTGTTGTGCAGACCAGTCCAGGTTAGTCAGTGTATTGTGCTGTATCAGTCCAGCCATTCACAGTGTTGTTGTTCTCTGCTGCCATATATCCAGTGTCCTGTGTTATCAGTAATTCCAGTGACGACATACGCTGCTGCTATATACACTGCTCAAAAAAATAAAGGGAACACTTAAACAACACAATGTAACTCCAAGTCAATCACACTTCTGTGAAATCAAACTGTCCACTTAGGAAGCAGCACTGATTGACAATCAATTTCACATGTTGTTGTGCAAATGGAATAGACAACAGGTGGAAATTATAGGCAATTAGCAAGACACCCCCAATAAAGGAGTTGTTCTGCAGGTGGTGACCACAGATCACTTCTCAGCTCCTATGCTTTCTGGATGATGTTTTGCACATTGAATTCATGCTCCTGAGGAAGCTGGGCTCATATTTACCAGTGAAACGCTTTGACCTTATATAATTTCTCCACGGATCCCACTCTTCATCTCTGCACACAATTGGTACATCTGGCGAACAATTTGGCACCTTTTTGGACACCGTTTCGACTATTTGCATCCAGATTACAGCAGTATCCCTACAGACACTGAAATGGACATTCCCTAAGGCTGATGCAACCACACAGGGATCACCACTTCAATTCCATCTGGTAAACATTCTATCACTTTACAGTGACTGCATATAAGTAGAAGATGTCCTAGCCTACCCATTTGCCAATATTGTGAATCACTTTATGAGTGGGCTATCTATAGATCCTATAAGGAGTTTTTCTCTATATACCCGCATGCAATTTGCACTTTTATCATTTATCATCAGTATTTTATTATTTTATTGTGTATGTACAGTGTATGTAATAAATTGTATTAATTTTTATGAAGCAAGCCGTCTTATGTAGTTGATTTTACATCTACAGCCAGCGCTGGTTTTCCTCCTTTTTTAATATTTTTACTCATTAGGGGGATTGACCTTCCCCAACCAGCTGCTGTTGACTGCGCACTTGTATCACTTTGGTTTACTGTACATGAAAATGGCCACCGCTGTTTTCCTTATAAATGTTCTGTAGTGTGGTATATATAACGGGGAAAGAGTGCCATTCAGAACTCCTCCAAACAGGCTCGAGAATAGCGGCAAGATGCCATGAGGGGGCAGGGCCTAATATCTGGAGGGGCGGAGCTACAATTGTGGGCTTTGGGAACATAGTAAGCTCTAAAAAAAAACATTTGGTCCATCATGGGGGGTTTCTCGGTACTCAGAAACTCCCCCTGTGTGCGCCACTGCACACAACATACAGCATCCGCTGTGATCGTGCAACAAAATCATGTCCTCAATTGTAATCATGCAAAGTTAAGGAAAGGAAAGGCCGCCGTGCTCGGAAAAGCACATACATAATAACCGCATACAGGCATAGTCGTATTATGCATATGGGACTTGCCTGCAATTACGTCATAGGCGCCCAACTCAATCTTTAAATACCAAACAAAGTCAATTATGTATAAAAAAATGAACTATAATAAACTTACTCTTTTGAATAAACAACAGGAGTATGTAATAAGATACGTGCCATTATAAACATGATAATATGTGCTCACAGTCCGGTCTCCATACGACATGACTTTTGTCAGTCAATTACCAGGCTTTAAAATTGGCTACGCATAGATAGAGAAATCAAAAGCGCAACATGATGCCATGATATCACTCACTCCGTTTCACAATAAATAAATTAAAAACCCATTATTGAACCAAGCAGTCGCTGGCGAGTGACTGCAGCTTCCTAGAACACACAAACAGATGGATGTTTCTGTATCCTGTGCGCCCCTCTGACGGCTGGTACCCAGGGGTCCAACACTCTGTGTGACACCTCCCCCACATGCACACTCCCTGTCTTGTCTTTGTCTACTGGCTTCCTATGATGTTGTGCATTGCACAGCCACTGCACAGCCTGGGAAAAATAAAGGGGGGTACTCACGGAGCGATCGCTGCTTAAAATCTAAGCAATCTGACTAGATTGCTTAGATTTTAAGCAGGATCGCTCCGTGTGTAGCCCCCACAGCGATAGCGATGCGCGGGGCGCTATCGCTGGTGCTAGATTGGCCTGCCGTGCAGGCCAATCTAGCAGGTCGCTCATTTCACCCGCTGGGTGAAATGAGTGCCCCCCCCCCCCCCCCGTCTCCCCCCCGCACGCTCAGCACACATCGCGCTGTGCTGAGCGGCGGGAGAGATGTGTGCTGAGCGGTTCGCTCAGCACACATCTCTCCCGCATCGGCTGGTGAGTACCGGCCTTTAAACAATTGGCTAGATGTGTCATCGATTGGAGAGAGATAAAGTGCCAGCCAATCAGCTCCTAACTGCCATGTTACAGGCTGTGTTTTAAAAATGACAGTTAGGAGCTGGCGGGCTGGTACTTTTTCTCTTTCAGTTTTATCACTCTCCAAGCGATTTTGAATCTAGCCCAATGTGAGTACAGTTATCTCACCCTCTTTCTAAAGGTTTCTTGCTACTGTTTGTGACTATTTCCCCCTTTTTTTAATCTCAAGTTGTAACCTTTATGGTACTGCCAGGTAATGTTGATGAAGACACATTTCTGTTTAAAGAATGTGACTAATTCCATGAAAAAACAGCAAATAATAATATAAATAATAGAAATTTTTCAGTGCACATTTATTAAATAAAATGTATAATTCCAATTTAATATATGCTGTAAATGAAAAACCAAATGATTGCGTTCTTTTATTTATTTGTATCACTCTGTAATTCAAGGATCATACTATTAATAAAGGATTTAATGCTCAAAGTTTCAATATATTTTAGCAATATATTATACATCTTCAATGCCACATTTCTGGGCACAAAAACATATGCATTAGAACTGAAGATGAAAACATTCAGAATTGGCAGTAGCTATCGTTTTAGAGTAATGCAGTGTTGGCAAGGTTGTCCATTGTACTTACACTAAATACACCACTGGTGACTGTAAAATATTAATTTAGAAATTTACCTTTTAGAAAATGTATTCAGTCCTGTATAAATAAAGAGTAAAATAACTGATGAATAAGAAAAAAAGTCACACAAACACAATTCCTAGACGGGTTTAGTAGGAAATACCTACAATCAAAATCCTGATGGTCAAAATACTGACTACAATTGACCGACGGTCAACATACTGACAAGGTCAAAATACAGACATTTAAAATGTCGACAGACCAAAAAGCTGGGATGAGTTTTTTTCAGTTTTTTGGTGTGTATGTCGACATGGGTCGACATGGACACCGTATACGTGTACCGCGTCCCCTCACATGACTAGCGTCGGGCGCGGTACCTCGCTGAGCTTGGCACACTATTATATTCCCCTTCCAGGTCCACTGGGATGGTAAAGTATGAACAAGTCGGTTTCAATGAAAAATTCACAAAAGACTTATGTCGACTTTTTGACCTGTTGACATTTTAAATGTTGGTATTTTGACCTTGTCTGTATTTTAAATGTCGGTATTTTGACCATGTCGGGATTTTGACCGTCAGTCAATGGTTGTCGGTATTTTGACCATCGGGATCTTGATTGTAGGTAAATTGACAGCATCCCTTCCTAGACAAGAAACCTAGTGTTTTCAGACCACAGTCCATTATTCTGTCTACTTGCTATAATGGACTGCATTCAAAGTTGGATGTATTTTGCATGCCGAACACACGCAGAAAAACTTATTACAACCAGAGCCATAAGAAGAGTGCTACCATGATGAGCAAGAGGGAAATCTTATGTCCTCCAAGCTCCCACTTGTACCCAAATGAACTGAAAACATTCATTCCCTGCGTTCCCTTCAGATTTTCATCCAGGGTGGCCACCCATCAAGCATAGCCCTAGGTATAGTATCCCTACCTGCATATGCTACAATACGTCAGTCATATCTCAAGATAAGCCATCTGAAAAACAGCATATTTCTGTGACAGTCCTGCATATACTTACAATGAGCAAAAAGATATACTGTGTGTGTGTGTATATATATATATATATAAATACTCAATCTATTTATGTATACAGTGATAAGCCATAGCATTAAAACCACGGACAGATGAGGTGAATAACATTGATTGTGTCTCGTTACAATGGCTACTCTCAAGGTTATGTATGCTTTTTATAGCTGCCCTGTTATGTGAATACAGTACCTTGATAGTTTGCTAATATGACTCATGCTCTGAGTACTGTATTGTGCATTTAATGCTTTAATTAGTTAGAATTTCTATATCTTGAAATCTTTTTTATGTGCATTTATCTACAAACTCTTTTATCTTTATTATGCAGCAGCATAACTGAATGCTTTGAATTGTTTCATACATTGTATGTGCTTGCTATTTGCAGCTTACCTTTCTGTCTGGGGGGCTAACTGATCTCTTCCCAGCTGCAGCCACTGACCTCTGGTGGTTGATGTCACCGGGAGGTGGGGATTAGGCGTGGTTGCTGACTTCTTGGCTGCCCCCTCCGTTGTGTCCAGGGGCATAGCTACAAATAGAGGGGGTGTGATGCTGCCGGAAAGGCTATGGATGGTGGCGTGACTGCGCTATTGCATCATCGGAGCCATGCCCCCACACTATGCAATGCCATGATTACCGGCATTGTATAGCAGAAGGCATGGCTACAATTACGTGATTCATCGCCAATTGTTTAATTGGCAACCCAGTCCGCCCATTTTACTATGCAAATGGGCGGTGGGTGGCAGGGTTCGCTGGGGTGTGGGTGAGTTCGAGAGAGATTTGCCAACTTCACCGGGGGGGCCGGGAGCTTCACCCGAATTTTGGGAACCCCCTCGGCCATTCCAGGAGAGTATGGGATTAGGTCAGAAGGGAGTGGGAGCAGGGCTTAGGACAGAGGCGGGGCTTAACTCTGGTGCTGCTGAACTGGCAGGTTTTTTTCGGTTGCAGTGATGAAGCCAGCTAGGGCTGACGGTATACAGTAGCAGGGGCATGGATTCCCATGGGAAGTGCTCCCTAGGCATGCACAGTACGGACTGGCAGTCCCAGGTGGAGAAAACACCTCCCCCTGGGACAGACTGTATGGCTGTGATTAGCAAGGCGTGCTTCCAATGGTAAGTATCTGCCACTGCTAGGCAGTCGCTGAGCATGGGGGATTTTACTGGGGTGGGGTGGGGGGCAGTGGCTGCATTGATAAAATCTGCCAATGGTTATTAGTGGTGAGTGACAATGTAATTCAGGTAGTAACGCTGATATCCACACATTGATTCACTAGTGGTCAGAGGTGGATTAAGGCACCAGGGGGCCTGGGGCATAAGGGGGGCCCTCAGGACTGAATATAGTGTGCATATACAGTATATATATAAGTGGCGGAACTTGGGCTGAGCAGCTGGTGCATTGCACTGGTCACACTGACTCATTTTATGCAGCTGCCACCCTCCACCGGTCCCTGCTCCAAGCTGCCAGCCCCTCTGTAATTAATGAGCAGCTCAGTATCGTCGGAGGCTGAGCTGCTGCCTGAGCACAGTGACAGTAAATCTGCATGGAGGGAGAGGAGGGGCTATGATCCAGTCTCCTCCCAGCTCCTTCCCTCTCCTCTTTATATAGCTGTAACCCCAGCTTCCTCCTACTCCTGAGGCTGCCCTTAATGCTGGCGCCAGGGATCTGACGTCACCATCTGGTGACCATCCCCGGCGTAAATCCCACATAGGAGTGTGCTGCAGTTCTGGCCAGGTAATTTATTTATAATCTATCACCCACCCACTGCCAGTAACCCTCTCCCTGGCTTCACCCACTGCCTCACTCCATCATCAGCTGCCTGTCACCCTCTCCCTGGCTTCATCCACTGCCTCACTCCATCATCATCTGCCTGTCACTCTCTCCCTGGTGTAACCCACTGCCTCACTTCGTCACCCACTGCCTGTAACCCTCTCCCTGGTATCACCCACAGTCTAACTCCGTCAGCCACCACCTGTCACACATTGCCTGTCACCCTCTCCCTGGTGTCAACCACTGCCTCACTCCATCATCATCTGCCTGTCACTCTCTCCCTGGTGTAACCCACTGCCTCACTCCTTCACCCACTGCCTGTCACCCTCTTCCTGTTGTCACCCACTGCCTCACTCCGTCATACGCTGCCTGTCATCCTCTTCTGGTGTCACCAACTGCCTAACGCTGTCACCTGCTGCCTGTCACCCACTGCCTGTCACCCTCTCACTGGTGTCACCCACTGCCTCACTCCGTCACCCACTGCCTGTCACCCTCTAAAGGGTGTCACCCATTGCCTCACTCCATCACCCACTGCCTGTCACCCTCTGCCTCTCCCTCCCTGCCACCCTCTCCCTGGTGTCACCCAGACCCTAGCATCACCAACTGCCTCTGTCATCCTTTCCCTGGTGTCACCCGCTGCCTGTCACCCTCTCCCTGATGTCACCCACTGCCTCTCTCACCCTGTCACCCTCTCCCTGGCATCACTCACTGCCTCTCTCTCTGCCACCCTCTTCTTGGTGTCACCCAGAGCCCGTGTGCCACCAACTGCCTCTCTGTCACCCTCACCCTGGTGTCACACGCTGCCTGTCACACTATCCTTGGCATCACCCACTGCCTCTCTCTCCCTGGCCTTTCCCAGACCCCTAGCATCACCCACTGCCTCTCTGTCACCCTCTCCCTATCAGCTACTGTGTGTTACCCCACTCACTGCCTCTCTACATCACCCACTGCATCTTTCTGTTACAGACTCTCTGTCAGCCTTTCCCTGGTGTCACCCACTATCTCTCCCTAGCGTAACACACTGCTTCTCTCCGTCACCCTCTCCCTGTCACCCACTGCCAGTCACCCTCTCCCTGGCATCACTCATTGCCTCTCTCCATTACCTGTTGCTCGACAATCTTTTCCTGTTTACATATATATTGGTAGATGCTCAATTAGCTTAGTGATATCATTCAGGTGCTCGAAAGGGAGGGGTATTTCTAAGCAAGAAAAAAAGGCATTTGTTTCCCCCAGCACCCTGAATGATAACCGTAACCAGATATAAATTCCACATGATAATAGAATTCAGAGATCTTCGTTACACATATTTGCGCAAATGTGTGAATAAGCCCCAAAGCCGCATCAAGGCGTCTCTGTATATTTGGGGTCCCTAGCGCTATATCTAGGTGCAGGGTGTGGCACCCCAAAACACCAGCATAAGCCAGAAAGCCCAGCGTAGCATACCAGTGAAAAAACTATAGTGTTAATAAATTAGTATTTAGGAAGCCGAAGCTATAGAGAAAGTGATGCAAAAATGAAATGCAATTAAAATAGAGAAATAGTGTTAAAAAATAAATAAGTGAAAAGTGTTAATAGAATGTAAATGTATGCCACACTAAGGCCATCCAGCTCAGCCAGTCCAGAGGCACCACACCTTACACCTCCATTACCCCAATCTGGGTCTAAGATTAACCAGCAAGGAGCCACATGATAATGGCTCCTTACTACAATATGTCTAAGCTAAGAGCTACCTACCTTGGAGCAACCCCATAATGCTCCATGTGGCATGTCAGGGCCTGCACCTCCTCCTAATGCAGGAACCTCTCTGCCTCTCACAACAAACATATATATTGGTAGATGCTCAATTAGCTTAGTGATATCATTCAGGTGCTCGAAAGGGAGGGGTATTTCTAAGCAAGAAAAAAAGGAATTTGTTTCCCCCAGCACCCTGAATGATAACCGTAACCAGATATAAATTCCACATGAAAATAGAATTCAGAGATCTTCGTTACACATATTTGCGCAAATGTGTGAATAAGCTCCAAAGCCGCATCAAGGCGTCTCTGTATATTTGGGGTCCCTAGCGCTATATCTAGGTGCAGGGTGTGGCACCCCAAAACACCAGCATAAGCCAGAAAGCCCAGCGTAGCATACCAGTGAAAAAACTATAGTGTTAATAAATTGGTATTTAGGAAGCCGAAGCTATAGAGAAAGTGATACAAAAATGAAATGCAATTAAAATAGAGAAATAGTGTTAAAAAAATAATAAGTGAAAAGTGTTAATAGAATGTAAAGGTATGCCACACTAAGGCCATCCAGCTCAGCCAGTCCAGAGGCACCACACCTCACACCTCCATTACCCCAATCTGGGTCTAAGATTAACCAGCAAGGAGCCACATGATAATGGCTCCTTACTACAATATGTCTAAGCTAAGAGCTACCTACCTTGGAGCAACCCCATAATGCTCCATGTGGCATGTCAGGGCCTGCACCTCCTCCTAATGCAGGAACCTCCCTGCCTCTCACAACAAACATATATATTGGTAGATGCTCAATTAGTTTAGTGATATCATTCAGGTGCTTGAAAGGGAGGGGTATTTCTAAGCAAGAAAAAAAGGCATTTGTTTCCCCCAGCACCCTAAATGATAACCGTAACCAGATATAAATTCCACATGATAATAGAATTCAAATGTGTGAATAAGCCCCAAAGCCGCATCAAGTCGTCTCTGTATATTTGGGGTCCCTAGCGTTACCACTTTTTTGTGATAACATTCTCTCCCTGTCTCTCTTTCCCTGTCATCCACTACCTGTCCTCGTCAAGCTCTCAGTCACTTACTGCCTGGTATCCTCTCCTTTTCACCTGCCTCCCCCTAGCATCTTGTCAGAAAGATGGCAGTGTTCCGACTGAAATAGTTTGGAAGGGGTCCCGACCTACTCAATCCAGTCTCATTTTTTCCAACAAGTCAGGAATTCTGACTTGTCGGGAAGCTGTCGGAAAGCACGTGGATAGTGGAATAGCCACCGATCCGCGTGCTGCTGTCAGAAACAGGACCAAACCTGGCAGGTTTTGGTCCCGTTTCCGACAATGTCAATCCGACTTAATCACCCTCTGCCTCTCCCTGTCACCCTCCCTCTATCACCTTCTCCCTGTCACTCACTGCCTGTCAGCTTCTCTCTGTCACCCACTGCCTCTCCTTGGCACCCTCTCCCTTCACCCACTGCCTCTTACTGTCCAATCTCCCCGTTATCCACTGTGTATCCCTGTAAACCTCTCCTCATCACCCAATGTCTCTCACAAGTGTCACCCTCTCCGTGTCACTCACTGTCACCCTCTCACATCACCCACTGCCTCCTCCTGGTGTCACCCTCTGCTCAATCCTTCAGAGTCTCCCTTTCACCCATTGCCTCTCCTCTGCACTCTCTTCCTGTCACCAACTGCCTCTCCCTGGCGTCGCCCTCTTCTGTCACCCACTGACTGCCTCTACCTAGCTCCCACTCGACCACCGCCTTTCCCTGGCGTCACTCTCTCTCCCTTCACCCACTGACTGCCTCTCCTCTTCACCCATGCCATGTGCATATTATGAACTTGGGGTGCAGCAGCAGAGGGGGGCCCAATGCATCCTTTTGCACCGGGCCCACCACTCACATGCTCCACTACTGACAGATATATAAATATACAGGTGAAACTTAAAAAATATCGTGCAAAAGTTCATTTATTTCAGTAATTTAACTTAAAAGATGAAACTAATATATTATATAGACTCATAACATGCAAAGTGAGATTTCAAGCCTTTGTTATACTTTTGATGATTGTGGCTTAGAGTTTAAGAAAATCCCAAATCCAAAATCTCAGAAAATTAGAATATTGTGAAAAGGTTCAATATTGTAGGCTCAAATTGTCACACCCTAATCAACTAATTAATCCAAACCACCTGCAAAGGTTTCCTGAGCCTTTAAATGGTCTCTCAGTCTGGTTCCGTACAATTCGCAATCATTGGGAGACTGCTGACCTGACAGTTGTGCAGAAAACCATCATTGACACCCTCCACAAGAAGGGAAAGCCTCAAAAGGAAATTGCAAAAGAAGTTGGAAGTTCTCAAAGTGCTGTATCAAAGCACATCAATAGAAAGTTAAGTGGAAGGAAAAAGTGTAGAAGAAAAAGCCGTACAAGCAGCAGGGATGACCACAGGCTGGAGAGGATTGTCAGGAAAAGGCCATTCAAAAGAGTTGGGGAGCTTCACAAGGAGTGGACTGAGGCTGCATCAAGAGCCACCACACACAGACGGATCCTGGCCATGGGCTTCAAATGTTGTATTCCTCTTGTCAAGCCGCTCCTGAACAACAAACAACGTCAGAAGCGTCTTACCTGGGCTAAAGAAAAAAATAACTGGTCTGTTACTCAGTGGCCCAAAGTCCCCTTTTCTAATGAGAGCAAATTTTGCATCTCATTTGGAAACCAAGGACCCAGAGTATGGAGGAAGAATGGAGAGGCACACAATCCAAGATGCTTGAAATACAGAGTGAAGTTTCCACAGTCTGTGTTGATTTGGGGAGCCATGTCATCTGCTGGTGTTGGTCCACTGTGCTTTATTAAGTCCAGAGTCAATGCAGCCATCTACCAGGACCTTTTAGAGCACTTCATGCTTCCTTCAGCAGACAAGCTTTATGGAGATGCTGACTTCATTTTCCAGCAGGACTTGGCACCTGCCCACACTGCCAAAAGTACCAAAACCTGGTTCAAAGACCGTGGGATTACTGTACTGGAATGGCCAGCAAACTCGCCTGACCTGAACCCCATAGAGAATCTATGGGGTATTGCCAAGAGAAAGATGAGAGACATGAGACCGAACAATGCAGAAGAGCTGAATGCCGCTATTGACGCATCCTGGTCTTCCATAACACCTCAGCAGTGCCACAGGCTGATAGAATCCACGCCGCGCCGCATTGAGGCAGTAATTCATGCAAAAGGGGCCCAAACTGTGGGGTAATTCTGAGTTGATCAAAGCAAGAACTTTGTTAGCAGTTGGGCAAAACCATGTGCACTGCAGGGGAGGCAGATATAACATGTGCAGAGAGAGTTAGATTTGGGTGGGTTATTTTGTTTCTGTGCAGGGTAAATACTGGCTGCTTTATTTTTACACTGCAATTTAGATTGCAGATTGAACACACCACACCCAAATCTAACTCTCTCTGCACATGTTATATCTGCCTCCCCTGCAGTGCACAAGGTTTTGCCCAACTGCTAACAAAGTTCCTGCTGCGATCAACTCAGAATTACCCCCCAAGTACTGTGTATATATGCATGATTATACTTTTCAGAGGGCCGACATTTCTGTATTTAAAATACCTTTTTTATTGATTTTATGTAATATTCAAATTTTCTGAAATTTTGGATTTGGGGTTTTCTTAAGTTGTAAGCCACAATCATCAAAATTATAATTAATAAACACTGGAAATATCTCACTTTGCATGTAACGAGTCTATATAATATATTGGTTTCACCTTTCACGTTGAATTACTGAAAGAAATTAACTTTTGCACAATATTCTAATTTTCTGAGTTTCACCTATATATATATATAGTAAAAGAGTAATTAGCAGAAATTACTGCTCCAGGTCCTACATGCTGAGCGGAAGATAGAACACCCCCTACCGCCCGCGGGACATCAAAGCTGCCGCTAATAGCACCCCTACCGCTGGAGGATGGGTAGGGGACCCAGTGCATCGCTGTGCCCAGGGGCCTTCACTGCTGTTAAGACGGCCCTGGGCGGAAGGCAGGAGACGCCATTCTTTAAAACAGTGCAACTAAACTGTAAGGCTGCCAAGACAGCGCTGCTGGATCACAGACAGGGAAGAGACTTGAGATAAAGACATACAGCGCGCTGCATGCAGACAGCGCAGATGGAATCCCGTTTTGGAACGCTGGGCCAGTCTCAGGAGACACTTGGAAGGTAAATAATCGTGTCCAATAACCCAGATCATGACAATAACAGAGTAAAAATGGAATTGCTTAGCCTAATTTTGGCCAAAAATATGGGCCCACCAACCACGACCAGGTGACCTCCTCTGGTGGGTCCTAACATTCCTAAGGTTATACTCCAGAGCTTGGTACCCCAAAAGCCAGCACAAGACAACCACACCAAAGCTTCACACTGGTGAGAGGTTTAAGTGTTAAAAGGGTTTACATTAGTAAAAAGCAGCAGCTATGTGTTAAGAGTGTTGTATGATGAGTGGTGTGGGTGGAGTAAGCATGCAAGGTCTTTGAGACTTCTGAGCACAGGGACTATGTGACTCCATTCCCTGTGCATGCCAGTGCTACTGTCATTAAATGCCAAGCCAGATATAGGGGGTAATTCAGACTGGATCACTGCAAGGCCCAGTGAGATGCTAACAGCATCTCAGGGCTGCGATCGCCTCTGCCTGATTGACAGGCAGAGGTGGTCGCGGGGCAGGAGGGGACGGGCCAACGGCGTTGGAACGCCGTTGGTGGGGCGCAGTCTGGACAATGCTGGCGTGTCCTAACCGTTGTGGAGGCGGGCCGCAGCAGCTGCGTACGTCATTAAGTACCCAGACAGATTTAGGGGGTAATTCAGACTAGATCGCTGCAGTGGCAGTGATCACAGTCTAAAGCCCTTTGTGCAGTGTGCTCCCCGGGAGGCCCAGTGAGATGCTAACAGCAGGCAGAGGCGCTCGCTGTGGGAGGGAGCGTGCCAATGGTGTTGGATTGCCGTTGGCGTGGTGTGGTCCGGACAACGCAGGCATGTCCAGATCATTGCGGGGGCGGGCCGCAGTGGCTGCGTGATGTCACATGCAACCGCTGCAACCAGCAGGCAGGGAGCTACTCACCGGATGCAAAAGCATTGCCGCTGTGCGATGCTTTTGCGCCCTTGCAGGGGGGAGTGTAGGGCCTGACATGCAGGGCTAAATTTAGCACATCTATGCAAGGGCGTAGCTACCATAGGTGCAGGTAGTGCAGCTGCTATGGGACCCAGACCTAAGAGGGGCCCACCTTTCCTGTCAAAATTACTTGTCGTGTACATATACATACATACCTTTGGGGGCTACAGTATATCGAGTTATATTGGTCCCCTGGACCTGCTCATTATAATGTAGTATAAAATGAACTGGATGGCATTATACTGTTACGTGATATAAACTAAAGCACTGTAATGTGGCACAATATAAAGTGGAGGCACTATAGTGTGGCATAATATGAACCGTATCATAATGTGTTGCATAATGTGTACTTTCAGCCCTACAATGTGACATAAATGAAATCAGAGCACTGTTACAAGAGGAGCTATATATCATTTCTCCTGATGAGTGGGGTGGGTGGAGCAAGCAAGTATGCAAGTTCTTTGGGTTGGCTGAGCCCAGGGACTGAGTGACTCCATTCACTGTGCATGTCAGTGCTACCATCATTAAATACCCAGCCAGACTTAGTCAGAGGAATCCTGCAATGATAGCAGATGACAGGAGTGCTACCTTGCATCTGTATTGGAGCTGATCCAGATTCCAGTGAACAAGAGGGCCCAGAGACTGGTTCTGGAGCATGCATCTCTATTACATCCTTTTTTGGCCTGCTTAACATAGGAATCTGGTGCAACTATTTTATGCTAGTTAATGACCCTACAATTCGTACCAGTCAACGTCTTCTAGTTATTTGAATCTTTTATTTTAGCAATATTATTAGCCGGTCTCCTCTGTATTGACTCATGTTGCTAGTTATTGTATTCAATTGTTACATAATTTTATTGCTACCCTTTTCCGCCTCCCCCTCCCACTTCAAATTAATTTCTTCTTGTCTCACCTTACTGTTTACTTTGTTTCTCTCCTTCCTTTTGTTATCACTCCCTTCCTGATCCTCATCGGGTGGGACTAAAGGTTCAAATACTGTAGATTGGCTTGAGGTTTTTTTTTTCTTTTACATCATTATTATTTACCTGTCCTCCCCTCTTTTTATGCCTCTCATGGGTTCCTCAGAGTCAGGTCCATTTTAGGCCACTCTTGATACTTGACCACTATCCCAGCATGCTTATTCTTACTGGTACTGTATTTTATTGGTTATAATCAGTGGTGATTATAATCAGTAAAATCCACCACTGCAGGAAGTGAGCCAGTCGCAGTCTGTGACTGCACTGGCTACACAGTGACTGGCAGTGATGACTTCTATTAGAAGTCCTAAATGCCAGTAAATCCCAGTACAGGCAGTCCCACTGAGAAGTATTTTCTCCGTCTGGGACTGCCAGACCGGTCTGCAATTGGCATATGCTCAGTCACGTGCTGGCTTGACTGCGCATGCGCAAACCCCAGCTTCCATGGACTGCAGCCGATATAGTCCATAGAAGCTGAGGTTTTGTGCATGCTCAGTCAAGCCGCCACTTGACTGCTCATGTGTGGTCCTGGGGCCCGGCTGGCAGCAGTAGCAGCTATCCTCCTCTCCCTGGACCTGGCCCGCAACAGCCCCCCTCCTCTTAATGGTAGGAGTCGCCGCTGGTTTTAATGTTCTGCATATCATCTGCCCATTATTGGGTTAGTTGGTCTAAGGTTTTAGCCTTTTCCAACTCTTTCATCTAGCTCTACCTATTCCCCTTCAGGAGGGCTGTTATTGTTTTTATGTATTCACTCTGGGCTACTGTAATCATCCTTAAGGCTTCCTGTTCCCTCAGTTACCCATCGCTCTTAAAATACTTCTATTAATGTAAACAACCTGAACTCTCACAAAAAAAAACCGATTGTCCTGGGGGCCTGTTGTACAGAAGAGGACAATATTATGATTATGCAGGAAGCACAGAACACACCTGTCAGGCGCTCACTCTTGTCTGCAGGGCAGGCTTTTCCTGCAAACATTCTTTGCGTCAGCTCCATGCAAATAAAGGCTTATCGCTATTCTAATTCATAATAACATTCCATTTACTGCTAGCTCTACCTTTGCTGACCTGGAATGTCAGTACCTGATAGCTGTCAGTACTCTCTGCTCTGAGACTATCACCCATGTCTCCCTCTATGCCCAAAAACCTTTTCTAGATTATTTCGGCACATTGGAAAAGTTGCACATGGCCATCTGATACTTGGTAGGGATTTCTTAATCATTGACCCCTCTCTAAACAAATCTGGTCTCTTCTCACTCCCCTGCACTCCTCTAAGGACTCTAAGAATCTCCTTGAAAGTCTCAGACGACTTCCTCTTTTTGATACTTGGCACCTTAAACACTCTGCGGCTAAATAATTCACCCATTATTCGACACCACACCGTGTCTGTATCTCGCTTTGTTATGCTCTTTATCACACAGTCCCTAACACATGCAGTTGCCTCTGCTGATGTAGGAGGAAGTGGAGTGATTGAGGGCTTTATATGCGAGTGATAAGTTAGAACTGTGCTTTGAGGTGCATGGGAATTTAGTGAAATAGTTGATGGAGGGACAAGGCAAACATAAAATGGCAAAAGAGGAAAAAGATATGGGCAGCTGCATTAATGATTGATTAAAGTGGGTAGAGGCATAAGAGAAAAATGCCAGAATATAACATGTGCAGAGAGAGTAGATTTGGGTGGGGGGTGTTCAAACTAAAATCTAGATTGCAGTGTATCAATAAAGCAGCCAGTATTTACCCTGCACAGAAACAAAATAACCCACCCAAAGCTAACTGTCTCTGCAAATGTTACATCTGCCTCCCCTGCAGTGCACATGGTTTTGCCCAACTGCTAACAAATTTGCTGATGCGATCAACTCTGAATTACCCCCCCATGGTTTTAAAAAATATTTTATATGCATGCTGAAGGAAAAGATAGAGTTGATTGGAGTTGTCAACAGATAATGAGAGTAGGGAAGATGAGGGAGTATTGGATGTGAGAAATACAGTAAGGTTGGTTTTGTACATATGGAGTTTGAGAGTATGCATTGGAGAAAGCACTAGGAGATCCAGGACTAGATTACAGAATGCCAGGCATGCCAGAGAATAAAGGGAGAGAGGCTAGGAGAGGAGAGGTAAATTTAGGGTGATATCAGCAAAGAAGTTTTATTGAAGACCAAAGCTGTTGAGATCTCCAAGTGAGGAGAAGGGAAGGATGCCGAGAACAGACCCTTAGGGAACACATAAAGTAGAAGCAGGGGCCTCATTCAGAATTGATAGTAGCAGCAAATTTGTTAGCAGTCGGGCAAAACCATGTGCACTGCAGGGGGGGGGGGTTATAACATGTACAGAGAGAATTAGATTTGGGTGGGGTGTGTTCAAACTGAAATCTAAATTGCAGTGTAAAAATAAAGCAGACAGTATTTACCCTGCACAGAAACAAAATAACCCACCCAAATCTAACTGTCTCTGCAAATGTTATATCTGACCCCCCTGCAGTGTACATGGGGGGTAATTCCAAGTTGATCGCAGCAGGAATTTTGTTAGCAGTTGGGCAAAACCATGCAGTGGAGGCAGATATAACATGTGCAGAAAGTGTTAGATTTGGGTGGGTTATTTTATTTCTGTGCAGGGTAAATACTGGCTGCTTTATTTTTACACTGCAAATTAGATTGCAGATTGAACACACCCCACCCAAATCTATCTCTCTCTGCACATGTTAAATCTGCCTCCCCTGTAGTGCACATGGTTTTGTCCAATTGCTAACAAAATTCCTGCTGCGATCAACTTGGAATTACCCCCATGGTTTTGCCCAACTGCTAACAAATTTGCTGCTGCAATTAACTCTGAATTACCCCCCGAGTCAGAGAAAAAGACAGAAAGATCATGAGATTCATGGAGACCAAAAAAGTGGAGTGCTTGAAGGAAGAGAAGGTCATCCACCGTAATCTTTGAGGGTTTTTGAGGATGGTAAACTGAGGGCATATTTGAAGGAGGTGGGGACAGTACCTGATGAGAGGAACATTTCAATATGTGGGTAAGATTGGAACAAATGTCAAGAAAGAGGGAATGAAAGTGTTAAGAAGGAATAGGTCCTGTTAACCCATTCAATTAAAAATTTAAATTCTTGGACAGGGCTCTTTTCCCAGTTGAGCTTGCCTTTGTACTATCCTAACCATCAGTGCTCCTTGTCTTATGTCTCCGTCTCCCATCCAATGACTTTGAAACTGTTTGCTTGCCCATGAAATGGGTACTGGATCAAAGAGGGCTGTTGAGCAACCCCTCTGAAACTCACCACTGCCTGTTCCCCAGAGCTACAGAAAGTTGTGATGGAAAAAACAAATAAAGTACAAACTATCAAATACAGAATAATAAAATTGTAATAATGTCCAAAGCAGACATTAAAATGGTAGCTAAATGCAGAAAATAAATGGGAGTACAACATTTTATACAATGGCATTATAGATTTAAATGAGGAACAATTGAATATATCATTAGTAAATGATGGAATATAAAGGGGAGGGATGAGCATCTGAGGGGGAGAATAGGTAGGGTCAGTAATGCAGAGTCTAGTTCAGTAAGTTGGAGAAATGGGGTAAATGCAGTGAAGGTAAGAACGTGGTTATAATGAGATGGAGGATCAGTCTAGGGTCATGAGAGCAAGGGATCTAGATCATAGTTGGGGTATATTCAGGAACAGAATACCTCCTACATCTTGAAAAAATGGAAGTGTAAGGCAAGAGGTCCAGAATGGATAGATTGAAGCCACAGCATAGAGTGGAGATGTTCCAAGGAATGGAACAGTGTGGGTAAATAAACCAGAGTGATGAAGATGAAAAGTTCTGGGGTCACATCCTCAAAGAAAGGGGAACCAGAAGCCTGGGAGGCTTGCAGTAGGATGAAGCAAGACTAATAAGACCCAGCTGCGACCATGATTAGTCACTTTAAGATTGATAAGGTCAAGAGACATGGAGGGTATGCGGTCAGCATACCGCTCGTCAGGATCCTGTCTATCACAATACCAACGCCGGGATCCCGACTGGGTTACCATACAGCCGCCGGTATACCGGGGAGGTAGATGCTTCCACGACACCCATAGAGGGAGACCGAGCCTGATGCACGGTGAGTGCAGCGACCCTGCAAGGGGCTTTGTTGCCGGCGGTATAACATACCAATCCCGTCCAGAACACATTGGAGAGATCACTGGATGGCAAATTTGGTTTCCCATATTCTTGTACCGTGCCCCCGTTACTGATATTCTATTCCCGCTTCTACCTAGAACTTTGTACCTTGTCCCCTGGCAACCTGTTCTCTTCCCATACTTACTACATTTTTAAGTTGGTGAATTGGAAAAATGTGCATTCTTCAACTTCACAGAGATGGAGCTTGATAAACATGTAAACCAATCATAGTGGTACTGTAAATCTAAAAGTAACATTATCCTGTTCATACAAAGTATAATGTACTGAAATGAAATGTTATGTTCACAAGAGAGAATTGTATCTTGACAGCAATATTATTAAGTGAAAAGCACCTTTGTGCATTATTTACTGCTTTAAAAATCAAACAGGGATTTCCTGCAGTAGTGTAAATGGAAATGACAAACAGAAGTAAATGGGTGTGTTCCTAGTGAATGAAGTACTATTTCAGTGTTTTTTCTGTTGATACTCAAAGGCACACAGTATCGGCACATGTTTTTCTGTATAAATATCTATTCTAATAATCAATTCCGTAAACGGGAAAAAAACGGGCAAAAAACTAGAATAATTTAAAAAATGAATACAAAACTATGAATGTTTGAAAACTTGTCCGGAGAATGGAAGCTGCTACAACCCTATTACTGGATTGCAGGTCTCTTTAGCACAAGTGTATCAAGAATGACAGAGAAGAAATATAGTATATAGTTATATACGCTATATAATTGAATGCTATTAGTTCTGATTATATACAACTCACCCAGTCAAGGTGAGATTATAGAGATTTTTCTGTTTGCTAGTGATAACTCTTCCTGGCAAGGATTGTCACACCAATGAAGAAAATCTTCCAGCTATGAAATTCAGTTTTACACATTATTTTACTATCCAAATAAGTCATTGCTTTATGCAGAATTGACAAATAGGCAGAAATAGCAATACACAATTGCCCCATATACAACAAACTGGACATTAATCCATACAGATACTAAATAATAAGATTGCCTAGTTCATACAAAGGAGTTCAAAGGTAAATTACATATACCATTTTCATAGAAATAAAGAGCTTACTATCAGCAGTAGGGGTTGTCAATACATAAACAGCCAATGAGAAGCTTATAGATAGTGTTGCTGATGTCACCATATTCACGTGATGATTGCATCATCTCCAGAAAAATTTGCCCACTCACATTGTTGATTGTCGTGCAAGTCTAGATATTTACAAATTTAAAAGAGATACATTTTGTTTTGCATGTTCAGTAAATACAATTTTTACAACGATGTCATAAAAGTGTATACACAGTAATGCCAATGATAAACGAGGCCCAGTATGTGCAATTACAAGATCTTTGTGTTCCTGTTGAACATGTATGACTAACTGCATTCTACCACTTTTTATTTCTTTAATATCCTTTTAATAAAGTGATGCATTCTGGGACAAAAATACGTTTCTCTCCTTCCAGTGGCACACTAATTAAAGCAACCTGCAACATAAGATGAGTGATGACTTGACATTTACATGAAACCATAAGCTGTGACTAGCATGTTTGCACGTATAATGAGGCAAGGGAAGAACTTTAGCTCAGGGACACTGAAGGCAAATTACAATTTATACGAGCTGACATTTTCTGTAATGTTTCCTTGAAGATGCATACAGTTATTCAAAAAAATATTTGATGAAGCTATTGCATACATATGGCTGCCATTAAAAATGGATCTTTTCATTTAATGTAATATAGAAATCTGTGCAGTATAAAAAATAAAATACAAATATCAAAATCAAATGGAAATAGCAATTAAAACTTACCACAGATCATTCTAATCTATCATGTAAAGAATGTAATCATTAGCCTCCCACAAAACCACAAAAGAAAATACCAAAATCTGTATTATATATATATATATATATATATATATGTGTGATGGACGATCCGGCACTCCAAAAACATGTGTAATAGTCCCTGGTGCCCTCACTTTCCAAAGGGTAGATGCTCGTTCAAATGTGCGGCACTCAGGTTTACAAGAGTAAGTTAACACCACCAACAGTCTGTCAACGTTTCAATTTTACTCGAAAATTGTCATCAGGATGATGATCCTGATGACAATTTTCGAGTAAAATTGAAACGTTGACAGACTGTTGGTGGTGTTAACTTACTCTTGTAAACCTGAGTGCCGCACATTTGAACGAGTATATATATATATATATATATGTTGATATGTATAGATAGATAGATAGATAAATAGATAGTACTGTATAGATAGATAGATAGATAGATAGATAGATGACTCACGCCATATGTAATATCAATTTTTCAGTTTTAATTCAAACTTTTGTCAGGATGAAGTATATACAAAAGATGTGCTACCTTTCTAGAAACCCCCCCGACCAGAAGTGTAACAAGAGATGCCAGGATGCAAGGCGGGTGTGACATCACAATCCTGCGATGCGCCATTCTCTGCACTACTCTCATACTGGCCGTTGCCTTGTAACTAAATAAACATATACCCGTCACCGCAATTGTAGCAATAGCTGTACATAGGATGCATGAATTAACTCAATATTATACAATGATCAATCATCAGTCCACATGCCTTCCTCCAAAGACCTATTGCAGGTAATATTACAACAAAGACTAAACACAGTCACCAGTTAATGATACACACCAACGGCCTTACATATGTCAACATTATACACCTGGCTGACAGTCATACGAACACAGTCCGTTCAAAGCAGGGACAAATTTCATAGTAGCGGAGACTGTAAAACATATAGGTGGTTAGCCCATCAGAGACTTAGTTTCTGAAAATAAAAGATTTTGATACTTACTGATTAATGCCTTTCTCCGATTCCACAGGGGACACTCGAGTGCTCTTTACAGTGAGGATATAGGCGGTTGCAACAGTGAGCTGGCACTTTAAATTTCTAGAAGTGTGACTAGCTCCTTCCCTTCTACGTCCCCCCTCCAAGCCAGTCTAAGAAAACTGTGCCCGAGGAGAGCTGGAAGAAACATACTTCAAAGGAGGAGGTTAAAAAAGTACACACCATAACATTACACAAGAAACTTGTGAAAAACTGTAAGTATAGTAACCAGTAACAAAAAAAAGGAACACAGTCAAAAACATGTAATGACAAACAACCATGGCCGGAAGGAATAGTGCCGGGTGGGCATCCAGTGTCCCCTGTGGAATTGGAGAAAGGGATTTATCGGTAAGTACCAAAATCCTGTTTTCTCCTTCATCCACTAGGGGACACTGGAGTGCTCTTTACTGTGGGGACGTCCCAGAGCTCCCGTCATGGGCGGGAGAGCACTGAGAACCCTACAAAACAGCATGGCAATACTGAGAGGCAGAGGCCGGAAAAGTATTGAACCGGTAGAACCGGACAAAAGTATGTTGGCCCAACAAAGTGGCCATCTAACACAGTTGGGTCATAGAAACCCTGCGAGCAGCCACCCATGAAGGACCCACAGAGAGTGTGGAGTGTGCAGAAATGGAAACAGGAGGTTCCCGAGAAGCCGCTACGCATAGGCCTGCCTGATGGTGAGACAGATCCAGCGGGCCAGGCTCTGTGTAGAAGCCAGCCATCCTAGATAAGCAGCATCATACAGGACAAAAAAGGAATCAGATTTCCAAATAGAAGTAATCCTGTCCATGTGGATCTTGAGTGCCCTGATGATGTCTAGGGATCTTGCCACCAGTGAATCCGCTGGGATAGCAGGCACCACAATTGGCTGGTTAATATGCAAAGCCACGACCACTTTAGGAAGGAAAGACATCTTCGTATGAAGCTAAGCCCTATCCTTGTGGAACACCAGGTAAGGAGGATGGCAGGACGGAGCTCTGACATCCTCTTGGCTGAAGCTAAGGCAACGAGAAGTACCAACTTCTAAGTAAGATACTTCATCTTCACTGTCTCCAAAGGCTCAAACAAAGAAGTTTGTACAAAGGAGTGAACCAGGTTCTGGTCCCATGGGGACGTGGGAGGTACAAAGTGTGTATGTTGTCTGATCACTCCTTAAAAAATGTCTATACCTCCGGAAGTAAAGCCAACCTGTTCTGGAAGAAAATTAAAAGTGCAGATACCTGAACTTTCAAAGATCTGAGAAATAGGGCCGCAGAAAAGCCCATCTGCAGGAAAAGCAAGAGTCTGGCCAACATGAAAACTGTAGGAGGAGCCCCGCACCGTTCACACCAGGCCACATAGGACTTCCAGATATAGAGGTAATGTCTAGAAGTGACCTCCTTCCGGGCTTGAAGCATGGTAGGGATCACCGCTGAAGATATACCCTTCTGTCTTAAGATGGCCTTTTCCACAGCCAAGCTGTCAAATGTAGCCACCTTAAGTCCAGATAGATGAAAGGACCCCGGTGTAGGAGATCCTCTTGCAGCAGTAGAGGCCACGGATTGTCTATCATCAGGAAGCATAGGCTGGAATCTTCTCTCTTTATGCGATGCTGTAGAAGAGGCAATAGAGGAAATGGTGGAGACAGACAAATTGGAACTGCCAAGGTGTCATGAGGGCATCCACTGCCATTGGTGATGGGTCTCTCGTCCGAGAACAGTATAGTGGCAGTTGGTGATTGTGCCGGGATACCATGAGGTCGATTTGTGGAAGACCCCACCGACAGATGAGTGAACTGGTGAACGTCCTAGCAGCTGAGCTAATCGGCCTCCCAATATTCTACGCCTGGAATGAAGATCACCCAGAGCAGAATGTGGCTTTCCTCTTTCATCGCTGCATGGCTGTGAGTGCTGCCCTTTCGGTTGATGTACGCCACTGCTGGGGCATTGTTCGACTGCACTGTGATGGCCCATCCTCAAAGCAGATCTGCCTGTTGAAAAGCATAGAATTCTGCCCTTAATTTGAGGATGTTAATGGGCAGAGTAGATTCTTGGCGGGTCCATCGCCCCTGAAACTGGTTTTCCATGGTCACCGCCCTCCATCCTCGCAGACTTGTGTCTGTGGTAAGGAGAGTTTACTCAAAAAATCTGAACTCTTGCCTTACAACAGGTGTGTTGAGTTCAGCCACCAGAGAAGCGAGATTCAAGCCTTCAGTGATTCAGTCACCCTTTGATGGAGAAACAGATGTGATCCAACCACTGACTTAGCAGACACAGTAGAGGAGGCCTTGAATAGAAACGGCCCTACAGAAAAACCTTGAAGGCTGCCACCATCATTCTGAGGATATGTATACATACGGATGGAGCATCGCTCATTTGAGGCGGCTCCATCGCAAACGAGCACTGCCGGTGTGACTAGGCGATCTGTCCAGCTAGTCATGCCGGGAGTGCACAGAGACACTCCCATTCAGAGCATCTGTCTGGGTGTGCATACAGAGATGCTCTCCATTCAAGTGAATGGGGCATGTCTCCATCATGGGCGCACGACTAGTGTGGCTCCATCTGTAGGTGCACAGATGCTCGACGATGGAGTAGAACCAACCTCGCCATCTCCTGTATGGACAAAACTTTTTTTGGAGGGAGGAATACCCTCTGCAGGACTGTGTCGAGAATCATCCCCAGAACTGCAACCTCTGCGTTGGTCGCAGATGACACTTTTGGAAGTTTAGGATCCACCCATGTCAAATGAGGAGCCTGTGAGTCTTTAGAAGAAGATCCGTCTGGATAACGGACATTCGTAATCCCTCGTGTCTGAAGTAGATCCTGATGGCAATGACCTTCGTGAACACACTGGGGGCAGAGGACAGGTTGAACGGCAAAGCCTCGAATTGGAAGTGAGAGTCCCAAATGGTGATTCTGAGAAACGCCTGGTGCAGAGGCCAAATAGGAATTTGTCTAAGGACACCATAAACTCGTTTTGTTCTAGTCCCGCTATAACTGACTGAAGGGACTCCATCTTGAATTTTAGTACTCTCTATAAAGGATTAAGATCCTTCAATTTCAGAATTGGTCATGCCGACCAGTCTGGCTTCGGCTTGAGGAATAGGCTTAAGTAGAAGCCCTGTTTCTGCTGATGTGTGGGGACTGGGACCAACACCCTTGCTGCCAGGAGTTTGTCAATAGCTTCCTGCAGTACGACACACCTGTCGCCTGAAGCTAACAAACCTGTTGTAAAGTACCGGTGAGGTGGTTGGATTTGGAAATCTATTTTGCACCCCTCGGTGATGAGGTCCCGAACCATTGCATCTGGACAGGATTCTGTCCAACATCCCTGTAATATCGTAGACGAGGTCCCACCCTGGGGTCCCCCAGGTGAGAGGGAAGCCCTTCATGCACTGGGCTTCTTGGTGGACTTATTGTGCTGGTGGGTGGAGAGCGCTGCTTCTCCTCCATGATGGCTGGAACCCTGGAATCCCTGGAACAGCCTCTGAATGTGGAAGGTGCACGAAAGGACTGAAAGGAAGGTCCCGTGTACGACCTCCAAGAAGCTGGAGCAGCTGAGTGGAAACAAGTGGACTTACCTCCAGTAGCCTGGGAAAGCCACTTTTCCAGCTCTAGACTGAGCAAGATCTGTCCCGTAAAGGGCAGTACCTCTACTGTCCTTTTGGATTCAACATCCACCTGCCACTGACACAGACAAAGAGCTCTTCGGGCAGATATTGCCAAGGCGGAAATCCAACCGCCAAGGGTGCAGGCATCCTTGGATGCTCTCCACAGATAGGCAGCAGATTCACGGATGTGTTCAGCTAGAGGGATAATTTCCTCAGCAGATAGACCTCCATGCAAGTCTGTGGACAGTTGTTCTACCCAGGCTTCAATAGCCTTGTTGACCCAACACCCTACCTGCATAGGGTGGTGTAAAACGCCCTAGGCAGGTAGGGTGCTAAATAGATAAATTTAAGAGTAGTTTCTAATTGTCAATCTGATGGTTCCTTTAAAGAGGTGGCCCCAGGAACTGGCAGAACGGTCTTTTTTGTCAGACGAGACACCGAGGGATCCACTGTGGGAGGAGTCTCACATAATTTTCTGTTATCTGCAGGAAAAGGGTAGGATGATTAAAATATACGGGACACTTAATTTTTTTTATCCCAGGCTCCATTCAGGGATAAATCCAATTCCTCAAAACTGGAAATGAGGCCGCCACTTTTTGGTTAATGCTATCTAAAGAGGGGTGCACAGGGCCCTGGTTAGGATCTTTGACGTTTAACACTAGACATACTGCAGCAATTAGTGCCTCTATTCCCTGTGTAACATTTTCAGACTTCTCTGAAACCTGTTGCTCCCCTGAGCCGTGAGCAAAATCCAGGGACGTGCGGTGAGCTAAATGGCTCAGGAGGCACTGGCTAACCCCAGAGCCAGATTTACATGCAGTATATGAGCCAAAGGGTATATTTGGGCATTATACACAGGTGCAGCATTATAAACTCTTGGAAATCTGGTGAGTTTTGATCAGAGATGTGTCTGCCTCACCTGCCATAGACTTTTTACTCCAGAGTTTGGGCTATAAAAATTATTAGAATAATGCAAAGAAGATATTTCAAACAAATTATCAGTATTTTTCATATATTTTATTCAGTCAAAACTCTGGTTTAAACGTAAGTATGACGGGAAAGGCTCTGCCTCACCTGCCTCACCCCACCACACGTCACTGGCAAAATCACCCTTCTCTAGGAGGGCATGTCTTCTTCCTCAGAGTCCTCAGACTGTAATACTGAGGGCAAATGTCTCTTTTTTGAGACCTGGGATGGGGTTACCAGGGGAGGCATCTTGGATGGAACCATGGCTTTAGAAAGCTCTACCACTATTTTGCTAGTGACCGCACCCAAACAGGTTCAAGATGAGGAAAAGGGGAAGTCCGTTGTGATCTGAAAGCCTCTCTGTCCTTTCGAGAGGCTGCCAGCTCAGAGGGAAATAGTGACATCATATCAGTCAGTTGTGTTGCCCAAGCAGGAGATTCCTGAACCTGTGCACTGTGAGCAGGCTGCTCTGAAACACAGGTCTCGCAAAACAGGGAGCGATCTGATTGACCTTGTGTGAATTTTCCAGTATACTTTTTGCAGGTAAAAACCTCCTATGCTGCCTTAGAGCCCATTCCAGCCATGGTAAAACACACTGACACAAAATAACACACAGCAGTTAGTAATGGACAGTGTAAAATATAGAGACAGAGATAGTGAAGCAGAGGTAGGAGAGGAGACAGTTAGGGAGGAGTGTCTAACCAGCCCTAATAGCACTCTACAGCAAAGCTATAGTGCTAGACACATTTTTATCAGTAACTTAAATAAAGTGACAGTAAGTTACCTGCAGCGGTGGATTGGCCCACCGGGGCACCATGACACATTCCGGTTGGCCAGTGCCGCTGGTCCCATAACCCCCTCAGCTTGGCTGTTTTACACTCTGGCTGGGCCGGCTCATACGCTGTGCTGGCCGGAAGCCATGGATGTCTAGAGCGCCAGAGTCCAGACACAAGAAGGCGCTACGTCCGTGCGGCGGGTCCCGGAGCTGCAGACATGCTCCGTATACACTGTCGCCGCTGTGCTGCTGCCTGCTGGTCCCTAGATGCTGAGGTAATCAGACTGCAGCCAGCGTGGATGACCATACGGGTGTGGATCATTAGATCGACAGTGTCTAGGTCGACAATGTTTAGGATGCATAACTGCACTGTGAATGTTTAGTGAGAAGGGAAAAAGACCTGGTGAGAGTGTGTAGGAAGCAGAGACAGCAGTGTGGGCTGTGTAGGGACAACAGGGAAGGGTGTGTGTAGAGAGTAGGGAATAAGGATTGGGGTGGAGTGTGTAGGAAACAGGCACTTCAGGGTGGGGAGTGTGCAGTGGCGGATTGAGTCGCTGGACCAGATTCCAATAGGCTGGTCCGGCTGTCCCCTCAGTGACCGCCGTCATCCCCCATGCTGGCCGGCTGCTCCGATCATGGCAGCATGAACTTCAAAGCTAAATAAAAGATGGCTGCCAATGAAGCTGCTGCGCATGCCTTCGTAGGGCCGGGCTGTCAGTCACCACTGACGGGACCGCCTCCAGCCTTGTCTTCCTCCAGCCCCAGCCGCTCTACCTGGCGCAAAGTGTATAACGTGCTCTACCTGGCGCAAAGTGTATAACGTGCTCTACCTTTGGCAAAGTGTATAACGTGCTCTACTTGGCGCAAAGTGTATAACGTGCTCTACCTGGCGCAAAGTGTGTGACGTGCTCTACCTGGTGCAGAGTGTATGACGTGCTCTACCTGGCGCAAAGTGTATAACGGGCTCTACCTTTGGCAAAGTGTATAACGTGCTCTACCTGGCGCAAAGTGTAGAATGTGCACTATCTGGTGCAATGTGTATAACATGCTCTACCTGCGCAGTGTGTATAGGAGGTTCTACCTGGTACAATGTGTGTAAGCGGCACAACTGTGTGGTGTAATGTGAATTGGCAATGGTATGTGGCCACGCCCCTTCCCCTTGAAGCCACGCCCCTAAAAATTTGCTGCGCACTTACGGCGCGCACTTTCCATACTTTCCACTGTGGGAGGGGAAGCACCAATTCACTTTCTGCCAAACTGCGCCAAAATGTCTAGTTACAGCTCTGGTGCACTGTCTTGTATGCTTCACAGCCCAGTAACATTGTCACCCCCCTCCTCCCTTTTGCAACACTTTTGTAATGTCCAAATCAAGTCTGTGTTTTTATATTTGAAACATTAATAAGATTAATAAGAGCCTTCATTCAAATGGAACCCAGAAAAGGACAGGTAGGACCATAATTCTTAAAAGTGAGGGGTCCATGGGACCCACTTTTTTTTTATAGCTCAGCACGATCACTGATATTTAATACATATATAATATACGCATATCATTTATGTGTACTTGTTATGCACTCTCTATATAAAACTGCATACATCTCCGAATCATGCCTTCTGAGCAGTAATACCGCCCACTTGACAGACTCCACCCCCTCAATGGACCCCACCCCTATTAGGGCTGCTTCCATAAATTTCCTGGGCAGGTTTTCGATCCCAATCCGCCCCTGGTTACCTGTGTAACAAAAGCTCTCCTACCAGTCTATCAACTCCACTGTATTACTCACAATGCCTGGGGTGGTTAGTGGCACAGCAGCAACTACAGCAGCAGTAGTTTCGAGGGAGAGAGTAGGGACAGCACATGTGTGTTTGCGCTCTAAGATGGCCATCTGCATGTTGCTCCTCCTGCAGGGAGCGCTGTGTCTGCTGGGAGCAAGAAGCAGACTCCAAAGGTAAGCTCTGCCCCCCCCCCCCCCCCCCAGTGGTCTCTGCAGCCGGGGACCCTAGCATGAGCCACACACAGCTACGATAGGGTCCCCTCGGCAGCTCCATCATCACAGATAAGCAGGGACAGATGCTGCCTGTCTGTCCTCATGTCCTCAAACGCTTTGTGAATCTAATGTTAAAATAATTAAGCCCTGAGGAGAAGCCCGGATAGTGACCAGCTGACTCAGGCGCATTGAAAAGACTAGCTAGGAGGGGGGACATAGAAGGGGAGGGGCTAGTCAATTTAAAGTGCCAGCTCCCTGTTGCAACTTCCTATATCCTTACTGTAAAGAGCACGCAAGTGTCCCCTGTGGAATCAGAGAAAGTTACAAAATATAGTTTTTTTCAGAAACGGAGTCTCTGATGGGCTAACCACCTATATGCTTTGCAGTCTCCACTGCTATGAAATTTGTCCCTGATTTCATCTGACTGTGTTTGTATGGCTGTCAGCCCGGTGCATAATGTTGTCATATGTAAGGCTGTTGGTGTGTATCATAAACTGGTGACTGTGTTTGGTCTTTGTTGTAAGATTACCTGCAATAGGTCTTTGTAGGAAAACATGTGGACTAATGATTGATCATTGTATAATATTGAGTTCATTCCATGCATCCTGTGTACAGCTATTGCTACAATTGCGGTGACAGGTATATGTTTATTTAGTTACCAGACAACGGCTGTTATGAGAGTAGTGCAGAAAGTGGCGTGTCGCAAGAGCACTCCAGTGTCTCCTAGTGGATGAAGGAAAAATGTGTATAGTCAGTGCACCACCTGCTCATGTTAATCCGGGATCGGTATGAAATACCTCCAATCAAAATCCCGACGTTCAAAATCCCGACACCAATTGACCGATGGTCAAAATCCCGACAAGGTCAAAATCCCGATATGGACAAAATACCGACATTTAAAATACCGACAAGGTCAAAATACGACATGTAAAATGCAGACAGGTCAAAATACCGACATGCAGTTTTTGTTGGTTTTTGTGTGTGTATGTCGACATAAGTCAACATGGACACCATATAAAGTGTACCGCGTCCCCTCGCATGGCTTGCTGCGCTCGCCATGCTGCGCTCGGCACACTATTATATTCCCCCTCTAGGTCCACTGGGATGGTAAAGTATGAACAAGTCGGTTTCAATGAAAAAAATCATGAAAAACTCGTGTCGGTATTTTGACCTGTCGGCATTTTACATGTCGGTATTTTAACCTTGTCTGTATTTTAAATGTCGGTATTTTGTCCATGTCGGGATTTTGACCTTGTCGGGATTTTGACCATCGGTCAATTGGTGTCGGGATTTTGAACGTCGGGATTTTGATTGGAGGTAAACTGACTGCATCCCGTTAATCCAGCTACATGCTGTCACATTTCTGGTTAGAGGGGAAACCACAAGGTCAATTCGGGTTGACCCTTGTGGTTTCTCCAATGTAGTGGTTCCCATCATAGGAATGAAGGGAGCAGAGCGCCCCCATTCACTCCTATGGGATAAAAGTGATAGGCTGAGTCATGGGAGTGCAAAGCCAATCAGAAAGCTGTTGCTATGGCAGCGGCTCCTGATTGGCTGGCAGGTCCCTCTAGTGACATTAGTCATGTGGTGGGCCCCCATTCATGTAGTTGAAGTGTATGTGAAAACATACACTTCTACTAGTCCGTTATGGTCATGGTTAGCTGCGGTTTGTTATTTTTAATCCTATGGATGCCTACATGGACAGTATAATTATTTATTTTACAAGTCACCTATGGATTTCTACTTGACAAGAGGGCCTAAAGACTCCGTCAGATAGTAGGTAAGTATATGTGAGTATTAGAGATGAGCGGGTTCGGTTTCTTTGAATCCGAACCCGCACGAACTTCACTTTTTTTTCCACGGGTCCGAGCGACTCGGATCTTCCCGCCTTGCTCGGTTAACCCGAGCGCGCCCGAACGTCATCATGACGCTGTCGGATTCTCGCGAGGCTCGGATTCTATCGCGAGACTCGGATTCTATATAAGGAGCCGCGCGTCGCCGCCATTTTCACTCGTGCATTGAGATTGATAGGGAGAGGACGTGTCTGGCGTCCTCTCCATTAGAATAGAGATAGATAGATTAGATAGAGAGAGATTGTGCAGAGTCGCAGACAGAGTTAGTTTACCACAGTCAGTGACCAGTGCAGTTGCTAGTTAACTTTTATTTAATATAATATATCCGTTCACTTCTCTCTGCTATATCCGTTCTCTGCCTGAAAAAAAAAACGATACACAGCACAGTCAGTCACACAGTGTGACTCAGTCTGTGTGCACTCAGCTCAGCCCAGTGTGCTGCACAGTCATCAATGTATAAATTAAAAGCTTATAATTAATTGTGGGGGAGACTGGGGAGCACTGCAGGTTGTTAGCAGGAGCCAGGAGTACAATTATATTAATTAACAGTGCACACTTTTGCTGCAGGAGTGGTGACCAGTGCCTGACCACCAGTATAGTATTGTTGTATACTACTAATATCTCTTTAAATATCAACCAGTCTATATTAGCAGCAGACACAGTACAGTGCGGTAGTTCACGGCTGTGGCTACCTCTGTGTCGGCACACGGCAGGCAGTCCGTCCGACCAGAATTGTATTATTTATTATTATATACCTACCACCTAACCGTGGTTTTTTTTTCATTCTTTATACCGTCATAGTGTCATCCTAATTGTTACGAGTATACTACTATCTCTTTATCAACCAGTGTACAGTGCGGTAGTTCACGGCTGTGGCTACCTCTGTGTCGGCACACGGCAGGCAGTCCGTCCGACCAGAATTGTATTATTTATTATTATATACCTACCACCTAACCGTGGTTTTTTTTTCATTCTTTATACCGTCATAGTGTCATCCTAATTGTTACGAGTATACTACTATCTCTTTATCAACCAGTGTACAGTGCGGTAGTTCACGGCTGTGGCTACCTCTGTGTCGGCACACGGCAGGCAGTCCGTCCGACCAGAATTGTATTATTTATTATTATATACCTACCACCTAACCGTGGTTTTTTTTTCATTCTTTATACCGTCATAGTGTCATCCTAATTGTTACGAGTATACTACTATCTCTTTATCAACCAGTGTACAGTGCGGTAGTTCACGGCTGTGGCTACCTCTGTGTCGGCACACGGCAGGCAGTCCGTCCGACCAGAATTGTATTATTTATTATTATATACCTACCACCTAACCGTGGTTTTTTTTTCATTCTTTATACCGTCATAGTGTCATCCTAATTGTTACGAGTATACTACTATCTCTTTATCAACCAGTGTACAGTGCGGTAGTTCACGGCTGTGGCTACCTCTGTGTCGGCACACGGCAGGCAGTCCGTCCGACCAGAATTGTATTATTTATTATTATATACCTACCACCTAACCGTGGTTTTTTTTTCATTCTTTATACCGTCATAGTGTCATCCTAATTGTTACGAGTATACTACTATCTCTTTATCAACCAGTGTACAGTGCGGTAGTTCACGGCTGTGGCTACCTCTGTGTCGGCAGTCGGCAGGCAGTCCGTCCATCCATAATTGTATTATTATTATAATATATACCACCTAACCGTGGTTTTTTTTTCATTCTTTATACCGTCGTCATAGTGTCATACTAGTTGTTACGAGTATACTACTATCTCTTTATCAACCAGTGTACAGTGCGGTAGTTCACGGCTGTGGCTACCTCTGTGTCGGCAGTCGGCAGGCAGTCCGTCCATCCATAATTGTATTATTATTATAATATATACCACCTAACTGTGGTTTTTTTTGCATTCTTTATACCGTCGTCATAGTGTCATACTAGTTGTTACGAGTATACTACTATCTCTTTATCAACCAGTGTACAGTGCGGTAGTTCACGGCTGTGGCTACCTCTGTGTCGGCAGTCGGCAGGCAGTCCGTCCATCCATAATTGTATTATTATTATAATATATACCACCTAACCGTGGTTTTTTTTTCATTCTTTATACCGTCGTCATAGTGTCATACTAGTTGTTACGAGTATACTACTATCTCTTTATCAACCAGTGTACAGTGCGGTAGTTCACGGCTGTGGCTACCTCTGTGTCGGCAGTCGGCAGGCAGTCCGTCCATCCATAATTGTATTATTATTATAATATATACCACCTAACCGTGGTTTTTTTTTCATTCTTTATACCGTCGTCATAGTGTCATACTAGTTGTTACGAGTATACTACTATCTCTTTATCAACCAGTGTACAGTGCGGTAGTTCACGGCTGTGGCTACCTCTGTGTCGGCAGTCGGCAGGCAGTCCGTCCATCCATAATTGTATTATTATTATAATATATACCACCTAACCGTGGTTTTTTTTTCATTCTTTATACCGTCGTCATAGTGTCATACTAGTTGTTACGAGTATACTACTATCTCTTTATCAACCAGTGTACAGTGCGGTAGTTCACGGCTGTGGCTACCTCTGTGTCGGCAGTCGGCAGGCAGTCCGTCCATCCATAATTGTATTATTATTATAATATATACCACCTAACCGTGGTTTTTTTTTCATTCTTTATACCGTCGTCATAGTGTCATACTAGTTGTTACGAGTATACTACTATCTCTTTATCAACCAGTGTACAGTGCGGTAGTTCACGGCTGTGGCTACCTCTGTGTCGGCAGTCGGCAGGCAGTCCGTCCATCCATAATTGTATTATTATTATAATATATACCACCTAACCGTGGTTTTTTTATACCACCTAACCGTGGCAGTCCGTCCATAATTGTATACTAGTATCCAATCCATCCATCTCCATTGTTTACCTGAGGTGCCTTTTAGTTCTGCCTATAAAATATGGAGAACAAAAAAGTTGAGGTTCCAAAATTAGGGAAAGATCAAGATCCACTTCCACCTCGTGCTGAAGCTGCTGCCACTAGTCATGGCCGAGACGATGAAATGCCAGCAACGTCGTCTGCCAAGGCCGATGCCCAATGTCATAGTACAGAGCATGTCAAATCCAAAACACCAAATATCAGAAAAAAAAGGACTCCAAAACCTAAAATAAAATTGTCGGAGGAGAAGCGTAAACTTGCCAATATGCCATTTACCACACGGAGTGGCAAGGAACGGCTGAGGCCCTGGCCTATGTTCATGGCTAGTGGTTCAGCTTCACATGAGGATGGAAGCACTCAGCCTCTCGCTAGAAAACTGAAAAGACTCAAGCTGGCAAAAGCACCGCAAAGAACTGTGCGTTCTTTGAAATCCCAAATCCACAAGGAGAGTCCAATTGTGTCGTTTGCGATGCCTGACCTTCCCAACACTGGACGTGAAGAGCATGCGCCTTCCACTATTTGCATGCCCCCTGCAAGTGCTGGAAGGAGCACCCGCAGTCCAGTTCCTGATAGTCAGATTGAAGATGTCAGTGTTGAAGTACACCAGGATGAGGAGGATATGGGTGTTGCTGGCGCTGGGGAGGAAATTGACCAGGAGGATTCTGATGGTGAGGTGGTTTGTTTAAGTCAGGCACCCGGGGAGACACCTGTTGTCCGTGGGAGGAATATGGCCGTTGACATGCCAGGTGAAAATACCAAAAAAATCAGCTCTTCGGTGTGGAGGTATTTCACCAGAAATGCGGACAACAGGTGTCAAGCCGTGTGTTCCCTTTGTCAAGCTGTAATAAGTAGGGGTAAGGACGTTAACCACCTCGGAACATCCTCCCTTATACGTCACCTGCAGCGCATTCATAATAAGTCAGTGACAAGTTCAAAAACTTTGGGTGACAGCGGAAGCAGTCCACTGACCAGTAAATCCCTTCCTCTTGTAACCAAGCTCACGCAAACCACCCCACCAACTCCCTCAGTGTCAATTTCCTCCTTCCCCAGGAATGCCAATAGTCCTGCAGGCCATGTCACTGGCAAGTCTGACGAGTCCTCTCCTGCCTGGGATTCCTCCGATGCATCCTTGCGTGTAACGCCTACTGCTGCTGGCGCTGCTGTTGTTGCCGCTGGGAGTCGATGGTCATCCCAGAGGGGAAGTCGTAAGCCCACTTGTACTACTTCCAGTAAGCAATTGACTGTTCAACAGTCCTTTGCGAGGAAGATGAAATATCACAGCAGTCATCCTACTGCAAAGCGGATAACTGAGTCCTTGACAACTATGTTGGTGTTAGACGTGCGTCCGGTATCCGCCGTTAGTTCACAGGGAACTAGACAATTTATTGAGGCAGTGTGCCCCCGTTACCAAATACCATCTAGGTTCCACTTCTCTAGGCAGGCGATACCGAGAATGTACACGGACGTCAGAAAAAGACTCACCAGTCTCCTAAAAAATGCAGTTGTACCCAATGTCCACTTAACCACGGACATGTGGACAAGTGGAGCAGGGCAGGGTCAGGACTATATGACTGTGACAGCCCACTGGGTAGATGTATGGACTCCCGCCGCAAGAACAGCAGCGGCGGCACCAGTAGCAGCATCTCGCAAACGCCAACTCTTTCCTAGGCAGGCTACGCTTTGTATCACCGCTTTCCAGAATACGCACACAGCTGAAAACCTCTTACGGCAACTGAGGAAGATCATCGCGGAATGGCTTACCCCAATTGGACTCTCCTGTGGATTTGTGGCATCGGACAACGCCAGCAATATTGTGTGTGCATTAAATATGGGCAAATTCCAGCACGTCCCATGTTTTGCACATACCTTGAATTTGGTGGTGCAGAATTTTTTAAAAAACGACAGGGGCGTGCAAGAGATGCTGTCGGTGGCCAGAAAAATTGCGGGACACTTTCGGCGTACAGGCACCACGTACAGAAGACTGGAGCACCACCAAAAACTACTGAACCTGCCCTGCCATCATCTGAAGCAAGAAGTGGTAACGAGGTGGAATTCAACCCTCTATATGCTTCAGAGGTTGGAGGAGCAGCAAAAGGCCATTCAAGCCTATACAATTGAGCACGATATAGGAGATGGAATGCACCTGTCTCAAGTGCAGTGGAGAATGATTTCAACGTTGTGCAAGGTTCTGATGCCCTTTGAACTTGCCACACGTGAAGTCAGTTCAGACACTGCCAGCCTGAGTCAGGTCATTCCCCTCATCAGGCTTTTGCAGAAGAAGCTGGAGGCATTGAAGAAGGAGCTAACACGGAGCGATTCCGCTAGGCATGTGGGACTTGTGGATGCAGCCCTTAATTCGCTTAACAAGGATTCACGGGTGGTCAATCTGTTGAAATCAGAGCACTACATTTTGGCCACCGTGCTCGATCCTAGATTTAAAGCCTACCTTGGATCTCTCTTTCCGGCAGACACAGGTCTGCTGGGGTTGAAAGACCTGCTGGTGACAAAATTGTCAAGTCAAGCGGAACGCGACCTGTCAACATCTCCTCCTTCACATTCTCCCGCAACTGGGGGTGCGAGGAAAAGGCTCAGAATTCCGAGCCCACCCGCTGGCGGTGATGCAGGGCAGTCTGGAGCGACTGCTGATGCTGACATCTGGTCCGGACTGAAGGACCTGACAACGATTACGGACATGTCGTCTACTGTCACTGCATATGATTCTCTCAACATTGATAGAATGGTGGAGGATTATATGAGTGACCGCATCCAAGTAGGCACGTCACACAGTCCGTACTTATACTGGCAGGAAAAAGAGGCAATTTGGAGGCCCTTGCACAAACTGGCTTTATTCTACCTAAGTTGCCCTCCCACAAGTGTGTACTCCGAAAGAGTGTTTAGTGCCGCCGCTCACCTTGTCAGCAATTGGCGTACGAGGTTACATCCAGAAAATGTGGAGAAGATGATGTTCATTAAAATGAATTATAATCAATTCCTCCGCGGAGACATTGACCAGCAGCAATTGCCTCCACAAAGTACACAGGGAGCTGAGATGGTGGATTCCAGTGGGGACGAATTGATAATCTGTGAGGAGGGGGATGTACACGGTGATATATCGGAGGGTGAAGATGAGGTGGACATCTTGCCTCTGTAGAGCCAGTTTGTGCAAGGAGAGATTAATTGCTTCTTTTTTGGGGGGGGTCCAAACCAACCCGTCATATCAGTCACAGTCGTGTGGCAGACCCTGTCACTGAAATGATGGGTTGGTTAAAGTGTGCATGTCCTGTTTTGTTTATACAACATAAGGGTGGGTGGGAGGGCCCAAGGATAATTCCATCTTGCACCTCTTTTTTCTTTTCTTTTTCTTTGCATCATGTGCTGATTGGGGAGGGTTTTTTGGAAGGGACATCCTGCGTGACACTGCAGTGCCACTCCTAGATGGGCCCGGTGTTTGTGTCGGCCACTAGGGTCGCTAATCTTACTCACACAGCTACCTCATTGCGCCTCTTTTTTTCTTTGCGTCATGTGCTGTTTGGGGAGGGTTTTTTGGAAGGGACATCCTGCGTGACACTGCAGTGCCACTCCTAGATGTGCCCGGTGTTTGTGTCGGCCACTAGGGTCGCTAATCTTACTCACACAGTCAGCTACCTCATTGCGCCTCTTTTTTTCTTTGCGTCATGTGCTGTTTGGGGAGGGTTTTTTGGAAGGGCCATCCTGCGTGACACTGCAGTGCCACTCCTAGATGGGCCCGGTGTTTGTGTCGGCCACTAGGGTCGCTTATCTTACTCACACAGCGACCTCGGTGCAAATTTTAGGACTAAAAATAATATTGTGAGGTGTGATGTGTTCAGAATAGGCTGAAAATGAGTGTAAATTATGTTTTTTGAGGTTAATAATACTTTGGGATCAAAATTACCCCCAAATTCTATGATTTAAGCTGTTTTTTAGGGTTTTTTTAAAAAAACACCCGAATACAAAACACACCCGAATCCGACAAAAAAAATTCGGTGAGGTTTTGCCAAAACGCGGTCGAACCCAAAACACGGCCGCGGAACCGAACCCAAAACCAAAACACAAAACCCGAAAAATTTCCGGCGCTCATCTCTAGTGAGTATGAGTGTTCATGTATGTTTTAGTAAAGTTATACTATGTACAGTGTCTATGTCCTGTGTTTATCGTAATATTTCTTTTGCTGTGGAACTACAAGTACCAGCGGGCCCATTAATGCCCCACATGCTGGTACTTGTGGTTCTTCAAAGACAATATTTATTTTTAATTTTACACTTAATGGCTATCAGCCCAACACCCACCACCCACGGGTGCTGGGAACAGCCTTTGGCTTTAGCCGTGCTCCTGGGTGCCTGGAGGGGGGGTCCCCACTCCCCCAGGGAACTCTGGCCAGGGCTGACTACTTGGGGTAAATGCCATGGCCGCAGGGACCTATATACATGTGTACCCCAGCTGAGGCATTATCTTCTTGACTAGTAGAGCCCGGTGCTGGTTTTAAAAATATGAGAGACTATTGTCCAAAGCTGCATGCATGGCCCGGCCGTAGCATGGCATCCCAATATCGCGCGTGTGTGTGCACTATATCAGCGGCCCGGGCCGGGAGGGGATACACTATGCGACATCACTCCTGGAGTGAATTGCATAGTTTGTATGTACCTTACGTTTGATCCTCTTTTGAAAGCCACCAGAGGACAATCAATTACATCCTTTAGAACTTTATCAGCTCCCACAATTGGCCAGTGCTTTTTTAACTTATTTAACAAAAGTCATGGCTTTGATATAAAATTGAGTGGTGATGCTGAGAATTCAGGACTGGAATGTGATGCTAAGAACTCAGGACTGCAATGTGATGCTGAGAATTCAGGACTGGAATGTGATGCTGAAAATTCAGGACTGGAATGTTATGCTAAGAACTCAGGATGGAATGTGATGCTGAGAACTCAGAACTGGAATGTGATGCTGTGAACTCAGGAATGGAATGTGATGCTGAGAACTCAGGACTGAAATGTGATGCTGAGAATTCAGGACTGAAATGTGATGCTGAGAACTCAGGAATGGAATGTGATGCTGAGAACTCAGGACTGCAATGTGATGCTGAGAATTCAGGACTGAAATGTGATGCTGAGAATTCAGGAATGGAATGTGATGCTGAGAACTCAGGACTGCAATGTGATACTGAGAATTCAGGACTGAAATGTGATGCTGAGAACTCAGGAATGGAATGTGATGCTGAGAATTCAGGACTGGAATGTGATGCTGAGAACTCAGGAATGGAATGTGATGCAGAGAACTCGGGACTGGAATGTGATGCCGAGAACTCGGGACTGTAATGTGATGCTGAGAACTCGGGACTGGAATGTGATGCTGAGAATTCAGGACTGGAATGTGATGCTGAGAATTCAGCACTGGAATCAGGGGCGGAACTCCCGGAGGCAACGGAGTCCGTTGCCGCCGGGCTCCAGCGCTGAAGGGGGACATTGCTCCTTCATGCAAGCTAATGTAAAAGCCGTGGCCACCTGTGGTGCAAATACCGCCCGCCAGCGCCGCACACTGCATGATGCGCCCGTGACTCGCCTTACCGCTGCTTACTTGAGACCCACCATCCCAGCCCTGCCGGTAGATGGGACCGTAGCGCTGCATTATAGGACAGGGACAGCGGAGGTGGGAAGAGTCTTCATGTGGGACCACGCCCCTCACCTCATCATCACCACAGGCAGCCAATAGGAGAGAGATACCTGGCGGGGGCGGGCCCATGCTGTGCAACGCATCATGCTGGCTCACACTGTGCAGCTAGCCGGCTACCATGCTGCAGTCACACAGGACAGGAGGAGAGGCGCAGCCGTTGAGTACGGAACTGGCCCAGCCCTTCCGCTGAGGAGATGTAGCGTGGTGCTGCAACAGGGCAGGAGGACTCCGGAACCCAGGCATGTACCTGCTCTGTTTTGCTCTTCCCATCCTGTGCCTGCTCTGCTCCCCCCTTTTTCTATCCTCACCCCTCTTTCCCCAGCTCTCTCCATTCTTCTCCGCCCCCCGCCTGCTCTACTCTCCCTGTCTTCCGCCCCTCCTACCGGCTCTGCGTTGCTCTTTCTGTCCTGTGCCCCTCTGCCTGCTCTGCTCCTCCCCTTCCCCCTGCTCTCTCTATGCCCTCCTTTCCCAACTATCTCCATTCTTTGCCCCCATCTGTTCTGCTTTCCCAGTCCAGTGCCCCCACCCTCCTGCTGTGCTCTCCCCCCACGTGCTCTGCTCCACCCCTTTCCCCTCCTCACCTCCCTTTTACCCACTCACTCCATTCTCCCCACTGCCTCCTCTGCCCTCCCCGTGCCCCCTCTGCATGCTTTGCTCCTCTCCTTCCTCCTGCTTTCTCCGCACCCACCCTTCCCCCCACTCTGTCCGCACCCACCCTTTCCTCTGCTCTCTCCATTATGTGCCCCCCACCTGCTCTGCTCTCTCAATCCTGCACCCCCCCACATGCTGTGCTTCCCCCGCCTGCTCTGCCCTCCCCCTTTCCCCCCACTCTCTCTCCTCACCCCCTTTTCCCCTGCTCTCGCCATCCTTTCCCCTGCTCTGCTCTCCCTCCTTTCCCCCACCTCACCCCCTTTACCTTCCTCTCCCCATTCCCCCCCCCCGCCTGCTCTGCTCTCCCCCCTTTCCTCTGCTCCCTCTCCACATCCCCCTTTCTTTAATCTCTCCATTCTTCTCCTCCTTCCTGCGTTCTCTGCTCTCCCCTTTTCCCCGCTCCTTCTCAACCGCCTTTTTCCCCAACTCACTAGCCTCACCTCCCTTTCCCCCAATCTCTCTCCTCACCCCACTTTTCCCCTACTCTCTCACCACCCCCTCCTTCCTCTTCTCTCTCCATTCTTTGCCCCCTCCCTGCCTGCTTTGCTTTACCACTCCTGTACCTTTCCCCCGCTCTGTACTCCAGGCATCGGCACAGAACAACTGCAGGGCCCATCACCGGCACTAAGGGGGTCATTCCGAGTTGTTCGCTCGTTGCCGATTTTCGCTATGTTGCGAATTGTTGCAAATTGCGCATGCGCAAGGCACGCAGGGCACATGTGCTTAGTTATTTAACACAAAACTTAGCTGTTTTGCTGTGGCTTCTGCAGCGCTTTTCAGTCGCACTGCTGTTCAGTAAATGATTGACAGGAAAGGGGCGTTTCTGGGCGGCAACTCAGCGTTTTCACGGCGTTTGCAAAAAAACGCAGGCGTGTCAGGGAAAAACGCGGGAGTGTCTGGAGAAACGGGGGAGTGGCTGGCCGAACGCAGGGCGTGTTTGTGACGTCAAACCAGGAACTAAACGGACTGAGCTGATCGCAATTCGTGAGTAGGTCCGGAGCTACTCAGAAACTGCAAAGAACTATTTAGTAGCAATTCTGCTACTCTTTCGTTCGCTATTCTGCTAAGCTAAAGACACACTCCCAGAGGGCGGCGGCCTAGCATGTGCAATGCTGCTAAAAGCAGCTAGCAAGCGATCAACTCGGAATGAGGGCCTAAATCCAGACGGCATGTAGGACCGTGAGCAGCTGCTCCAGAGAAGCCGTTTGGCAGAAGATGCAGAGAGACAAAAGTGTTGAGTATTTATGCTAATTACTCAAGGGGTCTGATATGTGAATTAATGATACCAAACTTATATAGATTTTTTTATAATTTTTTATATTATTAGAAATAAGTGTATTGTTCCTATCATATAAAATAAACTGTTAAATCAGGTGAATTTATCTCACTTATCAACACTGCTAAAAATGCATTGCCAAATGTCTCCTAAAAGTCACTGGATATTTCAAAGTCAGTACAGTCTCCACACACGCTCCCTGCCCTGTCTGATCCTGCTGGGAAGAAGCAGCGCCTGCCCTCACTGTCAGTGTCTGTCCGCCAGGCTCACTGTATTACAGTTGAGGCCAGGGAGGCAACAAGTGAACAGGGAACTAGTGAAGGCAAGGGAGAGAGAGGCACAGAGCGAAGGGTGGTAGGCTGAGAGGCGCAAAGTGAGGGGTGGGGTGGGAGATGATGGTGTGGCAGAGAGACGCATGCGGGAGATGATGGCGTAACTGAGAGACACAGATTGGAAATGATAGTGTGGCTGAAAGACATGGCTCATACAGGGGCCAGGGGAAGGAGTGTACATGGCTCTCACAGGGGGAAGGAATGGTAAATGACTCACACAGGGGCCAAGAGAAGGGGAGGACACGGGGTCCTTAGTTATAATAAAAGGGAGAGACACGCCAAGTAGCCATGTAGAGGGCACCACAGCCTGAGGCTTAGATACTTATTGAGATTGTAAGTTTTGATTTTCCTATCAGAGCTAATGTGTGTGTTTTTATCTACAATGGAGTCAATTATGCAGTATAGGGTAGAGAAACGTCTGTAATGTAGTGTAGGGTACTATGGGGGTCAGTAATGTAGAGTACAAAGGGGCAGTAACTTAGTGTAGGTTATAAATGGTTCAGTAGTTTAGTGTAGGGTATAGAGTTGTCAGTAGTTTGGTGTAGGGTATAGAGATGTCAGTGATTTTTTTTTTAGGGTATAGAGGGGTCAGTAGTGTAGTGGCGAGTATTGAGGGGTCAGTAATGTAGTGGCGGGTATTGAGGGGCCAGTTATATAGTGGCGGTTATTGAGGGGTCAATTATGTAGTGGGTTTTTTTTCCTTTCAGCACCCATGTGTTGCCAATTTTTCATGTGAAGCCAATGTGTTTTATTATTTTCATTGTGGTGGCCTATGTGCTGTATTATGTTCTTGTGGGGGCCTATGCACTGTATTATTTTCTTGCAGTGGCCTATATGCTGCATTATATTCCTACGGGGCCTAAGTGCTGTATAATTTTCCTGCGGTAGCCTGCGGTGGCCTGTGTGCTGTATAATTTTCCTGTGGTGGCCTATGTGTTGTATTATGTTCCTTTGGTGGCCTATGTACTGTATTATGTTCCTGTGGTGGCCTACAGTATGTGCTGTATTATGTTCCTGCTGTGGCCTATGTGCTGTATTATTTTCCTGTTGGGGCCTATGTACTTTATTATTTTTCTATCGGTGTCAATGTGTGTATATTTTTTCCTGTCTGTGCCAATGTGTGTGTGGTTTTAACTACAGTGGGGTCAGTAATGCAGTGTAGGGTATAGAGGGGTCTGTAATGTAGTGTAGGGTACTATGGGGGTCAGTAATTTAGTGTAGAGTACAGAGAGGTCAGTAATTTAGTGTAGGGTATAAATGGGTCAATAGTTTAGTGTAGGGTATAGAGGTGTCAGTGATTTTTTTGTAGGGTATAGTGGGGTCAGTGATGTAGTGGGGGGTATTGAAGGGTCAGTTATATAGTGGCGGGTATTGAGGGGTCAGTTATATAGTGGCAGGTATTGAGCGGTCAGTAATATAGTAGTCGCGGGTAGAGAGGGAATGGGGGGGGGGGCACAAAATTTATCTTGCCTCCGGGCAACTTGGATGAAGTTATGCCACTGACTGGAATGTAATGCTGGGAACTCAGGACTGGAATGGGATGCTGAGAACTCAGGACTGCAATATGATGCTGAGAACTCAGGACTGGAATGTAATGCTGAGAACTCAGGACTGGAATGGGATGCTGAGAACTCAGGACTGGAATGTAATGCTGAGAACTCAGGACTGCAATATGATGCTGAGAACTCAGGACTGGAATGTAATGCTGAGAACTCAGGACTGGAATGGGATGCTGAGAACTCAGGACTGCAATGTGATGCTGAGAACTCAGGACTGGAATGTGATGCTGAGAATTTAGGACTGGAATGTGATGTTGAGTTTACATGCGTTAAAAAAAGAAATACTGATTCTAAAGCAGATAATGGTTACAAAGGCTGTTGAACAGCACTTTTGGTCACAAACCTCCAAATTGTGTCCCTTTAGCCGTATACATTTTCAGAATAACTGTTGACACTGTTTACAATATACTGAACACAACCTAGGAATGCAGGTTATGGCGGGCCCTTGTAGGCTGGCAAGTACCCTGTGTGTTAAAGAAGCTGTGTAGTAGTCTCACGCACTGACTTTTTTTCTTATTTCATCAGCATGACTGCAGACCAGTAACCAATTCACAAATATTCATGGCCCTATTACTAACTGAGACCTTGGGGTTAATTTAATAAGAATCATATCTCACCCGTGTGTGTCTGAGATTAAATTTGGGTGGGATCGATTAGACACAGGTGTTTTTTTATAAAACACAAGAATTGACATTGTACCCGTGCTTTAGTTAATCATGTTTTCCAGTGGTGTATGTACAGTAGTCATGTTTGGCTGCCGTGTTTAGCGCTAGCCAAATACTCTCAAACATGAAGCCTACTCTCAAACATGAAGTCCTGCAGAGATTAGTGACATCCGTGCAGTGCTTCTCTTTGTAAATGTTTAAAAAGGGTAAAAAAATAGGTGTGTGTGTGTGTGTGTGTGTGTGTGTGTGTGGGGGGGGGGGATGATGTGTGGAATCCTCCCCCACAAGCATGTATTTAAGAACCAGCACCGAGGTCTTGGACTGGCCCTGGTTCCAAATATACAGGAGAAAAAAGATATAAGAGCCCCCCATATTTTTGAAACCAGCACTGGGCTCTTCTAGCAAGGGAAGTAATTCCACAGCTGAGGGACACACTTATATAGGTCCCCTGGCCTTAACATTAACCCCCCCCCCCCCTAACTAGTCAGTCCTTGTCAGGGTTCCTGGGGGAGTGGGGACCCCCCAATAATGACGTGTACTCCCTCCAGGCACCCAAGACTAGGCCTGAAGCCTGGGTCTACCCTCAGCACCCCTGGGTAGTGGGTGCTGAGTTGATAGTTCATTTAGTTTGTGTAAAATAATACAATTAATATTGCCTTTACAGGAGGGACTACTTGGAGGACCACAAGTACCAACAGGTGGGCCATTAAGGGCCTGCTGGTACCTATAGCCCCCCTGGCATTACCCTCCACATCCAACCCTGGGGATATGGAAATGCAGTAAAACCTGCAAAACAGGGTTTTTACCTCATTTTTCCTTTAGTGCTACCTGATTTTGATGACTGATATTGATGTGGAAATGTGACCAGCCCAATAAATGCCGAAATAGACACATCATAAGGGTGAGAAAAAAATTACTCATCAAAGGGGTTAAAGGCTTCAGGTAAGATCACAGTACTTCTAGATGCCGGTGACCACTGAATTTATGGATATAAATGATAAAGTGGCGAGAGGTAAAGTACTATCCAATCAGCTCCTAACTTCCATGTTACAGGCTGTGGTTGAAAAATGACAGCAGCTGATTGGTTGTTAGTTTATCTGTCTCTACTTTAAAACAGTTTCTCTACTGTCCTTCTAAGTAAGCTTTAACCTGGTATGCTGTAATTGCGCTTATCACACTTTGTGTACCTGCTTGGACATGGCATTATTTTTTTTCAATCAGAAACTATGTGTGCTTGAAATTCTGGCATGCTGTAATATTAAAAAAACAAACAAGATATATTATGAACTCAACTGCACATTTATCAACTTAGCCCTGAGGTAATGAATCACAATTTTTACAGTTAAAACGGTACTGTAAAAAGCTTAAAAGTGCTTTAATGAGGTATAGCTAGGTAGTACAGACTTGGTAAGGTACAATAATATATACCTAGCACAATAGTAGTTGCATATAAAATGTTATACTTACATACAGCAGGTGACCTAAGAATAAAAAAAAGTGTATTGAAATGGAATTTTATTGTTAAATACATAGAGTGGCAGTAAATAGTAAGTATGTATGATTCAGGTGTTACAGCGAGCTGAAACAGATCTCAGTTCTTCCCCATTAAAATTCACTGAACTGCTACTACACAGTGAAGTGACACTGCATTGCAGCTATAAAATCCTATCAGTCACACATTACAGTACAGCAGGTTTATTGCTCTATGTGTGTGCTCTAAGTCCTCTACCCGGTTTATTAATCATACAATAAGCTGAAAAAAAACTGTGAAAAAAAGCGGGAATACTGCAGTCTATTATCATTAAAGCAACTTGCATTTAAGTTGGTAAGTTTCAATATATTTTTCAGGACTGCTTTTACTAGAGTGAGACTGGATGTGGCAGCAAAGTGAGGTGGATCGAACCACCAGTATTAGCCACTGAGCTATCACTTTGCCCAGCTGCCATTCCCTCCAAAGGAGATGGTTAAGGGATCAGCAATTGTTTTTTTTCCCCTTATCCAATCTTTACACAAAAGTTAAGTATATTTGTTTTTCTTATCCACAAGTATGTAAAGCCCACAGTACTGAGCTTGGGACAATTACTCTGCCCTATCCCCGGTCAGTGCTGAATTTTTGACTAGGCACATGAGGCACGTGCCTAGGGATGGCACCTGCTTGGTGCAGCACAGCAGCCCCTCCCCCCTCATGATGCAGGGATAAGCGCTGCTGGAATGGGATCTCCATATCTCACTTTAGCAGTCTCCTAAAGGTAGTGCAGGGTTCCAATGCCCATTGGGGCCCCTTGGGCTCTATGCTGGTAAAGATCCTGCTCTCCAGAGCTGGGTTGCAGGTAAGGTCCAGCTCCCCACTATCCAGAGCACAAGGACAGGGCTTACAGGTCACCATCCAAGGTTTCCTGAGGTGTGGGTATATTCAGTGCGCAGGTGCTATCAATGGGACACACATCCCCGTTATTGTCTCCTCCCCTTCCCTGTGACAACCCTGCAGATTATCACAACAGGAAAGGCTGGCATTTAATTGTACAGTATTACAAGCTGTGGTGCACAACAAGCATTGGTAAGCATTTTTTGGACAATGTATGTTTTTGATCCTGCGCATATGTATTTTGTTTTTTTTCAGTGAAAACTAATATAAATTTATTTTAGATTCACAGTTATGTTTATTTGCTGGCCAGGATGATCACATGACTACAGAGGCCTTGCTAATTTGGATATCTTCCACATAGCAGAAGCGAAGCAGGACGGCTAGCTCATCCCCAGAGCGGTAAGAATAAATACTCCTTTCTGTCATTATGTCACCTAAACTTCAAATTATGTGTTTTAGCAGCCAATTGTTAAACAACCACCCCTGTATTTTTTATTTTTTGACTCTACTTTTTAGATGTGGCAGCATGGTTGGTGTGCTTGTTAGCATTCCTTCCACTTCCCCCTCAAACTTAACAACAAAGCCATCAAGTGTACATGCTGTGACTTGTAACAAGTGGCAGCTCCAGAAGTGGGAGTGCAGGTCAGACCAAAATTGAAATAGGGGTACCTCACCAACTGCCAGTGAGTCCTTTGACAGTATTTGGGGGTGGCAGCGGTGGCAGTTGGTTTGGCTCCCCTATTTGTAATATTTTGTGGGATATGATGTAGTCCGAGATCACCAGAGGTGAGCGATGCTGGCCGATCTTGGACATTTTTTTGAAAGGGGCAAACACTTACAAGGCAAGAAGAAGTGGAATAATGTGAACATATAATGCCTTATGCTGTAGCTGTGTGCTGTATATTGCACATTTGTGAGCTACAGAAGTATCAGTTCCTTCCAGAGTGGACTGTACAGGAACCTGACCTAGAAAACTCTCCTGTAGAATCTGCGGCCTATATCGAGGAGCATAACTCCACAGCAGATCACATTCATGCCACTCTAACAGCCAACCTTACCTCACTATTAATAAAGATGACACAATGGGTGGGATTCAATTCTTTTCACCCCTTTTCACACCCGTTCTGTTTCTGCCCTCAAGGGCGTGGTATCATTATTTCAGCTCGCTACCCACGAAATAGGGAGGCACCCAACCTTTTACACAGCTAAACCTAATCATTATGGGCGCAATATGCGTGATAACGGAGATCATTTTAGAAAGGAAATTGGGCGTGATATGTCATTTGAATCCCACCCAAAATGTTTGGTTTGAATATAAATCTGGTTTATTAAGTTTCAACCACTGTTATGTTTAAATTTCTAAATGATCACACATTATAAGCATGTGTTAGTAAAAATGGGCAAAAGTGCTTTTTTAAAACAATTTCAATTTGAAAATGTAGAAAAGGATATGCACAACATGTAAAACTACAATGTAGCATACAGTTTATGAGGGATAAACAGTGCCTACCAGCATGATATGCACAGGTGGATCTAACAAAACTATACATACATACATATATAATAAAAATACAATTTGTATGAAAATTTAAAAAAAGACCTACTATCAAGTACGGATGAACGGGTTTGGTTCCCCGGACCCCCAAGCTCCCCCCCCCCCAACATTTCGATCCCAAATCAAGGCCGAACGTCATCTTCCCGCTGTCGGATTCTCACGAGTTTTGGATTCTATATAAGTCCCATGTATCGGTGCCATCTTCACTCCGGCTGTGGAAAGTGTACTGGACGGACGTGTCTATCTCCAGTACTGTGTCTGGAATGGCGTGGGGCTGGTGCTCTGTCTGCTGTATCTGAGAAGGGTGCTTCTGTATTTGAAAGGGGTGATTTGTCTGCTGTATCTGAAAGGGGTGCTCTGTCTGTCTGCTGTATCTGAAAGGGGTGATCTGCCTGTCTGCTGTATCTGAAAAAGGGGTGCTCTCTCTGCCTGCTCTATCTGAAAGGGGTGATCTGTCCGTCCATCCTGTGGCTCTGCCCCAGTGTAAAATTAAAATAATAAAAGCTAAAAACAAAAAGCCAAAAATTCTAAGTATTAAAAAATATATATGTTTTTGTTTGTGCTGTACCCCAGTGTACTATACAATTTTTATTTTATTTTCATAAGTACTGTGACACTGCCGGTCAGACCGCAGTATATTATTTCCTACTCATAAACGTATTGTGCGACGCTGTCAGTGAAGTCAACTGCAATGTGTAATTATTATATATATATTGCTGACTCATTTGTGCAACACTGTAACCACCAGTGTGCGATATAAAAAAAATGCTTCTTTGTATTTTTAACTCATTTGTGCGATGCTGTCGGTGAAGTTAACTGCAGTGTGTAATTATTATATATATTTCTGACTCATATGTGCGACACTGTGACCGCAGTGTGTGATATAAAAAATAATATATATATATTTTGATTCAAATTAATATTTTGTGCTGTGTCATTCCAGTCAGCATCCAGAGACTGCAGCTGCTCTGTCCATCTAGGGGTTTTCTGTCAGTCCACCAAAAATAAAAGACATTTTTTTTTAAATATATTTTTTGCTGTATCCTCCTTGTATACATCCAGGCATGCTTCATCCATTTCAGGGTGCTGTATCCGTAGCTCATAGTCTTATGTTATACTTATTGTCCTATTTTCATAATTCTTCTTATCACCACACTGTGATTAATGAAAATTTATATTATTAATAATAATTGAAAATTAACTAAATTTAAATAAAATTTATATAAATAAACTCTGCGCACTTGTATAGGGAACCTTCTGCATATCATATATGTCTTTGAGGAACACAAGAATTTGATCCAAAATAAATTAAATTAAAGTAGATAAATTTAAATAAATTAAAATTAATTAAATTAAATCTAAAATATTGATTGTTTTGTTGTTATTCTTTGCCTTAATCATCTTATTTCTCACCTTCTGCAAATCAAATATACCTTTGAGGAACAGAAGAATTTGTTCAAAGATAAATTAAATTAAATACATTAAATCTAAAATATTGTCTTTTTTTAATTCTACTTTGCCTTAATCATCTTTATGTGAACTGAAATCTTGAGCCTTGCCTAAAGCATCATTTTTTAAAATACATTCTTTCCTTTTTAAATTATATTGTCCTCCCAGTATATACATCCAAGGGCTGCTGCTCCGTCCAGCTACCTCGGTGCAACCTTTTGGCCTAAACTGGATAAAAACAACATTGTGTGCTGTGAGTTCTTCAGAATAGACTGGAAATTAGTGGAACTGAAGGTTATTGAGGGTAATAATACTGTAGGAACCCTCCTCCCCCCCAATTCTGTTATTTATGATTTAAAAAAAAAATACAGATCCTAAACCAAAACCCACAAGGACGGTTTTGGCAAAACCAATACAGATCCAAAACACGAAGGAGATACAGAACCAAAACCAAAACACAAAACCGCAAAAATGGACCGGCGCACACCACTACTATCAAGTAGGATTCATTATAAGGACAGTGAGGTTTTTATTCAGGTCACATCACTAAGCTCTGCCTCATTGAATGTGGGGGACGTCACACGCAGCCCCTCTGATCTAAAAAATAGTGCCGGACCTCCTGTATACGCAGCCTAGCTGTGGCTGCAGGGTCTCGTCGACAGTTGCTGCGACCGAAATTAAATTGTGGTTGCAGCTGCTGGGCAGGACATTCTGCTGTGAATCTGCAATCCTTACTGAATACCCCCCAGTGTGCACAAATGTTCATCCGCATAAGCAGTATCCGTGCACTAAACTGTGTACAGTATAAAATATTATAAAATAAAGTACGTATTAATAAGATGCATCTAGATACTTAAGAAAATACAAAAAAACCCCATATTTAGATGAGCCCTTAAACCAGTCTGGGTAAGTTCTTTTTTTTATAGATGTGTTTGTTTGTTTGTTTGTTTGTTTGTTTGTTTAAACACATTTAATGTAAATTTCTTTATATTGAATAATCAGGGCTTTAATGATTCCCATGCGCTGTACTAAGGGCCTGATTCAGCATAAATCGTAGATGTGCGAAAAATTACATATCTATAATTCATTACACTAACATGCGGGGGGCGCCCAGCAAATGGCGGTGATGCTTTTGCGTGTTTAGGGTAGCCCTCTGCCTATGTAGCCTAGCCACCATCGCACAGCCCCCCCGGCCCACCCTGTAAACGATCCAGACACGCCTGCATTTTCTGTACCACACCCACCCCAATGCCGCCGGGATGCCCCTTAAACGCTGCCACGATGCCCCCTCCCGCCCCATGAACGCCTCTGCCTGTGAATCAGGCAGAGTTATTTGCAGATGCGAGATGCCATTGCATCTTACAGTGTGTGCACACCCAGTGCATCTACTGCACATGCACACACTTCACAGGGCATCAGCTGCAGCAGCGTTACATGCTGAATTAGGCCCTAAGGACATAGGAGAGGCTGGAAATAACCATGATCTGAGTAGTGTGGGCCTGCTGTTGTGGTGGTAGTGTGGGATGGACTTGAGCATGAGTAGTCGCTGTGATTCCCTATATCACTCTTGCACTTCCCTTATAATGCTTTCCTGCATTGTCATCAGCTGGGATATGAATGACTCTTGTATTTGGCGCTTGTAATCTAGAAACCTGTTGAGCCATGCGTCCTCCTGTGTGGACAATACAGAGTCCATTTCATGCTGTTGTTTAATGAGGACTGTTGTTATGACACTGGCCACTTATACCCCTTTCCACTAGATCAAAAAACACGGGGAAACGCATGGGAGCGCGCATTTACCTGTGTTTTTTGCTAGGGGAAACAGCTCCCTCAGGAAAACCCGGATCAAGTGACCTGGGAATCCTACCCGGGTAGCTACCTGGGTAGGACACGGGAATGATCCGGGTAAGGTGTAGTGTAAACGGAAGCCGTGTCGATGCGACACGGCTCCCATTTACACTGTATGGAAGGGTGGCGCTGGGAGATCATGTTATCTCCCAGCGCCGCCATTGCCGCGTCACCAGCAGCGTCACCAAACCAGCAATATGCCAGGATAGTGACTGCTGATAAGAGAGGGGCCGATGCGGGTCGCAGCCGGGTAGCACAAGTGTCAGGCTTTCGGCTGCGACCCGCATCGTCAGATGGAAAAAGGGGTATTACTCTGTTTTATTTAGTTTCTTCGTCTTTTGTGGAATTGTAAATAATGCAAAGTTAAGAAACAACAAAAATTATTAAAATAAGTAGTAAGCATATATAAAAATAGCAGTGGTGTTAGCAAACGTGTTTGTGACATTCTCCCACCTACACACTAGCTACACTCTGCGGCAGATGCAGTTGTTGTTTTTTCACTGTACTTTTACCATTAAAAGGGGTTCTTTGAGTTTAGGATGGTTACATTTAATTTAGGGGTAAATGTACTGTATGAAGCAGTGAAAAGAATGGAGAAGTGGGCCAATAGAGAAGTTGCCCATGGCAACCTATCTGTATTACGGTAGAATTTAGCAAGTATATTCTTTAAACTTGATAGGTAAAAGCTGTCTGGTTGCCATGGGTAACTCCTCCACTCTTTTCCTCTATAGTGTTTGAAGGGCCTAATTCAAGGTTGATTGCAAAACAACATTTTCCTCTAATGGGCAAAACCATATGCACTGCAGGGGAGACAGAGGGGGTAATTCAGATTTAGTTCATAATTAGTTTTAGTAATTGCGATTAGTTCAGAATGTGATACCCACCAAAAAATATATCTATATACAGTATACAATACTGTATAACTTCAAGTACCCACAGCAATTGCTGAAAAGGTCACATGACCAAAGTCAGGTGGTCTGGGAGGAGACAGTTTAAAGACAGTGGCAGTTGGTACAGGGGAGCTCTGAGGTAATGGTGGAAAGGGAAGGAGCTGCGCTGTGTCTCAGAGAAGTGTTGACAGGCTTCTATTCTGCCCCATAAATCCCTTGAAAAGTATAATAAAATCAAATTACCAGCATCCTCAGATAAGGCAAGGCCAGGGGAGCAGCCTGGCTATGAGTGACAGAAGCAGGCAGAACATTCCACTGAAGTCCCATCATCTGGTGCACGAGCAATTCAGACTGAGAGGCGAAGCAGGAGCTGTCTTATAAGGTGATGGAGGACTTGTAACACTTGAAAGCTTCACAAGAGGAATTGCAATTAAGCACTGCACCGCACACCTCAGTACCAAGCAGTCCATACTTGAGGGAGAGTGACCCTTTCAAAGTAATTCATTAATAACATAGGCATATGGGCCCTCATTCCGAGTTGATCGCTCGCTATCTGCTTTTAGCAGCAGTGCAAACGCTAAGCCGCCGCCCTCTGGGAGTGTAACTTAGCTTAGCAGAAGTGCGACCGAAAGATTAGCAGAACTGCACTGGAAAAATTTCATGCCGTTTCTGAGTAGCTCCAGACCTACTCCTATCTTGCGATGACTGCAGTCTGTTTTAGTTCCTGGTTTGACGTCACAAACATGCCCTGCGTTTGGCCAGCCACTCCCCCATTTCTCCAGCTACTCCTGCGTTTTTGCCTGGCACGCCTGCGTTTTTTTTAGCACACTCCGTTCTCATCGTACTGGGGGATTAAGTCCTGGGTTGCGCACAGACTGCACAAAGTGGATTTTTGCAGCTCAGCTACACATGCGATCGCACACTTGCATGGCGAAAATACACTCCTCCTGTAGGCGGCGACTATCTCATCGCAGGACACCAAAAAACGCAGCCCAGCGATCAGATCTGAATTAGGCCCTGATATAGCATGTGCAGAGAGAGATAGATTTGGGTGGGGTATGTTCAAACTGAATTCTGAACTGCATTGTAAAAATAAAACTGCCAGTATTTACCCTACACAGAAACAAAATAACCCACCCAAATCTAACTCTCTCTGCACATGTTATATCTGCCCCACCTTCAGTGCACATGGTTTTGCCCATTAGGGAAAATTATATTTTGCAATCAACCTTGAATTAGGCCCTATGTGTGTTATATTTAAGTATGCTACTTACTGCTTTCTGCATTGCTGGGGTCTCAGCAGTTTGCAATGTCCCACTGTCAGTGGCCTGCATCTTCACAACTTCCTCGATGGTCACAGATATGCTGTCATCATGGGTGGATGTTTTGTGCTTTCTGGTGTCTGTTGTCTCGTCAGCTATTAACGGGCAGACTTGACTGCTTGGGAGGCTGGTTTGTGTATCCTGGATGCCTTTATCAGCAATAAAGTGTGAACTGGATGACAGGCTAAGGGGATTGCATAGAGCTGTATGTGCAAAGATGCTGGTGCACAGGTTATAACTAGTGATGAGCGGGTTCGGTTCCTCGGAATCCGAACCCCCCGAACTTCAGCCTTTTTACACGGGTCCGAGGCAGGTTCGAACATTCCCGCCTTGCTCGGCTAACCCGAGCGCGCCCGAACGTCATCATCCCGCTGTCGGATTCTCGCGAGGCTCGAATTCTATCGCGAGACTCGGATTCTATATAAGGAGCCGCGCGTCGCCGCCATTTTCACACGTGCATTGAGATTGATAGGGAGAGGACGTGGCTGGCGTCCTCTCCGTTTATAGAGAAGAGAGTAGAGAGTTAGAGACACTATTTACTAATTTTGGGGAGCATATTAGGACTGGAGTACTACTACTTGCTGATAGTGTGACAAGTGACCATTGACCACCAGTTTAATTAATCCGTTCTCTGCCTGAAAAAAAACGATACACAGTGTGACACAGTCACATACCATATCTGTGCTAAGCCTCAGTGTGCTGCATCATCATATGTAATACTGTATATCTGACTGTGCTGAGTGCTCACTGCTCACACAGCTTAGTTGTGGGGGAGACTGGGGAGCAGTTAGAGCAGGAGTACATAAATATTATATTTTAAGTACAGTGCACACTTTTGCTGCCAGAGTGCCACACTGCCAGTGTGACTGACCAGTGACCACACTGACCACCAGTATATTGTGATTGTCTGCTTAGGACGGAGTACTACTTGCTGATAGTGTGACCAGTGACCAGTGACCACCACCAGTTTAATTAATCCGTTCTCTGCCTGAAAAAAAAACGATACACAGTGTGACACAGTCACATACCATATCTGTGCTCAGCCCAGTGTGCTGCATCATATGTAATACTGTATATCATTATCTGACTGTGCTGAGTGCTCACTGCTCACACAGCTTAATTGTGGGGGAGACTGGGGAGCAGTTATAGCAGGAGTACATATTTTAAGTACAGTGCACACTTTTGCTGCCAGAGTGCCACTGCCAGTGTGACTGACCAGTGACCACTGACCACCAGTATATTGTGATTGTCTGCTGACCACCAGTATATTGTGATTGTCTGCCTGAAAAAGTTAAACACTCGTGTGGTGTTTTTATAAACGCATTCTGCAGACAGTGTCCAGCAGGTCCGTCATTACATAATATATACCTGTCCAGCTGCAGTACTAGTGTGATATATATATATATATTTTAATTTTATCTCATTATCATCCAGTCTATATTAGCAGCAGACACAGTACGGTAGTCCACGGCTGTAGCTACCTCTGTGTCGGCAGTCGCTCGTCCATCCATAATTGTATACCACCTACCCGTGGTTTTTTTTTCTATCTTCTTGATACTAGTAGCTTACTTTAGGAGTCTGCAGTGCTGACAGACAGTGTCCAGCAGGTCCGTCATTACATAATATATATACCTGTCCGGCTGCAGTACTAGTGTGATATATATATATATTTTATTTTTATCTCATTATCATCCAGTCTATATTAGCAGCAGACACAGTACGGTAGTCCACGGCTGTAGCTACCTCTGTGTCGGCAGTCGCTCGTCCATCCATAATTGTATACCACCTACCCGTGGTTTTTTTTTCTATCTTCTTGATACTAGTAGCTTACTTTAGGAGTCTGCAGTGCTGACAGACAGTGTCCAGCAGGTCCGTCATTACATAATATATATACCTGTCCGGCTGCAGTACTAGTGTGATATATATATATATATATTTTATTTTTATCTCATTATCATCCAGTCTATATTAGCAGCAGACACAGTACGGTAGTCCACGGCTGTAGCTACCTCTGTGTCGGCAGTCGCTCGTCCATCCATAATTGTATACCACCTACCCGTGGTTTTTTTTTCTATCTTCTTGATACTAGTAGCTTACTTTAGGAGTCTGCAGTGCTGACAGACAGTGTCCAGCAGGTCCGTCATTACATAATATATATACCTGTCCGGCTGCAGTACTAGTGTGATATATATATATATATATATTTTTTTTTAATCTCATTATCATCCAGTCTATATTAGCAGCAGACACAGTACGGTAGTCCACGGCTGTAGCTACCTCTGTGTCGGCAGTCGCTCGTCCATCCATAATTGTATACCACCTACCCGTGGTTTTTTTTTCTATCTTCTTGATACTAGTAGCTTACTTTAGGAGTCTGCAGTGCTGACAGACAGTGTCCAGCAGGTCCGTCATTACATAATATATATACCTGTCCGGCTGCAGTACTAGTGTGATATATATATATTTTATTTTTATCTCATTATCATCCAGTCTATATTAGCAGCAGACACAATACGGTAGTCCACGGCTGTAGCTACCTCTGTGTCGGCAGTCGCTCGTCCATCCATAATTGTATACCACCTACCCGTGGTTTTTTTTTCTATCTTCTTGATACTAGTAGCTTACTTTAGGAGTCTGCAGTGCTGACAGAAAGTGTCCAGCAGGTCCGTCATTACATAATATATATACCTGTCCGGCTGCAGTACTAGTGTGATATATATATATATTTTATTTTTATCTCATTATCATCCAGTCTATATTAGCAGCAGACACAGTACGGTAGTCCACGGCTGTAGCTACCTCTGTGTCGGCAGTCGCTCGTCCATCCATAAGTATACTAGTATCCATCCATCTCCATTGTTTACCTGAGGTGCCTTTTAGTTGTGCCTATTAAAATATGGAGAACAAAAATGTTGAGGTTCCAAAAATAGGGAAAGATCAAGAACGACTTCCACCTCGTGCTGAAGCTGCTGCCACTAGTCATGGCCGAGACGATGAAATTCCATCAACGTCGTCTGCCAAGGCCGATGCCCAATGTCATAGTACAGAGCATGTAAAATCCAAAACACCAAATATCAGTAAAAAAAGGACTCAAAAATCTAAAATAAAATTGTCGGAGGAGAAGCGTAAACTTGCCAATATGCCATTTACCACACGGAGTGGCAAGGAACGGCTGAGGCCCTGGCCTATGTTCATGGCTAGTGGTTCAGCTTCACATGAGGATGGAAGCACTCAGCCTCTCGCTAGAAAAATGAAAAGACTCAAGCTGGCAAAAGCACAGCAAAGAACTGTGCGTTCTTCGAAATCCCAAATCCACAAGGAGAGTCCAATTGTGTCGGTTGCGATGCCTGACCTTCCCAACACTGGACGTGAAGAGCATGCGCCTTCCACCATTTGCACGCCCCCTGCAAGTGCTGGAAGGAGCACCCGCAGTCCAGTTCCTGATAGTCAGATTGAAGATGTCAGTGTTGAAGTACACCAGGATGAGGAGGATATGGGTGTTGCTGGCACTGGGGAGGAAATTGACAAGGAGGATTCTGATGGTGAGGTGGTTTGTTTAAGTCAGGCACCCGGGGAGACACCTGTTGTCCGTGGGAGGAATATGGCCATTGACATGCCTGGTGAAAATACCAAAAAAATCAGCTCTTCGGTGTGGAAGTATTTCAACAGAAATGCGGACAACATTTGTCAAGCCGTGTGTTGCCTTTGTCAAGCTGTAATAAGTAGGGGTAAGGACGTTAACCACCTCGGAACATCCTCCCTTATACGTTACCTGCAGCGCATTCATAATAAGTCAGTGACAAGTTCAAAAACTTTGGGCGACAGCGGAAGCAGTCCACTGACCAGTAAATCCCTTCCTCTTGTAACCAAGCTCACGCAAACCACCCCACCAACTCCCTCAGTGTCAATTTCCTCCTTCCCCAGGAATGCCAATAGTCCTGCAGGCCATGTCACTGGCAATTCTGACGAGTCCTCTCCTGCCTGGGATTCCTCCGATGCATCCTTGCGTGTAACGCCTACTGCTGCTGGCGCTGCTGTTGTTGCTGCTGGGAGTCGATGGTCATCCCAGAGGGGAAGTCGTAAGACCACTTTTACTACTTCCACCAAGCAATTGACTGTCCAACAGTCCTTTGCGAGGAAGATGAAATATCACAGCAGTCATCCTGCTGCAAAGCGGATAACTGAGACCTTGGCATCCTGGGTGGTGATAAACGTGGTTCCGGTATCCATCATTACTGCACAGCTAACTAGAGACTTGTTGGAGGTACTGTGTCCCCGGTACCAAATACCATCTAGGTTCCATTTCTCTAGGCAGGCGATACCGAAAATGTACACAGACCTCAGAAAAAGAGTCACCAGTGTCCTAAAAAATGCAGCTGTACCCAATGTCCACTTAACCACGGACATGTGGACAAGTGGAGCAGGGCAGGGTCAGGACTATATGACTGTGACAGCCCACTGGGTAGATGTATGGACTCCCGCCAACATCTCGCAAACGCCAACTCTTTCCTAGGCAGGCTACGCTTTGTATCACCGGTTTCCAGAATACGCACACAGCTGAAAACCTCTTACGGCAACTGAGGAAGATCATTGCGGAATGGCTTACCCCAATTGGACTCTCCTGTGGATTTGTGGCATCGGACAACGCCAGCAATATTGTGTGTGCATTAAATATGGGCAAATTCCAGCACGTCCCATGTTTTGCACATACCTTGAATTTGGTGGTGCAGAATTATTTAAAAAACGAGAGGGGCGTGCAAGAGATGCTGTCGGTGGCCAGAAGAATTGCGGGACACTTTCGGCGTACAGGCACCACGTACAGAAGACTGGAGCACCACCAAAAACGCCTGAACCTGCCCTGCCATCATCTGAAGCAAGAAGTGGTAACGAGGTGGAATTCAACCCTATATATGCTTCAGAGGTTGGAGGAGCAGCAAAAGGCCATTCAAGCCTATACAATTGAGCACGATATAGGAGGTGGAATGCACCTGTCTCAAGCGCAGTGGAGAATGATTTCAACGTTGTGCAAGGTTCTGCTGCCCTTTGAACTTGCCACACGTGAAGTCAGTTCAGACACTGCCAGCCTGAGTCAGGTCATTCCCCTCATCAGGCTTTTGCAGAAGAAGCTGGAGACATTGAAGGAGGAGCTAACACAGAGCGATTCCGCTAGGCATGTGGGACTTGTGGATGGAGCCCTTAATTCGCTTAACAAGGATTCACGGGTGGTCAATCTGTTGAAATCAGAGCACTACATTTTGGCCACCGTGCTCGATCCTAGATTTAAAACCTACCTTGGATCTCTCTTTCCGGCAGACACAAGTCTGCTGGGGTTCAAAGACCTGCTGGTGAGAAAATTGTCAAGTCAAGCGGAACGCGACCTGTCAACATCTCCTCCTTCACATTCTCCCGCAACTGGGGGTGCGAGGAAAAGGCTCAGAATTCCGAGCCCACCCGCTGGCGGTGATGCAGGGCAGTCTGGAGTGACTGCTGATGCTGACATCTGGTCCGGACTGAAGGACCTGCCAACGATTACGGACATGTCGTCTACTGGCACTGCATATGATTCTCTCCCCATTGAAAGAATGGTGGAGGATTATATGAGTGACCGCATCCAAGTAGGCACGTCAGACAGTCCGTACTTATACTGGCAGGAAAAAGAGGCAATTTGGAGGCCCTTGCACAAACTGGCTTTATTCTACCTAAGTTGCCCTCCCACAAGTGTGTACTCCGAAAGAGTGTTTAGTGCCGCCGCTCACCTTGTCAGCAATCGGCGTACGAGGTTACTTCCAGAAAATGTGGAGAAGATGATGTTCATTAAAATGAATTATAATCAATTCCTCCGTGGAGACATTGACCAGCAGCAATTGCCTCCACAAAGTACACAGGGAGCTGAGATGGTGGATTCCAGTGGTGACGAATTGATAATCTGTGAGGAGGGGGATGTACACAGTGATATATCGGAGGATGATGATGAGGTGGACATCTTGCCTCTGTAGAGCCAGTTTGTGCAAGGAGAGATTAATTGCTTCTTTTTTGGTGGGGGTCCAAACCAACCCGTCATTTCAGTCACAGTCGTGTGGCAGACCCTGTCACTGAAATGATGGGTTGGTTAAAGTGTGCATGTCCTGTTTATACAACATAAGGGTGGGTGGGAGGGCCCAAGGACAATTCCATCTTGCACCTCTTTTTTCTTTCATTTTTCTTTGCGTCATGTGCTGTTTGGGGAGTGTTTTTTGGAAGGGCCATCCTGCGTGACACTGCAGTGCCACTCCTAGATGGGCCAGGTATTTGTGTCGGCCACTAGGGTCGCTTAGCTTACTCACACAGCTACCTCATTGCGCCTCTTTTTTTCTTTGCGTCATGTGCTGTTTGGGGAGTGTTTTTTTGGAAGGGCCATCCTGCGTGACACTGCGGTGCCACTCCTAGATGGGCCAGGTGTTTGTGTCGGCCACTAGGGTCGCTTAGCTTACTCACACAGCTACCTCATTGCGCCTCTTTTTTTCTTTGCGTCATGTGCTGTTTGGGGAGTGTTTTTTGGAAGGGCCATCCTGCGTGACACTGCAGTGCCACTCCTAGATGGGCCAGGTGTTTGTGTCGGCCACTAGGGTCGCTTAGCTTACTCACACAGCTACCTCATTGCGCCTCTTTTTTTCTTTGCGTCATGTGCTGTTTGGGGAGTGTTTTTTGGAAGGGCCATCCTGCGTGACACTGCAGTGCCACTCCTAGATGGGCCAGGTGTTTGTGTCGGCCACTAGGGTCGCTTATCTTACTCACACAGCTACCTCATTGCGCCTCTTTTTTTCTTTGCGTCATGTGCTGTTTGGGGAGTGTTTTTTGGAAGGGCCATCCTGCGTGACACTGCAGTGCCACTCCTAGATGGGCCAGGTGTTTGTGTCGGCCACTTGGGTCGCTTAGCTTAGTCATCCAGCGACCTCGGTGCAAATTTTAGGACTAAAAATAATATTGTGAGGTGTGAGGTGTTCAGAATAGACTGAAAATGAGTGGAAATTATGGTTTTTGAGGTTAATAATACTTTGGGATCAAAATGACCCCCAAATTCTATGATTTAAGCTGTTTTTTAGGGTTTTTTGAAAAAAACACCCGAATCCAAAACACACCCGAATCCGACAAAAAAAATTCGGTGAGGTTTTGCCAAAACGCGGTCGAACCCAAAACACGGCCGCGGAACCGAACCCAAAACCAAAACACAAAACCCGAAAAATTTCAAGTGCACATCTCTAGTTATAACATTGCCAAACTATGCTGCCGATTCCACTTTTTATTCTGTTGTGGTCATGGAATCTCATAAAATGCTTTTGCAGGTCTTACAGTTGGTTTACAATCTGCTGTTGTGTCCTGGGGATTCCTATGGCTTCCAGCAGCTTGACAATAATTTTGTACACAACATCGTCTTTGACTGTGCCTGTCATCTGCTTGTTAATTTCCTCCTCCCCCTGATGCACAGAAGCTTTCTGACCTCATCACTCCACTACACCATGCTGTGTCTCTCTGCACTGTTTTCTTGATTTATTGCTCATGATATGTCAGGAAGTGGCGTTGGATAACCCGAGTCGATCTCAGGAACTACCCTGCTCACTGCCCAGGTTGAAATTCCAGGTCGCTCAACCTGGGTTTTTCTGTTTGGACTCTTTCAGACTAAGCTGCAACCTGGGTCAAGTCAAAACCTGGGTTATTATTGTAGTCTGAAACAACTGCACCTTTTCCCATTGCCTCCAGGAGGAATAAAAGACTCACTCACTGAGGCCTATTCAAGGGCTAGCTATAATAGGTGCACGGGGTGCAGCTGCTATGGGGTCTGGGCTACCTTTGGTGCCCAACCCCCCCTGCACCTAGTTGACTGAGCCTGCAGGGACATCCCTGGACTGCGGCCATGCCTTTTCCCTGTATCAGTCAGTGAGGAGAGATAGAGACAGCCGGGAGACCAGATGTGCCTGCAGTGCAGCAGCACACTGCTAAGAAATAAAACACAGCGAATGGTGCTCTGAGAGACTACTGAGTAGAGAGTAGTCTGCCTGGGGGAATGGGGGGGGGGGGGAGTGCTCTGAGTAGTCTGCAAAGGAGGCCAGTTGCAAAAGAGTAGTCTCCTGGGGGGGGGGTTCATGGAAATTGTGCTATGAGTACCTCATAGATATAGCTACGCCTCTGGATCTATTTACTAAGCCTTATAGAGTAATAAAGTGAAGAGCGATAAAGTACCAACAAACCAGCTCCTGTCGTTTTTCACATGAAGCCTTTAACATAGCAGTTAAGAGCTGTTTGGCTGGTACTTTATCTTTCTCCAAGACTTCCTAAATAGACCCTTTAGTTGGATATTTAAAACTACCCTAGCTCCATACTGTCAGAAGTCAAGGAGAGAAGTATCCCCAAAAGACTGGAGCGTATCTTATTAACCCCGACACTACAACGTATCAGTTGGTGATCGATGGTGCCCATAATGGTAGGCTAGAAGCCACTATATCATGGCGCTTCACTACAATATCACAAAAAAAGCACAAAACAATAAATAATAGTTTTTAATTATAGTGGACAATGATAAGAATTGATGTTGTTTTCCTATTTGTAGTACAGCATATGTAATATTTTAGCTAAGCTTAATTTAGTGTGCCCCATACTTTTTTCTTGTGACAAAAATGGGTTTGCTGTACAGGCATTAAGGAAACACTAGGGCATGTCGGAAATTAGATTACTTTTTTTCTGGCAATGAATCCTTCCTTGGCGATTACTCTGTAGCCTCCTAAAACACTGTTTCTGATATCATTTCTGTCAAGCAAGACCCTGAAGGGCCTAATATATCACTGCATTCTCCTCAGCTGCTGAAGTAAGATTTGGTAATGCTATTTCAACTTGTGTTTGTACATCTAATATTGCAGTGGATGCTATAGTCATTTTCTGTAACAGCTGTTTTTTAAAGCCCAGATGGCTGCTATACTATCTTGACTTTTTTTTCTTCCAGATTCATGAGACTTTCAGTGTCTACACAGAGGAATCTAAATTCATTGTGAGGAAATAATCAATCACACAAGAGTTTTAACACTGTATTAAAATGTTTTACAATTTTGCTAGTTTTGCTTGACTTCATACTGAAGGTTGTTAAAGATAACTTGATAAAGTTGATATAACGATGGGTGCTCCAGGGAATTATGCCTACTGTATGATAACATAAATGTAAATGATTACTCTCTACACAATAACTCATTGATATTAAGCACACACACATACAGTGTATAATAGATACTACATCAATATATAATTATAAACATTTGACAAACCCATCAATAGATTAGCTTAGAACTTATTTGGAACTCTAACAGCCAGAAAACATTTTTCCTAATACAGTATGTGTCATATACAGATGGAGCCATCTTTATTTTTGCCTTTAATAGGATTAATTGAGCCAGGGCAGTCAGACTTAATCCCTTGCTGTATTGTTCTCTGTATTGTATTGCAACTGAGAACAATAGATGAAGGGTTTATGCTAATAAACCTTGGTGTGCCTAGGCGCAGCAGAGAATCCACTCTACAGGTAGTGGAAATAAACTTGATTGTTATTATTATTATTATTATTATTATTATTAATTAGTGGGAAAATAGGATATACATGTAGCTAGGACTTACAAGATGGACAAAATGAATGAAGACCTGCAAACAAAGATGAAGGAGGGCCTTGATCAGAGAGCACACATTTTAATTAGAAGGGAGCATAGCTAAAACAATAAGAGCAAGGGGTGTGTTTATTAAAGTTCTATTTTTTATAAAATATTAAGTTTGAGTTAAATCGACTGAAATAGCATCAAATTGACATTCTTTGTCACTCATCAAATCCCACATTTACTAATATTTAATTATGAAAATGATTTAAAAATTGAATTTGGTATTAACAGTTTCTTATATAGCGCAGCATATTCCATTGCATTTTTCAGTTAGAACAGCAGTAATAGAACAAAACTGGGTAATAACAAACAGACATAGAGGTAAAAAGGCCCTGCTTGCAAGTTTACAATCTACAGGGAAACAGGCACTGATACACAAGGATAAGTGCTATATGTACATAATGGGCCAGCCAGATTGCAGAGTGGTTTTGTGTCCGGTTATGATATCCATTTCAAAATCACTTATAGAATCAGATGCAAAATTAAATACAAAATAAAAAAATGATTTATTCCTATTGGTCCAAATATATCACATGCAAAAAGCAGCTGTGGTTCACCTAATTCTGGTTTGCGCATATCTCTGATGGTGAGGCACCTGCACATGCACAAGACCTGTCGTGTATATGTGCAGAGCGGTTCAAGCATCGTCACACACAGTGCACCCTAAGCCACAGCCTGTCACCATTTGGGGGCGGGGAATCCACAGATGCAAGAACTGTACTGCATCCATCTCTGAATGAGGCATTTAATTCTTACATCCACAATGAATCACATGTTTGGACCCTTGTTATTAGAGATGTGCGCAGATCCTCAAGTGTTTCTTGATATATTTTAAAATTTATAACAACATCTAAAATCATGTAATGTAGACCTGTCACATAGAGGGTATGTAGTTAAAATGCCGCCGTCTGGAATCCCGGCGGTCAAAATACCGACACCGGAATCCCGATCGGCGGCAAAATGCCAGCATCACAATCCCGACGGAGCTCAGGATCCCGGTGTCAAAATACAGATGTCTGGAATCCTGAATATTCTGTTAGCGGGACGCGCTTGCTTCCTGCTGCGGGGTGTGGAATGTTAGGTTGAGGCATTAGAAGGGGGGGGGCAGGGTTAGGGTGTAGGGATGGGAAGGGTATGATTGGGTACTGTGGAGGGGCGGTTAGGGTTAGGCACTTACAAGGGAGGTTATGGTTAGGCACCAAGCATAGAGGGTTAGGTTTAGCCAGCGGGGAAGAGTAGGTTAGGGTTAGTCACCACCGGGGAGGGTAAGGCACCCACAAGAAAGGGTTAGGGTACTTTCTGTGGAGCTGCCAGGATTTTGATGGTCAGGATGCCGCTATCTGTATTATCACTGCTGGAATCTCATCCATTGGTATATCATACCGAATCCACATAGAGCCTTTATGGTATTAATATCTGTCCTGATTCATTGACAGTAACTATGGTGATTGCTGCTGCAATTGTGCACATTCATAATGTGCAAATTATTAAGAAAACCCAGTGTGATACGAGTGTGATATGAAAGGGTGAGAGTGGGGTTTTCTGACTGACTTCCATTTTGTGCCGCAGTAACTATGCCATATAATGACAAGAGAATAGCAAGGGTGTTTGTCTCATCAAGAGAATAGCAAGGGTGTTTGTCTCATGAAGCAAGATGTTCTAGAAGAAGGATTCTTAGAATAGACAAGGACTCATGTTGTTATTTTCAGTTTGTTATAGACAAGGACTCATGTTGTTATTTTCAGTTTAGACAAGGACTCATGTTGTCATTTTCAGTTAGATAAGATGTTTCAGAACCCCCGGAATGTACCCATATATGGATAGATTGTGTTTTTAGTTTTGTATAAAGGACGGGGAATGTTAGGGGAATTCGGAATCCACCTGAGACGCTAGCAGACGTGCTGCGTGTGAATACCGAATTTCCCCTTGAGGAGATCGTCTTGAGATTCCCCGATCCAGAGTGCTCAAGTGATGCTACAATATTCTGTAAGATATTGATGTAGTTTCTTGATTTTATACCTATATTTATGATTATGTATTAATACTAGAGATGAGCGCCTGAAATTTTTCGGGTTTTGTGTTTTGGTTTTGGGTTCGGTTCCGCGGCCGTGTTTTGGGTTCGACCGCGTTTTGGCAAAACCTCACCGAATTTTTTTTGTCGGATTCGGGTGTGTTTTGGATTCGGGTGTTTTTTTCAAAAAACCCTAAAAAACAGCTTAAATCATAGAATTTGGGGGTAATTTTGATCCCAAAGTATTATTAACCTCAAAAAACATAATTTACACTCATTTTCAGCCTATTCTGAACACATCACACCTCACAATATTATTTTTAGTCCTAAAATTTGCACCGAGGTCGCTGTGTGAGTAAGATAAGCGACCCTAGTGGCCGACACAAACACCGGGCCCATCTAGGAGTGGCACTGCAGTGTCACGCAGGATGTCCCTTCCAAAAAACCCTCCCCAAACAGCACATGACGCAAAGAAAAAAAGAGGCGCAATGAGGTAGCTGACTGTGTGAGAAAGATAAGCGACCCTAGTGGCCGACACAAACACCGGGCCCATCTAGGAGTGGCACTGCAGTGTCACGCAGGATGTCCCTTCCAAAAAACCCTCCCCAATCAGCACATGATGCAAAGAAAAAGAAAAGAAAAAAGAGGTGCAAGATGGAATTATCCTTGGGCCCTCCCACCCACCCTTATGTTGTATAAACAAAACAGGACATGCACACTTTAACCAACCCATCATTTCAGTGACAGGGTCTGCCACACGACTGTGACTGATATGACGGGTTGGTTTGGACCCCCCCCAAAAAAGAAGCAATTAATCTCTCCTTGCACAAACTGGCTCTACAGAGGCAAGATGTCCACCTCATCTTCACCCTCCGATATATCACCGTGTACATCCCCCTCCTCACAGATTATCAATTCGTCCCCACTGGAATCCACCATCTCAGCTCCCTGTGTACTTTGTGGAGGCAATTGCTGCTGGTCAATGTCTCCGCGGAGGAATTGATTATAATTCATTTTAAAGAACATCATCTTCTCCACATTTTCTGGATGTAACCTCGTACGCCGATTGCTGACAAGGTGAGCGGCGGCACTAAACACTCTTTCGGAGTACACACTTGTGGGAGGGCAACTTAGGTAGAATAAAGCCAGTTTGTGCAAGGGCCTCCAAATTGCCTCTTTTTCCTGCCAGTATAAGTACGGACTGTGTGACGTGCCTACTTGGATGCGGTCACTCATATAATCCTCCACCATTCTATCAATGTTGAGAGAATCATATGCAGTGACAGTAGACGACATGTCCGTAATCGTTGTCAGGTCCTTCAGTCCGGACCAGATGTCAGCATCAGCAGTCGCTCCAGACTGCCCTGCATCACCGCCAGCGGGTGGGCTCGGAATTCTGAGCCTTTTCCTCGCACCCCCAGTTGCGGGAGAATGTGAAGGAGGAGATGTTGACAGGTCGCGTTCCGCTTGACTTGACAATTTTGTCACCAGCAGGTCTTTCAACCCCAGCAGACCTGTGTCTGCCGGAAAGAGAGATCCAAGGTAGGCTTTAAATCTAGGATCGAGCACGGTGGCCAAAATGTAGTGCTCTGATTTCAACAGATTGACCACCCGTGAATCCTTGTTAAGCGAATTAAGGGCTGCATCCACAAGTCCCACATGCCTAGCGGAATCGCTCCGTGTTAGCTCCTTCTTCAATGCCTCCAGCTTCTTCTGCAAAAGCCTGATGAGGGGAATGACCTGACTCAGGCTGGCAGTGTCTGAACTGACTTCACGTGTGGCAAGTTCAAAGGGCATCAGAACCTTGCACAACGTTGAAATCATTCTCCACTGCACTTGAGACAGGTGCATTCCATCTCCTATATCGTGCTCAATTGTATAGGCTTGAATGGCCTTTTGCTGCTCCTCCAACCTCTGAAGCATATAGAGGGTTGAATTCCACCTCGTTACCACTTCTTGCTTCAGATGATGGCAGGGCAGGTTCAGTAGTTTTTGGTGGTGCTCCAGTCTTCTGTACGTGGTGCCTGTACGCCGAAAGTGTCCCGCAATTTTTCTGGCCACCGACAGCATCTCTTGCACGCCCCTGTCGTTTTTTAAAAAATTCTGCACCACCAAATTCAAGGTATGTGCAAAACATGGGACGTGCTGGAATTTGCCCATATTTAATGCACACACAATATTGCTGGCGTTGTCCGATGCCACAAATCCACAGGAGAGTCCAATTGGGGTAAGCCATTCCGCGATGATCTTCCTCAGTTGCCGTAAGAGGTTTTCAGCTGTGTGCGTATTCTGGAAAGCGGTGATACAAAGCGTAGCCTGCCTAGGAAAGAGTTGGCGTTTGCGAGATGCTGCTACTGGTGCCGCCGCTGCTGTTCTTGCGGCGGGAGTCCATACATCTACCCAGTGGGCTGTCACAGTCATATAGTCCTGACCCTGCCCTGCTCCACTTGTCCACATGTCCGTGGTTAAGTGGACATTGGGTACAACTGCATTTTTTAGGACACTGGTGAGTCTTTTTCTGACGTCCGTGTACATTCTCGGTATCGCCTGCCTAGAGAAGTGGAACCTAGATGGTATTTGGTAACGGGGGCACACTGCCTCAATAAATTGTCTAGTTCCCTGTGAACTAACGGCGGATACCGGACGCACGTCTAACACCAACATAGTTGTCAAGGACTCAGTTATCCGCTTTGCAGTAGGATGACTGCTGTGATATTTAATCTTCCTCGCAAAGGACTGTTGAACAGTCAATTGCTTACTGGAAGTAGTACAAGTGGGCTTACGACTTCCCCTCTGGGATGACCATCGACTCCCAGCGGCAACAACAGCAGCGCCAGCAGCAGTAGGCGTTACACGCAAGGATGCATCGGAGGAATCCCAGGCAGGAGAGGACTCGTCAGACTTGCCAGTGACATGGCCTGCAGGACTATTGGCATTCCTGGGGAAGGAGGAAATTGACACTGAGGGAGTTGGTGGGGTGGTTTGCGTGAGCTTGGTTACAAGAGGAAGGGATTTACTGGTCAGTGGACTGCTTCCGCTGTCACCCAAAGTTTTTGAACTTGTCACTGACTTATTATGAATGCGCTGCAGGTGACGTATAAGGGAGGATGTTCCGAGGTGGTTAACGTCCTTACCCCTACTTATTACAGCTTGACAAAGGGAACACACGGCTTGACACCTGTTGTCCGCATTTCTGGTGAAATACCTCCACACCGAAGAGCTGATTTTTTTGGTATTTTCACCTGGCATGTCAACGGCCATATTCCTCCCACGGACAACAGGTGTCTCCCCGGGTGCCTGACTTAAACAAACCACCTCACCATCAGAATCCTCCTGGTCAATTTCCTCCCCAGCGCCAGCAACACCCATATCCTCCTCATCCTGGTGTACTTCAACACTGACATCTTCAATCTGACTATCAGGAACTGGACTGCGGGTGCTCCTTCCAGCACTTGCAGGGGGCATGCAAATAGTGGAAGGCGCATGCTCTTCACGTCCAGTGTTGGGAAGGTCAGGCATCGCAAACGACACAATTGGACTCTCCTTGTGGATTTGGGATTTCAAAGAACGCACAGTTCTTTGCGGTGCTTTTGCCAGCTTGAGTCTTTTCAGTTTTCTAGCGAGAGGCTGAGTGCTTCCATCCTCATGTGAAGCTGAACCACTAGCCATGAACATAGGCCAGGGCCTCAGCCGTTCCTTGCCACTCCGTGTGGTAAATGGCATATTGGCAAGTTTACGCTTCTCCTCCGACAATTTTATTTTAGGTTTTGGAGTCCTTTTTTTTCTGATATTTGGTGTTTTGGATTTGACATGCTCTGTACTATGACATTGGGCATCGGCCTTGGCAGACGACGTTGCTGGCATTTCATCGTCTCGGCCATGACTAGTGGCAGCAGCTTCAGCACGAGGTGGAAGTGGATCTTGATCTTTCCCTAATTTTGGAACCTCAACTTTTTTGTTCTCCATATTTTATAGGCAGAACTAAAAGGCACCTCAGGTAAACAATGGAGATGGATGGATTGGATACTAGTATACAATTATGGACGGACTGCCACGGTTAGGTGGTATAAAAAAACCACGGTTAGGTGGTATATATTATAATAATAATACAATTATGGATGGACGGACTGCCTGCCGACTGCCGACACAGAGGTAGCCACAGCCGTGAACTACCGCACTGTACACTGGTTGATAAAGAGATAGTAGTATACTCGTAACAACTAGTATGACACTATGACGACGGTATAAAGAAAGAAAAAAAAATACCACAGTTAGGTGGTATATATTATAATAATAATACAATTATGGATGGACGGACTGCCTGCCGACTGCCGACACAGAGGTAGCCACAGCCGTGAACTACCGCACTGTACACTGGTTGATAAAGAGATAGTAGTATACTCGTAACAACTAGTATGACACTATGACGACGGTATAAAGAATGAAAAAAAAACCACGGTTAGGTGGTATATATTATAATAATAATACAATTATGGATGGACGGACTGCCTGCCGAGTGCCGACACAGAGGTAGCCACAGCCGTGAACTACCGCACTGTACACTGGTTGATAAAGAGATAGTAGTATACTCGTAACAACTAGTATGACACTATGACGACGGTATAAAGAATGAAAAAAAAACCACGGTTAGGTGGTATATATTATAATAATAATACAATTATGGATGGACGGACTGCCTGCCGAGTGCCGACACAGAGGTAGCCACAGCCGTGAACTACCGCACTGTACACTGGTTGATAAAGAGATAGTAGTATACTCGTAACAACTAGTATGACACTATGACGACGGTATAAAGAAAGAAAAAAAAATACCACAGTTAGGTGGTATATATTATAATAATAATACAATTATGGATGGACGGACTGCCTGCCGACTGCCGACACAGAGGTAGCCACAGCCGTGAACTACCGCACTGTACACTGGTTGATAAAGAGATAGTAGTATACTCGTAACAACTAGTATGACACTATGACGACGGTATAAAGAATGAAAAAAAAACCACGGTTAGGTGGTATATATTATAATAATAATACAATTATGGATGGACGGACTGCCTGCCGACTGCCGACACAGAGGTAGCCACAGCCGTGAACTACCGCACTGTACACTGGTTGATAAAGAGATAGTAGTATACTCGTAACAACTAGTATGACACTATGACGACGGTATAAAGAAAGAAAAAAAAATACCACAGTTAGGTGGTATATATTATAATAATAATACAATTATGGATGGACGGACTGCCTGCCGACTGCCGACACAGAGGTAGCCACAGCCGTGAACTACCGCACTGTACACTGGTTGATAAAGAGATAGTAGTATACTCGTAACAACTAGTATGACACTATGACGACGGTATAAAGAAAGAAAAAAAAATACCACAGTTAGGTGGTATATATTATAATAATAATACAATTATGGATGGACGGACTGCCTGCCGAGTGCCGACACAGAGGTAGCCACAGCCGTGAACTACCGCACTGTACACTGGTTGATAAAGAGATAGTAGTATACTCGTAACAACTAGTATGACACTATGACGACGGTATAAAGAATGAAAAAAAAACCACGGTTAGGTGGTATATATTATAATAATAATACAATTATGGATGGACGGACTGCCTGCCGACTGCCGACACAGAGGTAGCCACAGCCGTGAACTACCGCACTGTACACTGGTTGATAAAGAGATAGTAGTATACTCGTAACAACTAGTATGACACTATGACGACGGTATAAAGAATGAAAAAAAAACCACGGTTAGGTGGTATATATTATAATAATAATACAATTATGGATGGACGGACTGCCTGCCGACTGCCGACACAGAGGTAGCCACAGCCGTGAACTACCGCACTGTACACTGGTTGATAAAGAGATAGTAGTATACTCGTAACAACTAGTATGACACTATGACGGTATAAAGAATGAAAAAAAAACCACGGTTAGGTGGTATATATTATAATAATAATACAATTATGGATGGACGGACTGCCTGCCGACTGCCGACACAGAGGTAGCCACAGCCGTGAACTACCGCACTGTACACTGGTTGATAAAGAGATAGTAGTATACTCGTAACAACTAGTATGACACTATGACGACGGTATAAAGAAAGAAAAAAAAATACCACGGTTAGGTGGTATATATTGTAATACAATTATGGATGGACGGACTGCCTGCCGAGTTCCGACTGCCGACACAGAGGTAGCCACAGCCGTGAACTACCGCACTGTACTGTGTCTGCTGCTAATATAGACTGGTTGATAAAGAGATAGTATACAATACATACAACAATATACTACTATACTGGTGGTCAGGCACTGGTCACCACTAGTCACACTGGCAGTGGCACTCCTGCAGCAAAAGTGTGCACTGTTTAATTTTAAATTAATATAATATTATGTACTCCTGGGGGCTCCTGCTATAACAACCTGCAGTGCTCCCCAGTCTCCCCCACAATTATTATAAGCTTTGCCTTTTATACATTGATGTGCAGCACACTGGGCTGAGCTGAGTGCACACAGACTGAGTCACACTGTGTGACTGGCTGCTGCTGTGTATCGTTTTTTTTCAGGCAGAGAACGGATATAGCAGAGAACGGATATATTATATTAAAATAAATAAAAGTTAACTAACAACAACTGCACTGGTCACTGTGGTAAACTCTGTCTGACTCTGCACAATCTCTCTCTCTCTCTTCTAATCTAATTTCTAATGGAGAGGACGCCAGCCACGTCCTCTCCCTATCAATCTCAATGCACGTGTGAAAATGGCGGCGACGCGCGGCTCCTTATATAGAATCCGAGTCTCGCGAGAATCCGACAGCGTCATGATGACGTTCGGGCGCGCTCGGGTTAACCGAGCAAGGCGGGAGGATCCGAGTCTGCTCGGACCCGTAAAAAAAACATGAAGTTCGTGCGGGTTCGGTTTCAGAGAAACCGAACCCGCTCATCTCTAATTAATACCTGACGAAAATACTATAAGAACTAATAAATTATTTACTATTGAGACATAAAAGTGTTGTTTGTTTTGCTGCATTAAAGTGTAAGTCTGTTCTGGGCAACAGTGAGCGCATAATGTATTGAGCAATCTCACACATCCTAGTTCTATACTGCAAGACATTTTTGGCGTAGTCGGCAGGATCTATGTTTTCTTATATCTCGGTGTAGGATACTTATAGTGTGAAACGCTTTTGTACAGTGGTGGGTCCTGGCCAGACTTACCTCTGTTCAAAGTTTTTTCCATTGGCAGGTTGCCAAGTTTTCGCCGATATATAACAACATAGCATGGTAAGGATGTTTTGTAAGGAAAAAAAGGCTGTAGCGGAGCAAATCACCGTCCCAGGGTGGACTGAAAGTCCCTACAATATTATAGCACAGGAATTATTAACGTCAGGTTTAGCAGAATCATGGGATGGTAAACTCAAGAATGCAGAACCCCTCGATGTTGTATATGTACTTGAGGGGGTCCCTGCCAAGGCAGGTGATGTAATGGCACTGGGAAGACGGTGCTGGATACTAGTATCAGCATACCGTAAAATGCATCAAAGATATGAGCAGTTACAATCACGTTATTTAGATATAGAACAAACAGTAATTGAACAACAAGGAAAGACAGGATTGTTACAGTGCAGCAATCAGATGTTATCAGAAAAAGCCCAGAAATATCAGATTGTTGCCGAGAAGGCTGCTGTCAAAGTAGCCCAGAACAAATATAAAAAAAGAAAGAGAAGGGTAAACACCCGAAAAGTACGAACAATTATTGCTTCTGCCGATCTTCAATGGGATCCCGATACATGGGATGGTGATGTATGGGATAGTAGTAGTGAGGAGGTCACAGTGCCGTAACTAGGCATTTTAGCGCTGTGTGCAAGAACCGACTTTGGCGCCCCCCCCCGTACAAGATAGGTGCAGTGCGCGCCGCAGGCGCGTGAAAAATATATAGGGGCGTGGCTTCACGGGAAGGGGCGTGGCAACAAAATAATAGCAATTCATACTACGGTGCACAGTAGTCTCCATTATTCAAATTATGCTGCACAGTAGCGACACTACACCAGGTAGAGCCCCTTTTATACATTACAGCAGACAGTCTCCCTTTTTACACATTGCGGCAGCCAGTCCCCCTTTTTACACATTACGGCAGCCAGGACCACTTTTTACACATTGCGGCAGACAGGACCACTTTTTATACATTGCGGAAGCCGGGACCCCTTTTTGCACATTACGGCAGCCAGTCCCCCTTTTTACACATTGCGGCAGCCAGGACCACTTTTTACACATTGCGGCAGACGGGACCCCTTTTTACACATTGCGGCAGACGGGATCCCTTTTTACACATTGCGGCAGCCAGGCCCCCTTTATACACATTGCGGCAGCCAGTACCCCTTTTTACACATTGCGGCAGATGGGACCCCTTTTTACACATTGCGGCAGATGGGACCCCTTTTTACACATTGCGGCAGATGGGACCCCTTTTAACACATTGCAGCAGACGGTGAGAGAGAGAGAGAGAGAGAGAGAGAGACATACTTACCTTCTCCCCGCTGACAGGCTCCTCGTGCAGCTTCCTCTCGGTGCAGGCAGGTGAGAAGGAGGAGGAGGGAGGGGGAGCAGAGAGCCGCAGCAGCGCTATTTGATTGGTAGTAAGCGCCGCTGCAGCATCCCCCTCTCCTTCTGTATTGGCTGCCTGGCGCTGCTGTGAATGCTGGGATCCCAGCATTCACAGCAGCGCCAGGCAGCCAATACAGAAGGAGAGGGGGATGCTGCAGCGGCGCTTACTACCAATCAAATAGCACTGCTGCGGCTCTCTGCTCCCCCTCCCTCCTCCTCCGCTGCCCGGCGCTCCTGTCTTCTCTCTTCACAGTGCGGCGCACGGCGCAGTTCAGAGGCGGCATGTAATGAGTCAATTTGACTCATTACATGCCGCTGGCCGTGCGCCCCCAGGGCAACTGCGCTGTGTGCCAAGCCCCCTTGGCACACACGTAGTTACGGCCCTGGAGGAGGAGGGAGAGGACAAGGGGGGATGGGATCCTCCCAATCCTGTCATTGACCCTCCTGGGGCAAATGCTTGTCCTGTCTCGCGCAGGCAATTAACTAAGGTTGCAGAAGGTGGAGGGCAGGCAGTCCTCAAAGAGAAAATGATACTGCAAGATTTCACTCAAAATGAAGTTCTGGAACTATTGACCAAATTTTCACAACGCCCCGGGAAAGGCGTCCTTACCTGGCTGGTCCGTTTGGTAGAGGATGGCGCTGGAGGGGTTGATGTAGATAGACAAGATGTTGCAAAATTTGAAGCCTACTGCTCCTCCCGAGGAACAGGAAGATTCAGAGGGTGATGCATAGGTAGCAAGCCAAGCCCCTGTATGGATTCGTCATGATGAGAGACCTTATGTCAAATTAGGAATCCATTGGTCACGGGGCAATGTACAAGAGGTCCCCGCGTTAATTGACACAGGGGCGGAGGCTACCCTAATATATGGAAATCCCAATAGATTTAAAGGACCCCGAATTAAAATTGCAGGGTTGGGGGGTCGAGTAACTGAAGGGGTACAGGTGGAAATACCTCTAAAAATAGGAAATTTACCTATTAAGAAATGCTGAGTACTAATAGTACCCATTAGAGAATATATTATAGGCATTGATGTTTTAAAAGGACTGACTCTTTATTTAGATACAGGAACATTTAGTTTTGGAGTCAGAAGTAATTGTATTCAGGCCAGACCTATTGTGGTGGGAAAAGTAAAAATGCCCCCAGTACATGTCCCACCTGCATCTAAATTAATTGCAATGAAACAATATCGTATACCGGGGGGCCATCAAGAAATAAGCGAAACCATTAAAGAATTAATGGATACAGGAGTGGTACGATATACCACTACTGCTTGGAATAATCCGATTTGGCCAGTGAAAAAGAGCGATGGTTCCTGGCGCATGACTGTGGATTATAGAGAACTGAATAAATATACACCCCCATTGACAGCCGCGGTACCGGACACAATAACTATTATAGAACAAATACAGGTGCATCCAGGGACCTGATATGTCGTAATAGATTTGGCCAATGCGTTCTTTACTATACCTATAGAAGAGATGGCACAAGACCAGTTTGCCTTCTCTTGGATGGGTAGGCAGTACACTTTTTGCCGATTACCGCAGGGATGGATACACAGTCCCACAATCTGCCAGAGAGTAGTAGGGGAACATTTAGATGAATTCAAGTTACCAGCTAATATGCAGATATCACATTATATCGATGATATAATGATTCAAGGAAATACTGAAGAACAGGTCAAAGAACAATTAGACTTGTTAATAGAACACATGAAAAATAAAGGGTGGGAGATTAATCCCGCCAAGGTGCAGGGACCTGCACAAGCGGTGAAGTTTTTGGGGATACAGTGGAATCAAGGACATAGGGAAATCCTCCCTAAAGCCAGGCAGAAGATCCTAGATTTCCCTACCCCCAAAAACAAACAAGAAACCCAATCTTATATTGGGCTGTTTGGCTTTTGGAGGCAGCATATTCCTCATTTAGGACAGTTACTTTCCCCCTTGCGAAAGGTGACACGCAAGAAATATGCATTTACTTGGGGGGAGGAACAGCAACAGGCATTTGAAGATGCCAAGCAAGCAATTCAACAAGCAGTAGATTTGTGGCCCATGGAAGATGGAGAGGTAGAATTACTAGAGATGAGCGCCTGAAATTTTTCGGGTTTTGTGTTTTGGTTTTGGGTTCGGTTCCGCGGCCGTGTTTTGGGTTCGAACGCGTTTTGGCAAAACCTCACCGAATTTTTTTTGTCGGATTCGGGTGTGTTTTGGATTCGGGTGTTTTTTTCCAAAAACACTAAAAAACAGCTTAAATCATAGAATTTGGGGGTCATTTTGATCCCAAAGTATTATTAACCTCAAAAACCATAATTTACACTCATTTTCAGTCTATTCTGAATACCTCACACCTCACAATATTATTTTTAGTCCTAAAATTTGCACCGAGGTCGCTGTGTGAGTAAGATAAGCGACCCTAGTGGCCGACACAAACACCGGGCCCATCTAGGAGTGGCACTGCAGTGTCACGCAGGATGTCCCTTCCAAAAAACCCTCCCCAAACAGCACATGACGCAAAGAAAAAAAGAGGCGCAATGAGGTAGCTGTGTGAGTAAGATTAGCGACCCTAGTGGCCGACACAAACACCGGGCCCATCTAGGAGTGGCACTGCAGTGTCACGCAGGATGGCCCTTCCAAAAAACCCTCCCCAAACAGCACATGACGCAAAGAAAAAAAGAGGCGCAATGAGGTAGCTGTGTGAGTAAGATTAGCGACCCTAGTGGCCGACACAAACACCGGGCCCATCTAGGAGTGGCACTGCAGTGTCACGCAGGATGGCCCTTCCAAAAAACCCTCCCCAAACAGCACATGACGCAAAGAAAAAAAGAGGCGCAATGAGGTAGCTGACTGTGTGAGTAAGATTAGCGACCCTAGTGGCCGTCACAAACACCGGGCCCATCTAGGAGTGGCACTGCAGTGTCACGCAGGATGTCCCTTCCAAAAAAAACCTCCCCAATCAGCACATGATGCAAAGAAAAAGAAAAGAAAAAAGAGGTGCAAGATGGAATTGTCCTTGGGCCCTCCCACCCACCCTTATGTTGTATAAACAAAACAGGACATGCACACTTTAACCAACCCATCATTTCAGTGACAGGGTCTGCCACACGACTGTGACTGATATGACGGGTTGGTTTGGACCCCCCCCAAAAAAGAAGCAATTAATCTCTCCTTGCACAAACTGGCTCTACAGAGGCAAGATGTCCACCTCATCTTCACCCTCCGATATATCACCGTGTACATCCCCCTCCTCACAGATTATCAATTCGTCCCCACTGGAATCCACCATCTCAGCTCCCTGTGTACTTTGTGGAGGCAATTGCTGCTGGTCAATGTCTCCGCGGAGGAATTGATTATAATTCATTTTAATGAACATCATCTTCTCCACATTTTCTGGATGTAACCTCGTACGCCGATTGCTGACAAGGTGAGCGGTGGCACTAAACACTCTTTCGGAGTACACACTTGTGGGAGGGCAACTTAGGTAGAATAAAGCCAGTTTGTGCAAGGGCCTCCAAATTGCCTCTTTTTCCTGCCAGTATAAGTACGGACTGTGTGACGTGCCTACTTGGATGCGGTCACTCATATAATCCTCCACCATTCTATCAATGTTGAGAGAATCATATGCAGTGACAGTAGACGACATGTCCGTAATCGTTGTCAGGTCCTTCAGTCCGGACCAGATGTCAGCATCAGCAGTCGCTCCAGACTGCCCTGCATCACCGCCAGCGGGTGGGCTCGGAATTCTGAGCCTTTTCCTCGCACCCCCAGTTGCGGGAGAATGTGAAGGAGGAGATGTTGACAGGTCGCGTTCCGCTTGACTTGACAATTTTGTCACCAGCAGGTCTTTCAACCCCAGCAGACCTGTGTCTGCCGGAAAGAGAGATCCAAGGTAGGCTTTAAATCTAGGATCGAGCACGGTGGCCAAAATGTAGTGCTCTGATTTCAACAGATTGACCACCCGTGAATCCTTGTTAAGCGAATTAAGGGCTGCATCCACAAGTCCCACATGCCTAGCGGAATCGCTCCCTTTTAGCTCCTTCTTCAATGCCTCCAGCTTCTTCTGCAAAAGCCTGATGAGGGGAATGACCTGACTCAGGCTGGCAGTGTCTGAACTGACTTCACGTGTGGCAAGTTCAAAGGGCATCAGAACCTTGCACAACGTTGAAATCATTCTCCACTGCACTTGAGACAGGTGCATTCCATCTCCTATATCGTGCTCAATTGTATAGGCTTGAATGGCCTTTTGCTGCTCCTCCAACCTCTGAAGCATATAGAGGGTTGAATTCCACCTCGTTACCACTTCTTGCTTCAGATGATGGCAGGGCAGGTTCAGGC